>NC_142250.1:30732505-31048576 GCF_052056855.1 Sturnus vulgaris
TTGCACTCTCTGTTTCTTTGGTGATTAAAAGATAAATAAATGTAGGAATTGAATTAAAGTATTTTAACAATAGATGAAGGTTATTTTTCTTTTGCTTTAGACTTTTTTTCCTTTCACTAGTTCCATGTTGTTTGAACATCAGAGATGATTTCTCAAAAGTGTTGACTCTCTTCATATGCTAACAGAGCATGAAAGGCTGAGTTTCTGACTAGCATAATATTTAGTATTGAATGGTGTTAAAAAAAAGAACTGCAGGGCTGTTTTGAAGCAGCGTTTCTTCTTCTGTCTTTGCAGTGGTTGGTATTGGAAAAGGAACAAAAATGTTGGGAACTATGTTGGCAGGTTCCAAGGTAAGGAATGCTAAATGGCTTGTATTAGTGGGGGGTTTTATTTGCTGGTTTTCTTTCCCCTGTCAGTGAAGAGCTGAACCAACATACAAATATGTCAGCTGTGCTGCACGGTTAGCTCAGGTGTGTACTTCAGCTCCTTTTTGCAGTTAGTCAGAAATGTGCTACTCAGACTTTAACATCCAGACTGGTTATTTAAAAAACTTTGTCTCGGTTTTCTACAAAATGTTCATCAATACCAAATTACCATTTTACTGGAAGATTTCTATACTAGTTAGTATACTAAAAAAAAATAAAGAAAAACTTATGAAGATGGCACTGAAACTGATGTTTTGGGGATTTAGTTCTGGATGACGGTTCAATTTTTTGGTAATTTTCCTTATGTGTAGATAACTTCATTGTTATTTAGTTGAAGTAAGAGGTCTTTGTTTCTTTTCTGTCTTCGTAAATACCATGAGACCTTAACAGGCACTTTTTGGATTTTAGAGTGCTTTGGATTGCATTGCTGCTGCTGTAGATGCTCTACAAACACATCAATAGACTCATGTGAGAAGCCAAAGGTAGCAAACACCCAATTGACTGCATGAGCGAATCCAGACCAGAGCCTTGACAGATAGAAATTTTGTTCATTGCTGGTATTGATTAATTTTACTGTGTTAATTTTACTTTGGTGACCCCCTAGATTGTAGGTGTTACATACACAAAAAAGTGCAATTACCCCCAAAAGGAATATCCCAGTGTTGATTCCTTCCTCGCAAGTCAAATCATCAAATCCCGTGGCTTTAGCCGTTATCTTTACATGAGAAGTTTAGATAAGAATGACAGATGTAGAAATCAATTAAGCCTTCTAAATCTTATCTTAAATGCAGGAAAAGTCAATAATGCATTATATTCTGCCATTTCCCCCATTCTCTTCTGGTCTGAACACTTAAGATCTTTTACAGCTGCTGAACTGATAGCTTAAAGGTAGAATGTGGTCGACAATCTTCAGTTCAACTCAGAGGCAAATAATTTGACAGAAAAGAAAACAACCGGGATAAAAGGACATAGCTGTAGAGTCTGATCCAAAACTCGGGATAGGCAGTGCCAGTCTTTGCACTGGCTGTAATGGGTTTACATTTGGTTTATATGAGTGAATTTCAGAGGCATCTGTGTTTTGAAGCATGCAGTAAACAGCTGGATATAGAGTGGAAATGTAAGCAGTTACCACCTGATACCTCCTTTGAAAGAACTTTAAAGTTAAAAGAAGTCATAGATTTACTTCAGCTAAATTAAGTCATCACAGCTAAATATGTAAATTGTTGATTTAAAAACAAGTAAAGCAATTGAATTAGGTCTTAAGCTGAGGTTGACAATGGAAACAGCTGTGATGGTTGAAGTACTTTCAGCATTTTTGGCAGAAGAGGGTATGCTCAGGTTTCTTGATGACTTCACTGTGAAGTCTTGTAGCCAATGACGGAGTTATCCAGCCAAACCTTGTTCCCAGATGGCTCCCAGGGGCTTAGAGCTGCTCCTGAGGGGCAAGGGAGGGGAGATGTGCAGTGGGGGCAGCCTGGTGAGCCACCTCAGGCAGGTCCATCCCTGCCCTTACATCCTTGTGGGCTGTGGACACTTGGTTTAGGGAGGCAAAGATCAATCTTTCCAGAGCTCAGCAGCTCCTCCACTGCAGCTGTTCCTGTGTTCTCCTCCTTGGAGGAGAGTGTGAGGTACCTGACATCCCTGCCAGGTATGAAATCTGCAGCATTTATTTGGAACCTTTCCTGTCTCAGCCTTCTATTTTCTATTTGTACTTCAGTAAATTAGGCATGCAATGATTTGTGAGGCTTAAGAAGTTGAAGCATCTCTCACAGATGTCTGCCTGTTGGGTTTTTTGACCACACTGACAGCAGCATCTCATAATGTATCAAGAGATAAATTCATGACTAAATAGGTTTGAGTATGTTTTTGCTTTCCACGCCATGTGCTTGAAATTTACACTCTTATTTAATTGTTTTTCCACTATTTTGGATGCTAAAGTGTTTGTTGAAATGTGATGTTTTTCTTTTGTTATTATAAAGATTCAGAGGAGCTGTCTGACCCTCTCTGGCCAGGATTTACTGTTTGCTTCTAGGAATTCATGTTGTAAAAAAACACTTCAGTCTATCACTGCTGGCAGCAGAGCTATGTGGAGTGGCCAAAATGTATGGTACTGCAGTAAACTCCATATGGTGACTCTGCCAGGACTTGGACGGGCTCTGACTTTTTCCCAAACATTGTGTGAAACTTTCCTGACTCTGTGTGGCAGCTCTGAGCATTATCCCTTGGTGTGCAACTCACATTCTGCAAGGAGTGTTACTCTTGATGTGTAAACTGAGTTCTTAATTGGTTTGGCCTCCTTAGGAATAAACTCAAGACAAACAGAAATGTGTAGCCAAGGGCAATACCTGCTTAGTGTTCCAGATTTCTCATTGAATTATTAATATTTGTCCAGAAATAAAAATATGTACAAGCTGGCTAAGCTTTTGTTTGTTAGCTTTTTGTTGTTTCAAGTGTTCCAAGTGAGAGGGAGAAGCTGAATGCTCTTGGATCTGGAATTTAAATACTGAGCATTTCAAAAATCTTCTGTAGGAGAATCACCTTTTCTTCTTGTTCTGGGACTTGCACTTGGTCTTGTTTGGACTTTTTGCACTTTAGGATTTTTAAAGATTTTTTTTTTTACATGTTGGCAAAATAAATAAAGTAGAAGGAGAAAATATTTCATGCTTCACCAGTAAAATTAACATAATTGCAGTAGACCAATATTTATTATGGTAAATTGTTTCTGAACAATTCAGTCTTAGGTATGGCTTTTCAGTCTCAAAAACAATGTAGAAGTGTGTTTTTCTGGGGGAAAATGGTTTAGAAAATGGCAGCACAGTTTCCAAAGTGGTAGTCCGGTTTAAAACTTCTCATGTGCAGGAATGTGCTGTTACATAGAAGCAATGGGGGAAATGATGCTGTGCTAATCAGAGAAAAAAAAACAAAACAAAAAGGGCACTAAGCAATCAAATTCTTCATTAATCTAATACTTTCCATTGGGAGGAGATGTCTCCCAACACATACAGCCTTTATGGATAACTGAACCTTTCAGACTTCAGTTCTGTGCTTAATTTGCTTATTTTTCAGTGACATAGCACCTGGGTTCAGCCTTAAGAGAATTTTAGTCATACTAGTGTGAATGAAGAACTTTGCCATCCATCAAACTGTCCTTGCATCCACTGCTTCTCCATGTGTGGAAAGCTTGGGGGGGTATTGGTTTTATCTGAGGATGCAACTTTTTGTCATGGTCCACATACAAATACCTTCCCAAGTGCTAAATGTGAGGGAAATTTTCTGAGTACTTTGCACTGGTGGCACAAGCTTGGGCAATGACTGGTTAAAATAGAAAATTTAATCTCAAAAGTTGTGACTTCTCTAGAATGAAGCTATGCAAAAAAACCCAAAACCTCTGGGTAGATTAAACCCAAACACCAAGTGTACTCAAAGCCTAGAAAAGGAACAAGAATTATGGGCTGAATGAAGATACATCTGTGACCTGATATATGACAACTTTCATTTCATATAATAGTTAAAATTTGTGTTCTTATGAATCCTGAATAGAAAATGAGTGCTAGATCAATGATTACGTTTTAAATCTTGCCAGTCACACTTGTGTGGTGTGAGAGAGGGCTTGTCTGAGCAGGAATTGGTTCAACACCTAGCAGAACTTCTGAGAGATGTAAATTACTTTTTGCAGTGTGATTCTGGGATTAGAGTTTGTGTATTGCAAAATTGTTTCTCTGGAGGGGTGGCATCAGATCCTGCAGAACTGGACAGAAAGTGTCCAAAAATGAGGTTAATTCTTTAACTCATGTGATTATCTTACTATCCTAAGAATAAAGTTTTTACTTACATCCCTGAACTTCTCAAACTTTAAGCTTTCTCCATGATTTTTTTTTTTTTAATTAAGTCCTTTGCTTCCATCTTTTGGCAGTGAGTTCAATGAATTAATAACACATTGAGAGCACATCCAGTGGTTCTGTAAGGAGGAAAACTAATGAAGCCTTTACTTGTGACTTTGTTTGTTTACAGCTCGTTAGACACCAAAGCCCCATGTGGACTTTTTGGTATCCAGTAATTCAGTGGGGCTCCCTCTGGACCCTTCTTAGTGGAATCTGCAATAGATTTATTTCCTCTTATCTGTCTGTTTTCAGGAGGCTTATAAGAACTCGGCATCTCTGAGACCTCTATTCTTCTGCCAACATTTGTGTGTTTGCACATTGACATGCACACCATGATGGTGTAAGTGCTATTTCTTTTGAAATTCTAATTTTCATTTTAAATGGCCTCACTGTGCTGGTTTGTTGCTTTTTCTTTTCAGTATTATTTCAGTGTTTTTCTCCATTTCATTTTTGACTTGCAAGTGCAAGAAAATTGAGTTGACTTTCCTTTCAAGGGATCCTCTTGGTGGTGTGTGCTCTTACTTTTAGTCTTAAAAATTTCTCTAGGGTATCACCAGCTGAGCTCTGTCCTTCATTGTGCTTTCTTTTGGAGCTGGTGAAACCAAACCCACTTATTCATACCGTGCATAGGGGATTGTTCTATTTTCTTTTTCAGATTCTGTTATTTTTAACATTGGAAGGGCAGGATTTTTGGGTAGTGGTAATAATTTTATTAGACTAATTGTTATGATACAGAAAACTAGGTATTTGGCTACACAAGCCCTCTCTCAGATCTAAAATAGAAGGTGTGGATTTTAAAACTAAGCATATTTCAGATTTGTTTAGAGCTTAGTGAAATAGGTATCTTTGAGACCACTTCTGAAGTAAAAAGTAGGTAATGCTTATGAGTGTGGTATACAAACAATTCTGTGTGGGCAAGCATTTATGCAGGTAATACCCCAAGAGTGCTCCACAAAGATACGCTATATTTTATTACCTATTTTAATAAAATACATTAGGAAAACAGTTTTAACTCAGCTGCCTGAGTGAGGCAGCAAGAATTTGTTCACAATGGATCAGCCAAGCTCCCAGGCACAAGGCAAGGAGGGCTATTACTGCTTGCTTGATGATTCTTCAGATCCCTTGTTTGTGTTCATCTGCTTTTGTTTTCAAATTGCAGTATTAGCATATCCAACTGTATTTGTCTTGGAGGAATCAAAATAAAAATGGTTTGTTTGCTCTTTAGCTTTTTCCCTCAGAAATTTTTCATCTGCAGCACCTTGTCATTTTTCTCTCTGTGGTTTATGGCACCGGTTTACCTTCTCACACCTCTTTGTTCATGGTATCCCATCCCAAATAACCAAGGCTCTGACAGAATTTGTTTTTGTAGTGAGATGGGAGAGGGAACAAATAAAGTGCAGAATGTGACCTGCCCATTCAAAGAAAATGGATTGTAGCTACACAGAATGTCACTACTTCGCCTTTGTTCAAGGCCAAAGAAATTATTGTTTCCTTACAAGGCAGGTAGAAGAGGGAAGAAGGAGATGATAAGGTTATCTCCTAGGGGAAGGAGAAAGCCTGGTGGATGATATGTTGTGGCACATGGAGGGGTTAATGTGAGATAACATCATAGTGTGCCTGAAATCCAATATCTCTATTGAGTCCATGGGTTTTTTTGAACTCAGTGGAGTTATGAATTTTAGTTCCCAAGCTTGTTTTGAAAGATGTTTTATGGGTTTTCCTTGAGGAACCGGACTGGCAGATTGGAGATGGAGTGATTGTTTTATGAGAGATGTTAACCCATGGGCAGATGGATATGTTTCAGTCCTTGTAGACTGGCTAGGTGAATTCTTCCTGACATGTACTGGTTGCTTAATTTCACCCATTTAGTTACCATTTTGAGGAAGTATATTACATTCCTGAAATATAGGTATAGGACAGAGAAGTCTTGACATTTCTATTCCGTGGTATTTGTTATGCTATTGTGCAAACATTCAAGGAATACTTCCTCATATGTTTGGAGAGCACAGTGCAAAGATGTCTATCAATAAAACTTGTCCTACTTAATGTCTGTAGCCTTTAACAGCTACATCTAGGAATTGCTACAATATTTTGGTGGGGTTTTTTTAACCACTGCTGGCACCTGAGGAGGTTTTTGCAGAACCGGAGCTTTTACTGTAACTCCATGAGCTCTCTAGAGCAGGGGAGATTGGTTCAGGGACCCATTGTTGTGTATGCAAACTTGGCACTGGCTTCTGTCCTGTGTGTTATTTTCCCTCATTAACAATGAATTTCCTGTTCTGCAGATGCCTCCATATATTAACTGGAGATCAGTGTCAGTTTGTGAAATCACATTGAAGACAATGTGATTGTCTTCCTTATTTTGTCAAAAGGAAAATGCTTACATAAAAGGAAGGCTGGGAAAATGCGTGAATGAAGTTGGTTTTGATGTGTTTTGAGAATGTGTAGAAGGTGTTAGCAAAACTTGAAGTGGTGTCTGTACAAAACAAGTTGCACTGAGGGAATGCTAAGCGTTCACAGTGGGGGATGCAGGAATTGGGAAGGGCTAAAATGTTAGAGGGATGAAATGGCTTTACACACCGTCAACATCTTTAATTACCTGTTACTGCAAAACATATGATACATTTTTTAACCTGCTTTTTTGGTAACAAATCATAGGAGAAGAGGCTGATCTTAATATCTTGTCTTTTCTGCCCTGCCCAATATCCCTGAAACAAAGTTGTAGAAGAAGAAGCTGTTGAATGGTATAGATACATCCTGTACTGCAGTGACACTATTAGTAAGCTGGCTTAACGTGCTGTGTAGTGCTCTTTTATGCTCACCCCAGAGGCCTAATCTATTAATAGCTCAGCTTCATGCTCTATTAATATTCACGCTCTTTTTTAAACTGTTGAAAATCTTCAGGAGACTGCACCTATTGTGCTGCTCTTTCCTCCCCAAATGCTGAATATTTTAAGAGCATATTCTGGTGTGATTTTTCTGTTCTTCCATTCACAAGGTCAGTGCTGGTTTCTTACATCTTGACCTTTCTATAATTGTGCATATGGCTGTGCTTCATGTGCAGTTCTTGCTTGGATTCATTAATAAAATCAAGATTGCAACATGGCAAGGCTTTTTTTCCATTCTTCATAAAAAATTACAGAAAATAAAAAGGATGGGAACCAATTTAGATTAGCCATTCTACACTATTTTCCCTAGTGTTCTTTCTAATGATTTGGAGATGCTCTTAGCACTGCCTTTTAGAAATTTGCTGCATCTTGGCCTTAGCAATGCTTTTGAATTCAGCCAAAGGCTTTCATGCATTTAATTTTATCTGTGATTTTGTATGTAGCTATAAAGTCTTACCCTTCTGGAAGGACTGTCTTCTATTTCTGGGCAGAGAATTATATATTTCCTTGAAACCCTGGTTCTCAGATAGAATTTGGAGGTCATCTCTCTTTATTTTGTTTTATCTGTGATATGGGTACTAGAGGACAGAATGATGGAACAGGTATTAAAGCTGAGGATGACATTTAAGATCCAACCTGAGACATTTTGATGAGTGAAGGAGGTTTCCCCAGAGAGCAGTTGCCAGAAATGTTTGCATAAAGAAACTGTGGGTTTCAAACAGCCACCTTTGCACATTAACCTGCATCCCCTCCTGTATGTTGGGAGCCTGCACTGTGGTTGTGGGTGATGTGTGGCCTGGTGTTATCTCAGGTGATGCAGTGTTCCTGTTACTGTTGGCATTGTTCTCCCTTTCCTGCATTCCCTCTGACTCCAGAATTTAAATTTGATTCAGTTTTTAGCTAACACCTTGAAGCTTCTCTGAGTTACAGGCAAAGTATCTTCTGTTGGGATCATGTTAGAGGAGGTTCTAGTCCTTCCTTCACATAAAAAATCTAGTCATCCCATGATGTTTGAACTCTTTAAAATAAGCTGACATAAGAGATCAGAAAATCCTGTTAGTCCACAAAGTAAAGATCAGATAGTTCTTCAGCAGTGACAGTACAATTACAGCATCTAGCAGTAAATGCAATTTAGTGCAAGCTTAGCACAAAGTCAGCTTTTTCTTTTAGGAGAAAAAAAAGGAATGGTAGAGAAGTTGTAAATGTTTATGTATATCAAAAGGTCATGTTTGGTGTTTGATAATTTTGAATTTGCTCTATTGTAAAACATGAAACTCCTCCCTCATCCTGCAGTCTTTATTTTGCCCTCTGTGCAACCTGCTTTTAAGAGATTAGGGCTCTGTGCTTTTAATATATTGGAATCTGCTTAGTGAGAGTGCTTTGTTTTGGAAAATAATTGAAACTATGGCAACCCTTGGGGTTTTTTCCAGCTTATTTGTCTACCTCATGCACTTCTCCGTTTTTGGTGGATGATTAGCATACTGGAAACCACTGGTAGCTGCTAATGTTGTACAAACAGCAAAATAAGTTCTGTCAATATTAAATCCAGAGCTGGTTGTTTGTGCTTTAGAAATCATTGAACACAAACTGAATGTCATTACAAAACTGAGAGTTTAAGGCCTCTTCACTGTCTCAGTGGCCTAAGTCTATAAATCTGTAAGTGCAGAGCAAATGGTTTTGGCACAGGAGCGCTAATTCTGATCAGTGCTTGCCTGCTGTGTGCTCCCCCTAATTTCCATCAGGTTCTCTAGAGCACTTGTTTTATGTTTGTTTCTGTTCAAACTTGTTAGCCACATGCAGACATCAGTTTACATAAATTGAATTTCTGTTTCTCATGAATATGACTTCTCTTTCCCAGCTTTCAATCTCTTGCACAGGGGATTGTAGCCTTAATTTATTTATTTTCCTTTTACACTTCTGTGTTCAGTTGCTGCTGTGATTAGAAAATGGGTCATCCTTGGATGAACTCTTATGAACTGTCTCTTCCAGAGAGCTAGCTTGCCTGGGAAATTCTTGTAGTGGGAGCCATCTTAAAATCTTCCTGACAGCTACTGGTGACCTTGTTTCATAATTACTTGTGTTTCTGTCTAGCTCTTCTAAAGTGTTGCTTCTCCATGTATGAAAAAGCTTTTAAAACACGTTATAATTTAAGATTTCAAGTCCCTGGCTTCTTTCCAAATAAAACCTTGATGTCTCAACAGTTAAAACTGAGAAGCTCTGTTGCATGATCTGTCTGGCATTTGCACTGATAAGTGGGGCAGACATGCCTGGCAGTCAGCCCAGGGGCTTCAGCCTCCTAGAGCCCCCCTGGGTGGGGTTGTGTAGCTGAAAGCTCTGCTGGCTGTGCAGTCCCTGATATGGGAGGGGATTCTTCCTCCTTCTCCTCTTCTTCCCCCTTTCCATTAAATATGTATGCTGATAAAGTCTTGCCTTTATTTTCTCTCTTTTTATGGATGTTTTTTCTCTTCCTGTTTTAGTCTAAGGACTTCTCTGAAACTGGTATGAAAATAAAAAATCCAAATTGTAGCTACTCTCTTAATAAAAATATTATGGTAAACATATGGTTTATTATTTGTGAGAATGTTGACTGTGTCCTGTGACACTAAAACAAAATTCCTCTTCCCAAGACCTATGAGATTTATTAGAGATTTGTATTTTGTTTCTTATAGATTCCTATAACCATATTTTTTATCCAGTGCTGGCTTTTTGTGGTGTGTTTCTTTCTGGTCATGGGTATGGTGCACATGTACGACCACCCAAGCATTTTGCTGTGTGTCTGGTCTGTTGGGGTTGCATCCAGCACATCCCCCAGTCCGTGTGACAGAGTTTGTGCATTATCATTGACAGAGTGCAGTGGATTGTCACTGTAAAGTATCTTCTTAAGGCTGTCTTCTCACTGCTGTGAATGGTGGAGCTGCTTATACTCAAGGGCTTCTGGTCACTTGGCTGCCTTTTGTTTCACTTGCTATAATGGTTTTCTTTTTTTCAAGAAAATGGCTTTCTGACTGGCTGAGAGACACAGCCATTCCCTAATGCAGGATAGTTTTGGAAAGGTCTGTTTGTCCTCAGGGTACTGTTGTACAGTTGTGAAGCTCTGCTTTGGGACCAGCCCACCATTCTGTGTTGGAATTAATGCACTGTGCTGCAGCACTTGCAAGTCGTGACTGGGAACGCTGGATCTCAGCTTTTAATGTGCTGCACTCGCATGTTGTGCAATCCTGTAGGGAAGTTGAGGTGCTGCTTTTAATCTTTAAATGATTTGGGTCCTGGTCTCTTGAAATGAGTAGAGGGCAAGGATGTAGGGGCTGTTGACTGGCTGGGTGTTCTTTGAGGAGCTGCAGTATAGGGACGCTTTCTGTCACAGTCTGCACTTGTCAGGCTTTGCCACTGCCTGCAACACCTACTACCTTGCTTTTTTTGTTTCGAGTTGAGTGGGTTGAAGGCAGAGTGTTGTGAGTAGTTGCTGTCTGTGTTCCTGCAGTGATTTGTAATTTGAGAGTACAGGGAGAATGCCCCTAGATGTATTTCATAAGACTGGAAGAAATAAATGATTGCCAACACAGGTGAGAAAAGGTCACTGAACACTTATTAAATGACTCAGAATCCATTGGGTGCTTCTGAGGGCAGTGTGAGTGTGACTCTAAAGAGTGTTAATGCTGAATTTTGACACAAATAATTCTGGACTCTCATGTTAGCTTCTACAACCTCCAGGTTCTGCACCTTACTAAAGGGGAAGAAGTAAACCTTATCCAGTGGCAAGTAAGAATGATGATATATAATTGTAGATAGCCAAGGGCACTCCAGAGACTGATCATAAAACAACTGCAATTCTTAATTTCCTGACCTTATAGTCTTCTTTGTGGATTATTGCATTGCTGGCTTGAGTATTTTGTGACTCTTTTAAGGCTTCTGGAAGGAATGGGGATTTGTGACTAAGGTCATTCTTTTTACAAGCTGCAAACCCTTTTGCTCTTTTTGCAGAAATTAAAGGGGAAATATTGAGATTTGGACTGTATTGTTCATGCAGTTTGTGTTTACATTTTAACAGATGAGAGAATTATCTCTCTATTGCTGGCAGGTCAAATACAACATGTTATTTTAACAGACAGCCTAAAGCAAGATAGCTAAAATCAGAATTAAAGGAAAGGAAGTAATTTAAACTGAAGTAGTATGAGTATTTTGCTTTGGAAACATCAGAAGGCAGAGTGTGAGTTTTCAAATTTTCAGATTTAGAATTTGACTGAACTGCTAAGATCATTCATCATGCTTAGGATAATGATGATCTGCTCACATGTTTTTATTAACCTCTAGGATAGGTGCTGAATAGTGTCTTTCTGGCAGTGCTATTAAATGTTCAGAACCAGATCATTAAATGTCTCAGAAAGCAGTCAATTTTATGGTCCTAACAGCTAATATAGTAGTAAAAGATAATGCATCTTAAAGTTTATTTAAATATTTGTTGTCGGGCAGCATTCATCCATTCTTTCTTTCGTTTCTTTTTTCATAAATTCCACAAGTGTGAAAACTTGAAGAATTTTATTTTAAAATACCTAATTTTGCAGAGTTATCAGACATCTGCAATATTCAGGAAAAACATAGCCCTGATGTGGTGCTGTAGTTGAACCTGGCAGGCAGCTAAAACACCAGACAGCTGTTTGCTCACTCCTAGGAGTGGGATGGGGCCAGAATCAGAAAAAAGGTAGAAGTCGTGGGTTGTGATAAAGGCAGTTTAATAAGTGTAATGGAAATATCTTTGTCATCAACATTGTTTTCAGCATAAATACAAAGCATAGTCTCATACCAACTAATATGAAGAAAATTCTCTGTATTTCCCAGCCCAACCCAGCACATGAAGTAAGCAAAGAATAGTTATTTTTATGTTAAAGTCTGCACTCCGCTGCCTTTTGTCTGACTATTTCTGCTGCTTCCATTTTGCAGCAGTTGCTTGAAGAAATACATTGAAGTGGCAGGTTGTCACATGGAACAAAATCAAGGCATGTCTTACTAGTCCAGTGGTGTGGGTGTGATTTATATGCCTACACTGTTATTACTTGAGCTTGTTTGTACTTTGCAAGTACATGAAGCAGGATGCATTGCATCTCAGAGTAAAATGTTAGTGCTTATGCCTGTTTGGATGTGTTCCAGTAGAGTTTGGTCAGCCAGCTTCTAAAAGATGCATCCTCAAATTTGTAGTAGTTCAGCTGAGAATCACTGGAAACTTACTGGGAAATAGTGGAACATTTTGATTTTTCTCTCCCAGGCTTTATTTGAAGGCCTGTGGACTTACCATAGGGAAGCTGAGGGGACTGGAATGGGATAGGCAATGGGTCAAACCATTGATGTAATAATACCTGATGGTATCCCTGAGCTTGACTCAGACTCATGTTACAGAGTGAGCCTTGGTGTGTTGACAGCCTTGTCACAAGTCATGGAGCAGCTGGTGCAGGGAAGCTTCTGTCAGCTTCAGTAGGTTGTGCTGGATGCTTGGAGCATGGCAGTTCTTAGGGTGAAAACGTGGTAAAGGAGGGCACCAGGTGAAATGCTGTAAGGATAAGAGCTACTGGTGTAGCTGATTCATTCTTGCAAACTGCAGACATATACACTGAAGAATTTTTTTAAGAAAATTTCTGAAAAACCCCGAAACTAATATTCAGAGAACTCATAAAGAACAGAGATGTTACTCAATGACCTTGAACTCCTTGTGCTGGTCTCAAGGTCCTTACCAGATCCCAGGAGTTCAAAACTGCAGCTTCAGGCTACTGCATATCCCTGCATTTCTTGGCAGAACCATTGTAATACTTTGTCTTGGCAGTGGGTGTTTTGCTTTCACAAGTCTTTGTGTCTTTTTTTAATGTGAAAAAGAACAGAAAAGGTACTGTGAAAGGTACTACTCTGTTCTTGCTTCAGCCATGACATATGACGCCCCACAGAGACTTTGATGTTACTACCCTATTATTTTCTTTATGGTATTGATATATTTATAGCAAAAATAAGATTCCATATTGCTTCTTCCTTGGGTTTCTAAACCAAAATCACAGGCACATGTAATGCAGGATTTACTTTTTGTTTGATTCCGTGTCTTTTCATCTTCACTTTTGCTTACCAAAAGTTGCTGAATTGACCACTTAGGCAGTATTCTTCCTGTTCTGATTTGAAGTAATTGGTAGTTGCAGTCTTTACCTTTAAAAAAATAAGAAAAAAGAAAAATCCTAAGAAACAACCTTGAAGACCTGACTCCCTAATCTCTATTATTCCTTCCCAGAAATACACTGCCATTGGAATGCTGGGCAAGGCTACTGATACATTAGATGCTACAGGAAAAGTAACTGAAGAAAAACCTTATGGTAAGTATAAATATATCTATACACTTGATGTAATTTGTAGGCATAAGTGGTTTCTGCAATAGGAAAACGGAAGAGATGTTTGGGACTCTGAATTAAGTTTAAATGTGAAATTAAACTAAGATTATTTCATCTTCAACTTCAATGCTCATATAATTCAAACCAGCTTCATGCAATTATGTCCAATGCAAGTGTTCATTTCTGCTGAAAAAAAAAAAAAACAAACCAGGCATTAGATTAGGAGGGAGGAAATAGAATTGGGCAGGACTGTGTCATTTTAAATCTTTGACAGGCTGACAAATGACGTGCTGTGTCCAGTAACATTTTCCTCTCTCAGAGTGTAGTCCCAGGAGTCCTCTCTTAGTAAAACCCTTTAAGGCCAGTGGAGGAATAAAGTACTTGGGTCTTCCCTCTAGGACACCACTTCACCTACAGACTGCTTAACATTTAATGAGGATGGCATGAACTACATTCTGCATATAGCTATCTTCCAGATCTTGGTCTTGCTTGCATCTTTAATAAATGAAATTTCCTGACTGACAGAGCACAGTGCAAGGGTTTAAGGCTTCAGGACTCATCCTGACTGTGGCCTTGCTGGACATCTTGGAAACAGTGTAGCAACACAGCAAATATATTTGTTATTAGTTCTTTCGCAACCTTGAGGAAAGGAAGTTTAAAAATAATAGGTAACCAGTTGCTTAGCAACTCTACAGGTCTGACATTCTTTGTACCTGGTAATAGGTACATGAACTAAATAATCTTTTTTTAATGGCATGATGAAGAAGAAACCCAGGATACCCAGGATTTCACTTCTCACTCCCAATCTCCTTTCTTTTGCAGTTTTCCTTTTCTCAGGAGGCAGGCAATAATGTCCACATTCTAAATAGTGTTATTTACTAGGCAGTGTTATTCAGAGATGTTGGATCATTTATTTATGCTTCAGGATCAAGTTCTAAGTCTCTAAGCTGCTGAAAGTCTGAGCATCTACATGGAGTTAGAGTTGCCAATACTTCATGATGGTTGAATGAAGTGATGATTCATTTCCTTGGTATTTATCTGTACCTCTCAAAGTGGAATTCTGTGGTTATGCTGTGCTAAGAAGTATTCAGAGATCCTTGTTCACTTTGGGCTGTGAAATACCGTTTCAGATATATGCAACTTCCATGGTCAGTTAATTAAAAAAAATAAAAACACGGTTTTTGAAACCCTAGTCTTGCTTTTTTCATTTTGTATTGTTTACTGCAGACAGAATGTAGAGTGTTGTTTTTGTGTGGGTTTCTCTCCCTGGCAGCTCCTGTTACAGCAGCTCCCACCCCTGCACCACCTCTCTTGTGGTGGTTTACCTTTCTGTTAGACTGTGTGCCTGGGGAACTGATTTGGTTAAAAATACACCTTTCTTGAGTTGCTTGTCATTTTAAGCTGAGATCAGTTGCATGATTCAGTTCATCACGTGGTCTCATGAAGAGCAGCATTGGCAATGCTGGGGCAGTGCAGTTTGGGGTGCAGTTTCCTTTTGTCAAAACTGACAGCTGAAAGAAGCGCTCGTGACATTGCTCTGAGTTGCTTTCCATGTTGGTGCAAATCAGTCAAATGTGATTTCTTCAGAAAGAAAAGAGCATGGATACTCCTTTTTTGCTCTCCATGGTGTCTACATGTTTTATATTTCTCATCTTTTCCAGTGTCTTTTCCAAAACAGCTTGGTTTTCTGCGGGAGACTCTCCTTGGCCTACCCTAATTTCTAACCCTAATAGGTACTCCAAGAAGAGGCAAATCAGATGTTTGAGTTGATTTTCAGTTTTGACACCTACAAGGGTCCTTGGAGAAGCAGAGCAAGGGAATATAAATCCTGCAGTGCCAACATCATCCAGGATTGGGCCTTAGTGCAGAGAAAGGGTACTCAACCAGTTTGCAAGATGTATAAAACTCTTCTTAAATGACTTCATTGGAACATAGAAGGAAAGTGCCTGCAGAAAGTTGCCAGCTGTATTAACTCTAAGCAAGTGTTACATTTTAGTCCTCAAAGTGTCCCCAGACAGCAGCTTAGGAAGCAGACTGTACAGTTAGTCACAATGTCAGGATGTACTGAAGAGAGCTCCTTGCTTTTAACTCCCTCTGAACTTCTTGTAGCTTTTTGTTTCTTACCAGACAACGAGTTTGCATTTTGATGTGAAATTAGGTTATGGTTTCATACTGCTGCCAGGCTGTCAGATGCTGACTTTGGAAGCAAGTAGAATTTAATATTCCATTACTGCTTTTTTGAGCATATTAATGTTAGGAGAGCTTTTTTAATATTTTTAACTGTGTACAGGAATGTACATTCTGAAGCCCACTTCTTCCCAGCTGCCTACAGGCTATATCCAGACATGAAGAGCAGAATTAATGAGGCTTTTCTCAGGTCTCTGATGATTATGCTGAAATATATGTTTAATAGAGCTACCTGAATAATTTGGAAAGTAAGTCCTTTCAGGATTCTACTTCGCTCTTTTAAAATAATTTGTGCTGGGTCAGACTGAATTGAGGTCATTTGCTGAAGTTCTGGTACACTGTCACAGATAATTCTTGTGTTCTCTTTTGGAGTAGTTTGTTAAGAAGCACAGTGCAGAATCACCCTTCAGTGAAGGCTTTTGAGGTTGGGGCACAATTGGCACCTTTTGGTTTGGTAACTTTATTTTCCTCCCTTTGTAGCAGGAAAATCAGTCGATAGTTACCAGTGCTCGAAAGCACACCAAATTTTAGCAAGTGCTAAGCACTGTAAGTATTTACTTTGATGACACACAAGACAGCTCTTGTTTGTTAATGGCTTAATGCATCATTCTTCATATGGGGATTTTTTTTTCTCCTGAGACAGAGGTTGCTGTGTCATGAGTGGCTTCCTCAGAGGCAGCATGTAACCTCTCAGTCAAGGGAATATGAGATCAGAGCCAGAACTGAACTCAGGTGTCTCATGAAATGCCCTGGCCACAAATGCAGTTCATGGGATGAAGATGGGAAGGAGAACTCCAAGGGGCACTTATGCTTAGGTCTTAAATACTGAATTTTAACCTGAAGCAGGCTGGGGTTCACAAGAAGGCTGACAGGATCACTGTCATGGAGCTGGGTCATATTGACCATGCTTTCCACCATGTAGTTTTGTTGTTGGCTAAATAGAAAGAAGATTGAAATAACCATGCAAGAAACTTCAGAAGATTCAGAATTACTGTACAATTGATTTTGTTATTCCTAGCCTGTATTCTGATGAAAATCAGTCTCTCTCAGCATCTCAGTTTTGTGCCTTGAAACCTTGCTGTTAATAACACATCTTGGGACAGCTGCTTGGGCCCAGGGACAGCATCTGCTCTTGAGGCTGCAAAGTGTGCTTTATAGAAGTGAGGAACAACAGGATCATCTCCCAGAGCTGCTGCAAAAAGAAATCTCATCTTTTTTACTTACAGCATGAAGTACATCCGGCTTTTAAGGTTTGCAAGTAAAGGTCTATTTCAAAATACAGCAAAGGCTTGATGAATAAATTCGGTTGGTTTATGTTCCAGAATGCTGTTCACTTAGCAGGGATGACACTAAGTAAATATAACTTAGGAGGAAATAGGACTAGTCAAATCCTAGACATTAGAAATGCACTGAAGTGCATTGTGATTACAGGTCTTATGTTTGCACTCTCTAAACAAATTAGGGATGAGTGTCATCTCTTGAATAGAGCTTCAGAAGACCAGTGCAATCAGCTGCTTAGGTTATAGCCTTCCAATAAAAGTGGGACAGATGTCTATGTGTACTCTTAAAAGAAAGTACATTGCCTAAACCAGCTGTCTTTCTTTTACAGAATTTTGTTAGTAAAATTGCCTTACTTAATATATAACTATACCTCAGAGGACATTTCCAGGTTAGTTGTTCGACAGGGAAATTTTGATGTGTCATTTCAGATAAAGTCTTTTTCTACACCAGTGGTTTTGTTCTCTAATAATCAACAAAATTTAATCTCTAATAATACAACAAAATAAGTTGCTTTTTTCCCAGCAGATAGGTTCTCTTAGAGAAGTTCCCAGGATTAAGTGTGCAGTTTTTTTTTTTTTTTGTGCTTTTTAAAAAATAAGAATATTTCAAATGTTGTAGCTTTTATATAGTTTTCAAGAAAGATGAATTTCTGGCCTCAAGACAGGAGAATTACAAAAGAAAACATTAAGGAGGATTTCTGCTCTTCTGAAAGTATCCAGATTGTCCTGATCACCTTGGACAGTTTGTTCCACTCCTTTTGTGATAATAAACCAACCTACAATCTGGTTTTTATCTCTTTTCTTTGGTGTTTTTCACCCCATCTAAATTCAGAAGAGAGGGAATTCATATCTGCTTGCAGAATGTGATTGATGCTATTAGTGCCATGTGAATAATCAATGCTAACATACTGACTGTTATCTTTCCACAGACCAGGTAACAAAAGGAGATCTTGAAAATGTTCTGCAGAAGTTCACAGGGGACATCATGCAAGTTCCCCCACTGTAAGTTCCATGATATTCAGACACTCTTGACAGTTGTGTTTGGCTGTCAGGACTTGCCAGCAGAAGTCAGTTCTCTCAGATGCATTAAGACACATTTTGACACGAGGATAGAGGCCAGGCAGTCTGGAGTTTAACATTTGCAAGTGCAGGTCGTGGCCATTTGAAGATCCAGCACAAATGGTGACCTGGACTCTGTGAGTGTTTTGGGTAAATGTAAAGTAGCAAAAGTCTTAAGCAGCTTTGCAGGGCCTGTCTTCTGTCTTCCAGTCTTGCTGACATCTCTGTGGAAGTGCCTTAAATGACTTTGAATTAGTTTTTTGAAAACTTAGAGTATGAATGAGTGATTAATGACTGAGCTTCTGTAGCTTAGCAAATTTCTTCTGGTCAGGTGAGCCATAGTAGCTGGCAGTGTGCATGACTTGGCTTGTGACAGATGGCTTTTATGGTGATTTGAGCTAACGTGCTTTCCTTTGCATTTGCCATGTGTCACTTACTGTGGTTCTTGTGTGAGCCCTGTAATGCCCATGTGCTCTGCTTCATGTGACCTGTTCCAAATTGCCCTCTAATATTGTGAGCAAGATCCTTTTGGATTTTTCTATGGTCATCCTTCTGTTGTGACCAAAGCTGGAGCTTTGGATAAAGTTCCATGTAATCAATGAAGTCAGTTTCTGTGGTTCTGTAGTGGTTCCCTAAACATCCTAGAATGTAGCACCTGCTGTTCAGGAAAGACCTTGATGTGGAAAGCTGCAATGTAGAATTAGAGGAATTGCCTGAGTGGCTCCCAGTGCTCAGCTCAACATAACACTGAAACAGAGAATGCCCTGCTGACTTGTGAGACACGGGATGTTAGAGACAGCTGCGAGTGTTGTAACCTTATAGAAACTCTTTTATTTCATAAACTGCAAAGTGAGTGATAAAATGGTTTAAAATCCCTACAGCAAGAGAGAAATACAGGGCTATCTCTTATTTTCTGGTTTATGGAGCTATTGGTAAATGAGGTGATTCTGTGTTCAAGAGATTTCAGCAACACTTGCTGGGTTTTTGTGGGTTTTTGTGAGTACTTGGAGGGCAGTAAAATGTGTGCTGCCCTAGTACAATATTACCAGGATCTGGAGAATGGGAAGCCTGTTCTATTACGACCGTATGACATGCATTTTCATGCTCTGTCTGATCAGCTATTCTGCTTTGAAGAAGGATGGAGAAAGGCTTTCAACTCTGATGAAGAGAGGGGAAGCAGTGGAAGCAAAGCCTGCCCGGCCAGTGAGAGTGTACAGCCTTTCTCTCCAGCACTTCCAGCCACCACTGTTCACGCTGGGTAAAGGTCAAAGATTATTACATAGAGCAATGCTCCCAGCTTGTTAATGTTTATTTACACTCAGAATGGGACTAAGAGAGTGAAATGGGTTTCATTTCACTCAGCTACTTATTTTGGTGTGAGCCCATGTGCAGAGACTTTCACTTTGTATTAAAAGCACCGTATTTTGGTTTTAAGTTAAGCTGATTATATCTAATCTCTCAGTGAGGGAAAATTCTGAGAGACTGGTCAGGGGATTATTTGCATCTGTCCATGATTTTGCAACCTCCCTCTCATTCCTCTCTCAGGTCTGCTTACTTCACTTTGCCATTCTTTCACACGGATGCCCACACCTGCTGGCATCTCTCCCAGGACCAGTTTCAGTTACTGTCAGACCCCTTTCTTGTAGAGGGGGCAGGATCTTATTCCTCCTTCTGTCATTCATCAAGAAACTTGGGTAGTACATTAAGAAGCATCTTAATAAATAAACCAAAAAAGACTCTTGTAAATGTTTAATGCAACTGTAAAGTCAAGATGATGCCTTGCATTGATCTGTCTGCCTAGTTGATCCCTATTCCTGTGATCAACTGGATGGTTTATGATGAGCAGGTATGAGTGACAGAACTCAGTGCTGTGTGACTTCAGCCCTTTATGGCTGGATGACAAGTAGCTAATCACTGGCAGAGGTGGAAGGGAAGGGCTGAGAGAGTAGGGAGAGTTAAAGGTGAATTTTAAAATTTTAATGGAGCTGCATGTCTGCAGTATGTGAAAAGCACTGATAGTCACTTTAGGCTATACTTGGAATACCTTGCTTTCACTGTTAGAAATATGAATCAACCTGAAATGCTTAAAATGAATAGGACTGAAGCTAACATACCATAGCAGGTACTTAAATTCTGGTGAGTTAGTACAGTTGCCATTTTATTTGCTTTCCCTCCTGTCTAGCTTAGCAATTTCACCCTCACATATGTTACAGGATGAATAATTGATGTTGCATCCTATAAATATTTTATCACTGGGTTGTTTGCTTGGCGCATTTTTACATTTATGTGGGGGCATGGCTTCTATGTGAAGTAGATTTCACGTGGCACTGACGATTTACCATGTCACTTTTAACATTCCAGATGTTGAATGTGGTGGTGGCTTTTATGTCAGGAGCCTGGTCAATGACATTGGCAAAGGTAGGCATGAAAAAAACCCCATGACAATGCAAGGAACAAGTGTATGTTCGTGGAAAAATTTTGTCATTTTGTATATCTCAAGTAACTAGACCTGTGTGTTATTTTGCAGAATTGTAGTGCTATCACTTGTTTTTATATACTGAGGTAATTTCCTTGGGGGCATGGGGGAATGATGGCTAAATAATTGCCAGGGACCTCGGGGGCCAGGTGATAAAAATGGAGCAAGCAATAGCACTGAGCAAGATAATGCAAGGCAAAGGGGGGACTTTTTTCCCCCCTCTTTCTTGTGTTAAAGCTAACTCAGATTAAGGATGAGAAAAAGAAAGATACTGTCTTTTTAAACATTATTCATCACATTTTGAAAACAGATTGCACAGAACATTACCATGCACATAATAAACCCTATCTGCTGGAAAGACTTCCACACTGGTGATGATTTTTCGAGTGTTTTCTTTCTCCTCTGCCTGAACAGTGAATAGTTTTGCTTTCCCACAGGGATATTTGTCTTGTGCTTTGTATCTATCAAACTGCATGATGGAGAATAGATAATCCATTTCAAACTTCTTTTTTTTTTTTTTTAAATGATACATTTGCAAGAAGGCAAGTAATGTGGGATAACCCTTTGAATTTCAATGTTGTTATTTGTGCTTAGGCAAGTCCAAGTTTCTGTTACTGCCTTCTGAGCATACTGGCTTATGTTTAGCCCTTTAATGACAAACCAAGGTAAAGTCTGTCCATGGCAGGCTTCTTTTCAAAAATTGAAAATGAAATAAAAACCTTCCTGCATCAGAAAGGATGGGAGATAATATTTTAGCGTACCCATGTGCTTACAAGTCAGTGCTTGTTGCTGTTACGTTTTGTAGCTTCTTTATAGGTAATTACGTCCTACTTGTATTTATTGAACATAGGAGAGCATTTGTGTATATTTTTCATTTTTCCTTATCTTAGTTTCTGTTATCCTGATAGGCAGCACAGGATAAAAATGTTAAAAATACCTCTTGAAGGCAAGAAGTGCTAAGGCCTCAAAAGGTGTGGAAAAATAGTTCACGGTCACTTGAGAATGCAGATTGTTCTGCTTACATCTTATGACATTATTTCCTCACTTTTCATTCTGATCTAAATCTGGGAAAATTCTTGATAGCTTTCTGTCAGATTCTGAACTCTTTACTACACTGGACAGCTATTGAAATCAAAGGATTTCCTTGGGTCAAATTCAAGAAGATATAAACGACTCATAAATCTTCATGACCTTTCTTGTCAAACAAAGCAGAATAATGTAAAAGGCTACATACAAAAATACATTTTAAGTGAGCTGGAAGTGGTTACACTTTGAAAGTTTATCCATGTACGTTGTCCAATCCCTCTTTCCTCCTTTGCTCCAGAGCTCTCCACCTGTGCCACAGTGCAGGAGCTGATCCGCACCAAGCAGGGGCCGTTCACACTGGAGGAGCACGCCCTGCAGGAGGACAAGTGGACAATTGATGAAATTGCTCAGTCCTTGGAGCTCTGCACAGCCCTGCTCCTGGGAGAGCCAGCTTGCAAAAAATTGAAGACAGAGCATTCTGGTGAAACTGCTGTGATCAGTGGGGATAAGTGATAAGTTGGGGCAAGGAAAAAGACTGAATGATTGAGATGTTTTAAGATTGGATTGGGATTGTCTCGCCTCCTGTGTAAATCTACAAGTCTCTGCTGGGAAGGTGACAAACTGCAAAACAAGAGAAATGGTTCTTTTGTTTCCTGGGGTTAGAATGTGCACTGAAAATATCCACTGCTAACTGTTTCTTGATTGTTTCTTTTCCTTGCACACTGTAACTGATGCCAAATTTTTATAGACTTTCAAAGAACTTTCAGGGTGCAAAATGGCTGCTGTTGCGAATTCATCAATAAAAAAATTTTATACAATGATGTCTGATAAATGCTCTCCAAAAAAATTCCTTTTTCTTTGCAGCTGGTAATCAGATCTTGAAATACTATGGTGACAAGTCTGTCATAGCTTAAAGCAACCAAGAATGTGGTGTGGGCTTTCATGAAATCAGTTTCAGGATATGCCCATTTTACTGTAGTTTTTCCTGCGCAGATTGTTCTCCAGTCAAACATGCCCAGAATGCAGTATATGAAGGTGCTGTTATTTTAAGTTAAGTCTGAAATACCAGCCTAAGGGAATAGTTTTAAGTATAAACAGTCCCTGGAGATGATTGGTTTGAGCCTGGATCTTACAAAAAGGTGGTACATGAAGTGTTGATTCCAAACTTACTTTCAGTCTAAGAAATTAAATAAATATCCTGAAGTTTTTCATTGTAGGATACCTTTCCAGACATCTATAGGATTTTTGTTTTCTGTACAATAAGAAACTGAAGTCTATACAAGATTAATGAAGGTTTTGTTTAGAAGGACGACAGACTTTGTTTTATTCTGTAAACGGTTTTCTTCCTTTGTATATTGTTATAAAGAACTTAAAGGAAATGTTGAAAATAGCACAGGCAAATTGAAATGTTAGAGCACTATAGCAGCAGCATGTTTAAAGTACAATATGGGTGAAGTAACAGATACAAGAAATTCTGATTTCAGGGATGGGAGAAAAGCTTGTGTCCACTGAGGTAACAGTGGGAGATTTTTGTTTCTTTTTTGGATGGGTTTTCTGGTACTTTGGGTAAAAACGGAGAAGAAAGAGATTGTTTCCTAAAGAAATCAGATAAGGCAGAAAATTTCATTTTCCAGTATACTTACTTTGAATGATCAAAGACTTTAATTGAAACACAGCTTCTCTTATTGTCCGAATCTTTATTTTCCTAATTTATGTTATCCCAATGGTTTTCTAGATTAAGTTCTCATTTTATTTATCTTCCTGATTTTTGGAAAATAACACAGTAGATATAATTCTATTAGTCTGCTTCTTTCATCTTCAGGGATTTGTTTCTTTAAAAATCAGTGCAATTGAGAAATCTCTCTATTAATAGTGTACATTTGGATACAGTGCTGTAAGTGTCTAACACATTCTTAATCTCATCTGTTTGTTTAATGCTCACCAAGCCTTTCTTGCTATTCCATTAAGAGCCCCTGATAATTTTAGTTTCAAAAGGAGAATTCTATTTTCATCAGCTTTCTGGTTAGCTTGCAACTGGTCTGTTGTAATTATTGCTAACAGATCTGTGATCCTGAGAAGACAGGATCTGCTCCATAGTCTAGTCACTGGGGAGGAATGAAATGGCAATTTAAAAAAGCATCTTGTGGACATCAACAAGTTCTGGTTTAGGCTGCAAGTCCTGATGCATATGGAAAACATAAGGAGAGATGGAATGCAGTTGTTCATGTTCAGGAATCTGCACAGAATCATTCAGATTGGAGAAGAACTTTAAGGCCATCAGGCCTTACCATTACCTCAGCAGTGCCAAGTCCACTACTTCACCAGCTTTAGCCTTTTTTCCTGGAATTCCTCTCAGCTTCCCCAGTGCATCAGAAATTAAGGCAGAATTTCTTTATCTCAAATTAATGACAAACTTCTTCCCACTTAACTTGTTTTGAACTATAGAAGGTATTGCCCTTAACAGCTGGGTAGCAGGTGTGTTTGGCTGGAGTTGTGAGTGGCTGGATAAACCCATGGCAGGCGGCAGGAAATGTTCCTGGAAAGCACAGTATGAAGAGTGCAGTAAAGCCATGAACACAGTATGCAATAAGCACTGATGAGTGTCACCCCCGTTCCTAAATACTTGAGTTACCTGTTCAAACATGCAAACTCCTCAGGCTACTTCCCAGTGTTTTTCCTGTGTGCTGGGCCTCCCTTGTGTGCTTTTTCCTAAGTTCCTCTGTTCTTTAATGGTTCTCTGTGCCCTGAGCCTGTAGTTCCAGTGAATAGTAACTGGGAAGCTGCTGAAATTTTCAGGAGTAGCCTTTTTAGATATGTTTTAGTAAGTGTTTAACCCAGTATCTTGAAACTATGCAGAATTGTTCCCATGGGAACGTAGGGAAATACTCGTTTTAACTTCCTTATTCTTACTAACATGCTCATCCCAAAGCTGCCAGACTTCAGAATTGGGCTATATCCACAGCAAAAAGTATTCTTGTTAGAAGAAAACATCCCATGATCCTGGATCTTGGTTACTGACAGTCATGGTATTAAAGAGGAAAAATGTGTATACAATATTTCTGAGGTTACTGGAAGTTAGTACTGAGGTCCCAGCTGAAGCAAATGATAGTTAATAGGAATTTTATGGTACTCTGGCCAGAAAATGTGTGTCTGTGATTTACCATTTAAAATATATCCATGACACAGATTGGAAGATTTGTCTCATTTTAATGAGGGTTGTTCATGGGGAAAATCCTGATGCAAAAGCATGTCCTGCTTTTTGAGCTGAGTGTTGTCAGTCTTCATTGTGCCCTTGCTGTTTTCAGTCTGTGGAAGTGTGGGACCAAAGCCTGGCCCTGAGTGCTCCAGTGCTGCTGCTGCTTCCCTGAGTTTAACAAGGGCTTCAGAATTTGCCTCCCTTTAATGTGTCTGCCTAGCTGGCTGCCTTTCTTCCTTATTTAAATGGTAGTTTTCACTTCATAATATATTTCTGCTGCCAGCAGAGTAAAACTTGAATAACTCCCCCAATTTTGGGATACTTTATTTTTTTTATTTTAATAGATGGTGAATTTGCTACTCTGTGCATGAATGGCTCTCTGACTCTAATGAGTAGGGTCATGCTGTTTGCTTGGCAGAGTCAAGGAGTGAGTTTGCAATGGTGTTAATTTTATTAAAAAGGCCTTACAGAAGCAAAGTGAGAGCATGTGAGGGTGGAACTGCCATATACAGCCAGGGGGAAATCACAGAGACAGTGAATGGATTCAGCCAGCCTGGGCAAAATTATTGTCTCTATTAAAAGCAGTCATTGTTTCTAATAGCCATGGATTTAATTCTCCTCTTTGTGAGACCTGATTAAATAAATCACCAATAGTTAAAGGCATGTGAGGCAAGCAAGTTTATCATGTGAGTGCTTATATCTGCTCTGGGTGAGGAGATGCCACATCTCTGTCTCTGCCATCAGCTGCTAAGATCATATAGGTGTAAACAGGCAAAGCAAGAAGTTGGTAATTGGCCGTGGGTGGTTGCAAGGCTCAAGAAGAAAAGGATTATATTGCAAAAAAACCCTATATTTTGCAATTCTCGTTTTGAGGAAGTGTTGGAGACAATGCCATGGTTCAGAGAAAGTCTTAGCATGGCTGCCTGAGAAACACCTTATGTTTTTGTTGTGGGTGTGAATTCTCATCCCTCCTCACCTCTAGCTCCAACAAGTGGGTTAAATCAAAGCTGCAGCCTCTCCCCAGCTTCTCCATTTCACATTGCTCCGTGTATTGTGGATGCTGGAGCAAATTCTGCTCAGATTCTGGGCTCTAAAGGGGGTTATGTGGCTTGCCCCAGAAGTTAAAAGGAACAGAATGAGGACAAAAAATGAGGCAATGGAAATTGAAATATAAACACTGAATAGCCGCCTTCTTACCAGACATATTCATTTTAGATTGCAGCTCTGTGTCTGGCCTTTCCACTCTGCATCCCATTACCTTATCTACTGTCTGAGACAGTTCATCCTAAAACTTTTCTCATCCTGTCTTCTGAATTCCTTTCTGGGTACATGTGAGCCTTGGGGCAGTGTGTGATTTCTGGGGGACAGGAAAGCTGGTACCAAAGCAGAGCTGAAAAGGATGAGGTGTGTCTGGTCCCTTTCTCACCGTGACCCTTTTGTAGGAAAGACGTGGTTCTGAATGCTTTAGTGCCGCTTCCCTGGGACGTGGGATTATTTTAGATATTTCAGAATTAAGTACTTCAAAGTCAAATCTGCAGCTGAGTGCATGCATTAGAAACAAAATGCATCATTTCACAGATGTCACACTACTTTTAGTGGCTTCAGAACATGATTTTACAGCTTAAATGGAGGGGGGTAGAAAAGGAACAGCAAAAGGTAAATGCGTATTTCAGTTCTTATGTTTTTAAAGTAGAGGAACTCAGTTTTGGTAATTATGAAAGAAAAGACATGAAGTGTTATAATGGAGAAAAAGTAAAAAGAAGGAACACAATTTTTACTGCCTTTTCTGTTTCTTTTAGTACAGAACAATTAGCTTAAATATGCCATTTCAAAGCTTAAGAAGCTTTTATGTGGAAATGCTTGAGAGATTGTTACTGTATGCTGATGTGAAAAAAGGCATTTATTTTCATTTCAGCAGTTGAAAAGATAGTTTTCTGTGATGCCCTTCAAAAGGCAGTGTTTTGTTTTGCTTATATGAAATTGCAGTAAATCCTTGGCATAACTTACTCTTGTGAGTGGTATATTCACAGTAAATCATTTCCTGCAGCTGGCTGTCCTAGGGATCACAAAACTGTTTCAAGTTCTGCAGGTACCTAGTAGGCATTCCCAGTGGAAATGGAACATTGTGTACAAACACTGAATGTATTTAGAAAACAAGACTAATTCTCAATAATCTTTGCTGTGCAGATTGCTCTTTTGGTAAAATAACATCTAGGCTGTGTTAAACCTTGCTGCTGCTGTGCTGAGTTGCTTTGTGTTCAGTTTCTTACTTTATACTCTTAATTTCACAAAGGGCACTGGCAGACTCTTGATTTCTTGTCCAGGTGATTAATTTCACCCAGCTGCTGCATGCACAGAGACATTCCTGGCTTTAACCTCTTCATTTACTACCTGGGATTCCCAAGGACGGTGCAGTGCTGGCAGAAAGAAACGTGTGCTCACCTCATCTGTCCCAGTCTTAGGCTGGTGTGTAACGTGTTACTGGTGCAAATAATCCAGAATTCTGAGAGAAGACCCTGTATCTCATTCTGTTGCCCTGATAACCTCCAGCAAAAGACGGAGAGAGCAACAGGGAACAACAATTTTACAGTAATTCTGCCTCCAAGTAAGAATCAATGGGAAATGGCAGCAAAGTCTATGGGTACAGAGGTAACTTAAAACATGTGATTATTTCTTTTGACCTCAGTGAGAGGACTCCTGTCCTGTTTTATTAAATTATGTAAGTTATTACTCACTGAATTAAGACCTTGTGTGTTTCATTTTCACCTATCATGTTTTAGGGTTTTTTTTTCTCATTGTAGTAATGTGAACTGATGGTTTAAAAAATTGAATTGCTTCTTACAGGAGAAAAAAAGATAAAATGTGAAATAAATATTAATAGTGTGGCACAATAGTTAGAGTTGTTCTATGTCTAATGAATATGTAGCAGTTCTATTTTCTACTTAAACACAAAAATTGTCAGAATAGAATTAGTGTTATTTTTTTTTTTAAATGTGTTTATCTAGGGAATTAATTTCTCTAGAGAGTGCTATTAAAGGTTGTGCAGAGTGGAGAGGTCTATTTGAGTGTGTTGGTGATCTGTTTCTAGAGTTAGGAACATTTTTATTGAATCGTGTCCCATATCCCTGTGCCAGTTTTGTCTGTTTGTTGTACCATGGATACGAATTACTGGGAAGAGCACAGTCATACAATCCAAGCTGCTGTTCAGCCATCCTTTTCCATCAGTCGAAATAGGGAGTGTACATCT
The DNA here is from genome assembly GCF_052056855.1 of Sturnus vulgaris. Lineage (NCBI taxonomy): Eukaryota > Metazoa > Chordata > Aves > Passeriformes > Sturnidae > Sturnus > Sturnus vulgaris. The sequence continues at coordinate 30,760,530 of NC_142250.1, forward strand.
CCACTTTGATCCCCTGCCTTAAAAAATCCAAGTTGGTTCCTCAAAATTCTATAGAAACACCCCAGAACTGAGCCATCTTGCCACAGATGTTTAGGATTTCAGGAGATGAAATTTTGTGGAAGCAGAGCATGTTTCATGGGGGCAAAGACAGAAAAGTCCGCAGGATTACCTATCCCATGAATCTGCATTTTGATCTTGAACGCACCACACCAGAGAGGTTTTCCAAGGAATTGCATCTTGCAGAAGAGCAATCCAGCTGTTGGCTCACAGGAATAAAGCTCCCACCATTTCTCTGTGGAATTCTCAAAGTAATTGTGTGAACTCTCCACCTCTCCTTTGCTGAAGGAGTTCAGTGATTCTGTTTGACTCTCACATTCCAATTCCAAGCTCTTTGGTCAGCTCTCGAAATTCCTGCAGTTTTTCTGTGACTATACACACCAGATGAGATTCAGAGAGCATCTCTAAGGCTCCTTTTAAAACTTTCACCTGTTTAGTTTAGAAAAAAATAAGAGAATGCCTGGCAGCATCTCCTCTGTTTCAAACACAGACTTTTTGCTTTGTTCCTGCTGTGTTAGGTAAACCTGGCAATAGGAGAAGGCATCCCATGAATCTCTCCCTGTGTAAGAGAAACACACCTTTCTCCCATCGCTTCTGGAATTTGTGTGTGCTTGGGGGTTTTTTTTCAGAATTGGACAGCTTTTCCCAAGCCTTTCTGCTCCTTGCTACCTTGGAATCATTTATCTCTCACTGCAACAATGCACCGGTTTCGTAACTGGCCCGAGGCTATAAAGCAAAGTTACAGTCTAGGGATGCTGCTGACTGTGGTCTGGAAGGGAGAAAAAAAATTGGCCAGGAGCAATTAATTGTTGAGTGGCAGAAATACCTGAGAGGTCTTGGTAAATCAAGAAAAATGGCTGGTGTCTGAAAACACTGGTGTGGTACAAGGTTGCAAAAAAATGGGATTTGGCTTTCTGAGGTGTTTTTATAGCATTTGGCTTTGTTCTTTCTCACCAGTGTAACAGCACTCTCTGAAAAGTGGGATTATTGGTATCCAGTCACACTGTTGCAGGTTTTGGGAAGCTCAGTTGATACAGCATTTGTTTATTTTCTGGCAGACTTTTATGTATATGTAAATCCTTCAGTAAAATGCAATAGGTCGTCAGCAAAGCTGAAATTCAAACTTATTTTCTGGTGAATTTCTAGTGTACTTCTCAAGGAGCAGCTCTGGAGGAGTGAGGGTCCATTCCATGGGGTGCAGAGTGTGCTCATGAAGGTTGAGGCATTTTAAGGGAAGGGGCGGCTGGGAAGAAAAAGAAATCTTCAGCCTCTATGTTAGTGTATTTTATCCTTCAGTGAGAGAAATGTCTTTCAGTGTTTGTTTGGAGGTAAGGTCAACCCAGTGACTCTTCTATTATATATAACCCAAGCCACAGGCTTCATCTTCCATTCTGGAGATTTATTTGACTCAGAGAGACCAGTGAGGAGCTGCAGCCAAGGGAAGAAAACACTATTTCTCAAAACTGATGAAATACCACATGTGTGCCCACAATGGAAGAAATTTTAGGCTACAGTTACCTGAATTCATTTGCATAAAGGAATAAGAAACTTTCTGTTGTGTCAGCTTATTTCATTACCCAGGGTATTCTCTCCTTATGGGGGATTACTTTAATTACTGCAATAATTATAATTTAACCCCATTGCTGTCTGCATCCCTGTGTATGACTGCAGAGAGAGACCTGAGTCTTGCCTCTAAAATCTGTCTGTAGACTCCAGTGTGAGGAGCTGAATGGTGAATACAGAGAGCTTCAACCAAGCACAGCTGATCTTGTTATTTTAATGAATATGAAAATCTTCAGAAAGATAGTATTAAGAATTATTTGATAGAGGAAAAAAATATTTGTATTTTGAAATATTTTCTTTGGAAAATAAACTTGTCAGTAATCTCAGGGCTATCAGGGAACTTTTCCAAAGCAGGGATTAATGTATGTTTAGAGAGGAGGATTCTTAGACAAGCTGTTGAATATTCTGGTCAGTGGGTTCAGTGAGCTGCTCGGGCCTGGCTGCCAGCTCAGGAGTTGCTCCTCACAGGCTCCTGCTAAGTCAACAGGATTTAATTTGAGCTTGTGTTTCTGTCATGCCAACTTGGTCAGTTTGTTGGCTGCTCTGTCAAAGTTACAGCCTGGTGCATCAAAGCTTGAAAGCTGCCACACAGCTGGCTGAGTCCAAGTGATCAAAATTAACTCTAGGAAAGATGCATCGTATGAAGGAGAGCAAGATGTAGTAGGCATCAGGTATGCAGGGACAAAACGTGAGGAGGAGGGAATTTTTTTTGTTTTTTTGCTTTAAAACTCTGTTTTATTAGAATTTATTTGGATTTGATTTACTCAAACTTACATTAATCTATGCAGTCTATTGCAGGCTGAAGGCAGAATGAAAAGAAGCTGCAAATTCACAGAAATTCTCCAGGTCAGAACTGTTATTGCTAATTGCAGAACTTCAGTGTCATAAGGTTGTGTCATGCAAATGCATTTTTGAGAATTACTTAATATTTATCTGCTTTCACATCTGAAAGTTCTTCATCTGCCAAGTTATGCTTCACAGAGCATGAATCCAGGAAATGTAGATAATATTATGCTTTAATTTCATAAGCAAATGGTAGACTCAGGACTGTTGACTCGTGGTCACAAGGGTGTCAAGCAGGGCTTTATGGCAATTATTGAGGATTTTAGTTCACTTAGAATAGGATCTGGCTTGTGAATGAGACAGCATTAATGTGAAACATTAGAGTTCCTTCCCAGACAGTGTGTGTATCACAGCAGATGATGTTTTATCTCTGCATATGTTTCCCAGTTTAAATAGGAAGCTAGACAAATCATGAGGAGAAGAAATAAACACCCATGTTTATGGGTGTGAACTCTTAGCAGCAATTAAACTCAACAGATCACTTAGTCAATCTGAGATTAGCAGTTACCTGGATCATGGCTTGTTCCACCAAACTGAAATTCTGCTTGCCATGTAATTTAGGATTCATGTGCATGTGGTTATCGGAAATATAAACTGGTACCTTAGGGCAGGAAATGCAAAAAAATGTATAAAACTATTTTTTAATATTTCAGGGAGTAGTTTTATGTGCCTTAAAGCCTCCAGCTTGCATGTGATAAAGCCAAATTTGATCAAAACAACACGTGCAACCTCTCCTCACCCCTTAACTAATGGCAGAATATCTGCTTGTCCCTTCTTGTAATTAGATCAGTCTTAACCAGTTCTGCTCAAAATTGTCTGTGTAATGCCCAGATATTTCCTTTGACTTCACTGACATTATTGCAGATTTATACTTGTGTGATGTAGAGCAGAAATCTGCCCTGGAGAACGTGGAACCCCAAAGGCATTCATAAAAGCCATTTTTTAATAATAATACAAAACGAAGATGTTAGAGTTGAATGTCATTTGTCACTGTCTCCCATTTGCTTGTACCTAGTTATAAAGGAGGAATGCAGGACAGCTCTCCCATTAGCTGCTAGTTCAAACCTCGTTCAAAAAGAAAGCCCAATGCCCCCAGGGATCTCTTTTGAGCAGTGGGCTGATCTCTGCAGGTCGCTGTTCCGAGTCACTTTAAATCAGCCTGTCCTTTGGCTTTGCTGGTTGCCAGAACCTGTTATCTGCAATCCTGCTTAACTGGCAACTTTAAAATGTAATCGTGGATGTTATGTTCAAAGCACGGTGCTTTCTGAGAAGGGTTTTGCACTTTAACAAGTCGTCTTCTGATGCGGTGAACAATGACCTCTGACCTGCTTTGGGTAAAGCTAACATGGAAGGCTCTGGCATCCTTTAAATGTCCCAGCTAAATATACTTTTGTATTTCTGAGGTCAAAAATGCAGATGACATTTCAAAGTCTGGGTTTTACAATTTTCCTTACTCTCTAAGCAATTCCTTTTTCTCTGCACTACTGAAGGAGTTCAGGCGTAAGGGCTGTTCCTTTATTATGCCACATATTTGTATTGCACCTCTTACCTGGGGATATGAAAATAATTTGCAAATGTTAATTAAATGTTCCACCTCAGTTAAGTGGTAAGGCATTGACAGATTTTCTCTGGGAAAGAGTGAGTTAGGAGAGGGTTTGTGAACTGTGCAGGGTCCTGTGTGCCATCTCACTGACCTTAACCTCTCCTGACTGTTGCTTTGGTCTGAAGTGGTTTATGGCAAAAATACCTTCCCAGTGCTGGTAAAAAAAAAGCCCCTTTTTCATTTTGGGCTTCAGGAACACCATAACATAAATGGATTTATGCTTGTGGACTCAGTGTGGTGTAGCTGCTGGTGGATCCATGAGAAGGAGCAGCTCTTGGGCCAGCAGAGCTGTGGCTGAGCTTTGTGCCACGTTTGCTGTGCAAAGACTGCAGGTACAATGGAACCGTGCCTTCCCTCCCTCTCTGCTCCATCCCCAGATGCCTGCACAGCCTCCTTTCTCCTTGGGAAGGTGAGCTGCAGGGATGGAGACACCTGGGAGCAGCTGGGGCGAGGTGCCCTCAGCTCTGCAGCTGCAGAATCCAGGGAGAGTTTTCAAGCACTGGCAGCAAACTCAGCACATATAGTCCTGCCTCTGTGTGCTGGTGTGATGCTGGCTCTGAGAGTGCCTAATGAGCACTGAAAAATGGCCCATTTACACTGCTGCGTTTTCCAGCAGACTAAGGAAAACCTTATAATCAGCTCGTGATTAGCAGGTAGTAAATTCTGCTGAGCAGTTATTTAAATTAACCTATCTTGTACCTGCCTGAAGCAGCTCTGCTGTGGCACCGCTGCAGCCTGGGCTACCTTAGCAGAGGCTGCTGGCAGATTTCTGGGGTGGCAGGTTCCCAGGGTGGGAAGACACTGAGCAATTTCCTGCTCTGAAGAGGAAACAGGGACAAACTCTATCACCCAGCCCTTGCTTGTGCTGCTCTCACTACCCTGACTGAGCAGCTCATCCACAGCCTTGCACAGCCTGCATTTTGTGAAATGTTGAAGAACTATAGGAGCTGACATGCCCTGGAACATCAGGCTTGGTAAGAAAATGTTAAGAAATTATGGAAATGTGCTGGTGATGAAGGGTAAATCTTCATCAGGGGTTTCCCATCAGAGCCATCCCATCAGCAGCTGCAGATTCCACTCATCAGAAAATGGATCAGAAACTTCATGGCTGGAAATTTGCTCTTTGGTCCTTATCATCCTCATGGATGGTTCCTGATGGGATCTGATCTGAGGACCCTGAGGATCTTCTCCTGCCTTCTCCCTACCACAGACAGAGATTTAAAGCCTGGACCAAGTGTATCCATTATCCTGGGGGAAAAGCCAAAATTTCTTCTATATTCAATGCCTAGGTTGCAGGATTGTGTCTTCTGTTGTGTCTTCTGATTTAGACCCTGCAGATAATACCTGCAAACAGAGTTAAAAGGTCAGTTCAGGTCCTAACCTGTGGCTCCCTTAGCCCTGTCAGATGTTGTTGGAAGGTTATGTTGGGGGTTTTAAGCCAGTGCAGGAGGAAGGAGAGAGACGTCCAATAGTGTAGGAACTGCAGAAAGTAAAACTTGGATTTTTCACATGCTCATGAGCATGTTTGTGGTTTTGCAGCCAAGGGAGTTGTATCTCATGAAGTTCAGGTGATGAGTCTAGATTTTCTGGAAGATAAATTGTTTGATTTTCATTTTATGCAATATTAGAATGCAGCTAGACTGGGGAGTGTTCGTGCCTCTTCATAGATTGACCCTTGGATTGTACCTAACAGTACCATTACAGGAAAATCTCTTCTGTCAGTAACTACTCTATACTGGCCTAGTTTCCCCCCAGCAGCTGCACAGCATGGCACCAGCACTGTAATTCAAGTCTAAATTTATGGATGTCTGTTATAGTGCAAGTTGCACTCTCATGCACTGCTTGTTCTCAAACACGTTAAAGCAGTTAGAAGATAAAGGAATGGAGGGAAAGAAGGCACAGTAATGTAATAATAAGAGTGGAAAGCACATTTTCACGTCTAGTCATCTAAGAAAAAACATGTTAAAGGATTCTGAGAGAATGCTGAAAGCTTGGAGCTGTGGTACATGGCTCAGAAATTTTAGGGGGAAAATATTCATCCATGAAAACATTGCCTCCTTCTCACTCTGAAGGGCTGGTGAGCTCAGTCACAGTAGCAAGAGATAATCAGCTCTGTGTTCCTTCTGCATTCGGAATTGTAGTTGAAACCATCAATAACCTGGGATGCAAAGACAATGAGGGGCTTCAAGTGGTGGAGAACAAAAAGCTTTCTGAATACTTTTGAAAATCCCAGACATTAGCATCACAATCCTTTTACTGTCTGTTCCCATGCACTAATTATAGCTAACCTGCTTTGGCAGTAACTATCTTTGACCCTTTCAGGGTGAATTCTGTCCCAGGGATCCCCCCTCACTCCTCCCCCCTCTCCCCCAGCAGTTTCCTGGTGACCTCTGTAGTGGCAGTGTTAGTTCCATACCTCAGCATTTTCTTTTATAATGGGTTAGAGATCTCTGGTCTCTACTTCACCTCACTCTACTGTTTCTGTACACATTATTTTTTTCATTCCTTTTTTTTTTTTTTTTTTTTTTGTCCTTCACTGGCACTGTGATTTGACTCTGTTTTTGAGAGGTTTTTGGTTTGTTTTTGCTGTGGTAAGGGCCCAAACAGCTGGATTTCTCCTTTCCTCTATCCCTTTGTATTGTCTATTTTTCCTTACACCTTAATGAGCACCACACTCCCTAGGTTTTCCTGTACAATGCAGGTTAATCAACAGGGATTCTCCAGAATTTTCTTAAATTATCCTGCCCTTAGCTGTATTACTTACTGCTTTTTCTTTCTCTTCATTGTCAGCTCCAAAACATGAAACTGGACTTCATTTGTGATAAACAATACACAAATAGAGGGAGAGATTCTATGCCAAAGAAACTGAAACTTGGGAGATGAAGGATGGGAGGAAAGATGGGGCCCAATGTGGTGAGTGGTGCCCAGGAAATCTCCTTTTAACACCATGTTCTGAATCACAGCACTCCAGTCCCTGAGGAGTTAAAACAAAAGTAATAATATGTGTGAGGGGGAAAATATATTCCTAGAGATGTCTTCCAATATACACTCATGTACCTGGGAAAATGAGAGAATGAAGACAAGGCAATATTCTCTATTCAAAGTGATTTTTCCCCTGGTTCTTTATTCGTGTCTCTCAGTATTCATTCTTCTCTTTGTCTCACCCTGACCTATGATCATATAACAGTAAGAGCCTGCTGTGGACCAGAATTCCAAAGCATTAGATGATGGATCAGCTCAGAGCCAGAGGGCTCACAGGGCAATAGGCAGGGGCAGAGGAACAGGACGAGCCTTTGGGATGAGCAGGAGTGGGGAAAGCTCACAGCAGCAGGGTCACAGAAAGGGACTACAGGGTCTAGACAGGCATAGGAGTACTGTTCATTAAAGGTATTGCTTATAAAATAATTTTCAAGGTAGGGATGTGGTCTGGCTGTCTGTCAGACCCACTGAAGGGAGAGCATCCAGGCCCAGAGATAAGCATTGAGGCACACAGAGGTCCTCAACAGCATCTCACAGTGACCTTCTTTTCCCTTTACCTCCCTCCCAGACCTGGAGAGAAAAATGAACATCCTCCAAAAAATATACTGAAGGACTGATTAAAGAAATACTATTTCTGCTTTTTTCATTGTTTTCTTCATTTCTGTAAAATCATTTGTTTTCAGTTCTCTCTTGCCAGGCTCAATACATTTCAGGTACTCCTGTTGCCTTCTAAATGCTGTTGTTTCTAAGCTCCTCCCTTCCCTTGTGTCTCTTACCAGCTCTCTCTCCAGCATCTACCTCTTTCCAGTCTCACTTTCCCTTCTTTGAATCACTTTCTGAGAGTCTCATGTGTGCCTTTTTCCTCTCTGCAGACTGGGGGAGGTGGGGGCAGCTTTCTTTAAGTGAAAGGAATGTCTGTGGGCATGTACCTTAACTCTGTGAACAACAGAAGAAATGGAATTGTCATTTATGAGGTTCCTGAGCTGAACTGATGCGAGGTACTTTGCCATGTAAGGGTGTTACAGAGAGCTGTACTCTAAAATTTTGAGTTAGAGATGTCAGCAGTGGTTACCAGGGAAACTTCTAAAATTACACTGGCAGTGTCTCTGCTCAAATACTGTATCAGATCTTGGGAAAATGGCACCGAGTGAGCAGGCAGAGATAGATTGGGAAAGTGTCACTGTGTAAGACTCAAGGATGCTTTACCTACACATACAATAAAAATGTAAAGCTTTGTGGTGATGTAGGGTCTCCAGCTCTGCAGTCCTAAACTAGGAAAATATCATGACTGAAATAAAAAACAGTTTTCTTAAAACGTCGATCAGACAATAGATTTCACAGGTTTGTAGTTAACCTCCATTTTGGATTTTGTTTTTAAACACTAAAAAAAAGAAGAGTTGCTTCTAAGAGATAATTCACAAAAATGGTAACTTACAACTAGAAACTAATGGGAGAAGACACCCTGTACTCTGCCACCCCAAGGCCCAAACAAAGCAAGAGAGTAGATGGATTCATGCATATTTCATATTCATGCAAATACATGCTAATTAGAAATAACATTTAGGATTTAAGCAACTGTCAGAAACCCATAAAAGGCAAAGTTACAATTGCAGGCTCTTTACCTGAATTTGGTTTTACCTTCTCTATCTGAGTTGGTCTGAGCCACAAGCTGCTAGAGATTGGGATAGGACTTTGTATGGGTTTGAAAACAAAACCAGTGAGAGACTCCAAGTCAGAAATACAATTTAATAGGAAAACAAAATACAAACAATAGTACAAAATAAAACCACTGACAGAGTCAGAACACAGGCTGACACCTCACCAGTTAGGGTGGTGGTAGCAGCCCAGATGAAGTGTTCTTGTTGAAGTAGTGATCCTGTAGAAAGGTCTGGTAGTTCTTGTCCTCAGGAACAAGGTAAGGGCTGCCTTGGTGTTTCAAATCTCAGTTTTTATTTAGGTAGGAAATGTTTGGCTCCTCCCCCTGGGTGGAGCATCTCACAATGGATGATGTAATTTTGTCAGTCATGCACTGGGACTCAATGGCCCATTAACAGGAGATCTCTCCCACAGAGGTCAGGATCACTGCCCCACCTGGTTTTAACAGATGGTGATACATTGTTACATTGTAACCTAGGACATACTTTAATCACTCCCTGCTTTCCCTGTGCTGCTTTTCTTTCTTGGTTACTCACTGGAGGATGCCAAAGGTCATTTATTGGGTTTGATGGTCGTGGGTCTGACCTGACACAGCTGGCTTATGTAGGGACAAACATCTGTCCTTCCTGGAGCTGTCAGTTCACTGCTCCTTGGAAGGACCTGTTATCCTCTGCCTGTGCTCCTATGGGCCTAATGGGATTTAAGGGGATGACTTCTGCCTCTTCCATGCAAGTGCTCCAGGAACAGAATCCAAACACATGAGGGATGTACAGAGGAATGTGGCACATGGGCAGCCAGTGCCAGGTAACTTCTCCCAATCTCAGAGCCTGGGAATGTGCTGCTGTGAGGGGCTGATTGCTATGCTGAATCCAAACCAGAAAGAGTGTAAGTAATTAATCATCATATGATTAATCAAAAGCTCATCGTGCTCTGGATGTTATGCATGAAACAAAAAAAAAAAAAAAAAAAAGAAAGAGCCTTAAGTAGCAAACTCTCCTGGGGCTGTAAGGGAGATGTTGGAGCTGCTGCAGTGTGGAGAGCAGTGGGGCTGTGCTGGGATGTGGATGCTGCCCTGGCTCACAGAGCTGTGTGGGAGTAGATGGTTTCTCTCTTAATGTGGACACCCTCAAATAGGAAAGTGACTTTTTTTGACACTTAGTAATAATTGAAGATAATATTACTTTAAAATATTAGTAAAAGATCAAGCTCTATTTTAATTTTGTCTGCACGGAATTGTTGGGGTTTAGGCTTTGGTGTGGCAGGATCTGCAGGCAGAGAATGCTCATGGCTGCAGAGCTGGTGGGAGGGTGGCTCTGAAGGCGAGTGGTGAGGGAATGTGAAAGTACCTGGTTGTTGTTGTTGAGGAGCCACCTCAGGACTATATTTTGACCTCCATATCTTGTTGATGCCGTTTCTTTATGTTTCTTATTGTTTCACCGGGAATACATTTTTTATTCTTGATGTGAAAAGCCAGTGTCCTGGAAACTTCAGCATTTTGAGTCATGTCTGTGCTGAAGGGGTGTTACAGTCTTTTTTTTCCTCTCTGTAGCAGAAAGCCACTAATGATGCAGCCTCTCCTTTCCTGAGGAGCAGAGCTGACACACAGATCAGCACTTCTGAGGAGCTGTGGGAACATTTAATGAGATGTACAGAGCTGGCCACAGCTTGCAGCTGCCAGCCTGTGAGGAAGGGGCAGCTCCTGCAGCCCCTCTGGGCTGGCTCTGCTTTGCTGGGTGGAGTGGGCAGAGCTGCCCATCCCTGCCCGACCTGACTCCACACTTCCCTGACCCACCACTGCCCATGGTGTCTCCTTCCTTATCTGAAGGGCACAGACAGTGGAAATGAAACGTTCATTTTCCTCTGAAAAGCAAAGCTGCACTTTAGAAAAAGAAGAATATTTTTCCCAGCTCCTCAGAAAAGCCTGCAGGAAATGTAGGGCTTTTCAGCATCACAGGCATTTTTTTTCTCACTCATAAATTATATTTTAGGTATAATTATTTGCAGTACTCTAGTGTAGACAATAACCACACAAAGCTATTTCATGAAAACTTGGAGCTCTTAATTTAAATCCTACAAAAGTTCTTTAATCTTCAGAAAGATGTAGAGAAAAGCTGGAAAAAAAAAGTATGTGAGTATATAAGATATTCCTGTTTCTTTAGGGTAATATTTAATGATCAGTCAGTGACTGAGTTTACATACATTAAATATTTATTTTTCTTCTGTAGAGCTGAATGGGGGAATGTGCTCACTTTCCTGCCAGATCACTAATTGGGTAAGTGTGGCTGCTCAGGGTATTTTTGAAGCAGCAGTTCTAGCTGTGGTACTTGTCTCATTAAGGATTTTACTTGTTTGTATTCCAGAAGTCACGAATTCTCCAGCTGGGGTTGGGGCTTTGATAAATTGTCATTTCTTATGCTTGAAATAAAACTTTATTGCCTCTGAGTAATAGAAATTGTCAGATTGCATTTTTGTATTTTTTAATATGTGTTTTTAATGTTTTTACAGCACACATTTCTATTCATTCTCAGTGTTTGCCAAATCATGACTTTACTGAAATCAGTGGGTTTCTACTGGTTGATCTAACTGCAGAAACAAGGCTACTCACACGTGGGATGTGTGAGATTTCTTACTGCTCCTCTATGTCTTCAGTCTCAGATTTCTGGTGGGAGGCTTTTCTCAGACCTCTTGCTGTCCTCAAACCAGGACCTTCCCTCTGGCAGACACGAAGCAGCCTTGGCTTCTCCTCAGGAGAGCAGCACCCAGGAGGGGGCTGGCAGCCAGGCCAGTGAATCCTTTCTACCTCCTGCTCTGGGGTTTCTGGTGCCAGCACCAATCTCCAGTCCCTGTCTCACCTGTCCCTGATGCCAGCACCAATCTCCAGTCCTTGTCTCACCTGTCCCTGATGTGTTTCTGGGGACTCCTCGTTGTGAATCTGGCCCCAGACAGAGCCTCCTCCACCACTGAGGGCAGCAGGATCAGCAGCTTTGGCAGTGCTCAGTGTTTGTTGGAGAAGGCAGACCGAGCTGTAGGAGCTGACCCTACTGAAGCTGTATTTTAGGTCATCCCATGTTCCCTCTGGGCTGGTTTTCCCCTTCCACAGGACAAGGATTCCCTTCCCTTCCCTTCCCTTCCCTTCCCTTCCCTTTCCTTCCCTTCCCTTCCCTTCCCTTCCCTTCCCTTCCCTTCCCTTCCCTTCCCTTCCCTTCCCTTCCCTTCCCTTCCCTTCCCTTCCCTTCCCTTCCCTTCCCTTCCCTTCCCTTCCCTTCCCTTCCCTTCCCTTCCCTTCCCTTCCCTTCCCTTCCCTTCCCTTCCCGCTTCCTTACCCCTGAGCCCAGCTGTGATGCTGGCAGCTTCATTTGTTTGCTGTCCCCTCTTTCTACACTCTGAGTTGTTTTTTTCCAGGAGAGCCCTTCCCAGGAGCTCTCTCCTATGTCAGAGCTGAGCTGTGCCATTGTAGCCCAGCTAAAGGAGCTGAGCTGGCACAAGGTGTGCAGGGAAGGATCCTCCTGCCCAGGAGCATCTGGGCTCAGCAAATGAGTCACAGGGTTCTTCTCAGGAGAGCAATTTTGTCTGCTGTTCATTTTATCTTCTTCCCCAGCTTCGTTTTGGGAGTCTAAGAAACGCTTTAAACTCTTTTATCAGCTTTTGGGTGGAAAATAACATTCAAATAGAGTATAGGTGCTCAATCTCCCACTTGTTTGCAAAAAGCCCTGGTATACTGAAATACTGCACTCTTCCAAGAAGAATATTTATTTACTCTCTTTTACCCTTTAATTGGGCATCATTTTCTGCCCTGAATGTTATTGCATAGTGTAAGTATCACTTTAAAAATGAAATTTATGTTGAGTCTTTAAAAGATTGTTTCCTAATGGAGTTTTAAATACAGATAACTGAACACATGGCATGTGAAGGCTTTTTCTGGTTGTTGTTGTTGTACTTTGGTTATTCTTGATTGTTTGCTTAGTTATGACTGGCTCTTTTTCTTGGCACATTAAAGATATTTATACATGGAACACTCTAAGGAGGCCTCATAGCCAAAATATTTGACATTACAAATGGTCAGAGCAAAAATTCTTAGAGCTCAGCTTAGAGTTACATCAATGAAATCCACAGCTGATCGTTTCTAAGGTCGCATTGTGCAGGTTTATTTATCTCTTTGTAGCCCGTGAGCAGTCTAGTTAATACTGCTTTTATATGGAAAAAAAAAAAAATTCCACACAGTTTCTTTGGAACTTTAATCTTTAAAAATATTTAGTATTTATGCTATCAAAGTGAAAACTTCCTTAAGGTAATGACAATGAAACAATTCAAAATACTCTTGCAAGAAGTGAGCTGCCAGCCTGGTGGTATCGTTTTCTGCCCATCCCCCTGCTCCTCTCTTGACTTACCTGCCCTGCAGCTTTTATCTCATATGAGTCTCTCTCCTGCCTGTAAGGTTGTATGTAATACTTTCTTTATGAAACAAAGGTTATTTGTAGAGTGGTTTTGGTGGGTTTTTTTGCTAAAAAATTTAATTTATCTGAGCCAATTTATCTGAGCCATTCCACTCTTAGTGTCAGCCTTAAAAGCAAGATTTTTCCTTTACAGCCACATCCACTTAGATACACAGTAATGTATGTCCTATCATTATTGTAATTATTTATGAGATATTACAGAATAGGGAAAAACCAAATTGTGTTGTTGCTTTAATTTGTTTGTTACATCATTTCAGTGTGGTAAGATCCATAATAAGGGAAACCCAGTCTCAGTGTGTTCTGTTCTAGAATAATTTCCTGATTTCATTGGTTTCTATAAATAAGTTTAAAGCTAAAGTAGACGTTCGTGTATCTACTGTCATTAACAGGGTTTTTTAATGCCTAAGTTATGAAATGGGTGTCACTTAAGGTAATTTTTTTAGTAGACAGTGGTATCAGTGGAGGTACCTGCAGGAAAGCTGTGAACCATTCCTGCAGAAGATTTTTTTTCTCTTCAGATATTAAATATATTTTCTGAGCTTGAGTAGTCGATTTATTTAGGTTGAATCTGGTGATTTTATGCTGATTTATGTATCTACATTTAATGTGAACTGATGTAAAATTTATCATTACTTTACACAAATAGATAAATAGATGCAGATATATACAATGAAATGAACCACTAATGGATTAATACAGTGTTTCATCATGAAAAATTATACAGAAAACTCTGGATGCCCTGAAACAAAATATTTAAGGACAGAGATCAAAATTGTCCTCGGCATCCAGATGCCAACAAGGCAAATTTCACAGTAGCTGGGACAAAGTAGCACTGCAAACCAAGGTACAATGGGATCATTTTTACTGTTAGAATGAACCAGAGAAACTCTAGTTGGGCTTTAACTTCTGAGTGCTTTTTTTTTTCTTTTTCTTTTTTTTTTCCTTTGAGAATTGCAATCTTTTATTTGATAAAGCCCACGGGTATCATGCCCAACTTCAGTGTGTGCTACAGAAACTGTTGTCAAGACAGTGGAGTGAACACAAAATGCAGCTTGCAGTGTGTTTGTAAATTCTGGGCAGTAAGTGATGTTTCAGCTCCTGGAGCAGCGTTGCCAGTGGGGAGGGTAGAGAGGTGTCATCTATTTAAGAGTTTAGAGCAATAGACAGAAAAATAGAGGAGATCTGAGGCCAGGCAGCTTTTCCAGTCCTCTTCCCTTTATCAGCCTGCCTATCCCTCATCTGTGAGATTTCACACTGAAGAAAAAGCAAAGACTGAAGAGCCTTGATGTGTTCTATAGCTGAGCAGTGTGCATTCAGACAAGTGTTCACAGGGAGCCACAGGTGGGTGGTTCCATGCAGAAGGCTGCAAATCTGAGAGCAGAATGAGACCTTATTTCTTCAGTGAAGTAGGTATTAACTCATAATAACGAAAAAGAAAGAAGAGCTGAACCAATTCTACTCTGCAAAGAGAAAATGAAATGTATATTATAAAATCTCTGAGTCCTGCTGCTTTTGCCCAGTTCTACCATCATAACCTGCAACCTAAGGCAGGTACCTTTCCCTAACAGAATAGCTTTCCTTTCTTTTTCTTAGAAATATTCACCACTTAGACCTCTTGTTGTTTTAGGGAAAAAGTGTTGTTTTATTCTATGTGACTTTTGTAGAAGGTAGCATTTAAAGTAGATGAAATCCAAGTTTCCCTCTTTTTGTTATTTTAATGTTTCGTCAGGAAATGTTAATGCTCCTGTGCCATTGCTTAATGGTTTTGCCTGTTTCTACAGAGGTCAGAAAGAACTACATTTCCTTCCATTTTTAGAACTTGCTTTTGTATCCCCTGTGTATTATCTCAAATTATTGCATATAATTTTCATTCTTTTTTTGGCTTGTGCTCTTCCTGAAAGCAATGTTCTCTATTGCACGTTGCTCTCTAATCTTCTTAAGTCATCATTTCACTTGCACTGTAAATAGAAATCCATTTGTGTAATTAATGATTTTGTTATTATAGGAACTTTTTTTTTCCTTTAATTTAATTTCTCTTGTGCATAGCTGTCAAACATGCTATCTTTAGCTCAGAACTATCCAGCAGAGTGTGTTTAGGGGCCTCTTTCTTGCTGGAGAAAAAGTTTAAGCTTTCAGGTAAGAAGCTACGTTTTTGACCTCATGATTTTGAGAAAGGCTCTTCTCTAAGCAGAAATCAAACAGCTGAGCAGCAGAGTTTGCCCAAGTCAACATCTCTGAGGAAACATGAAATTCCCAGTCCTATTGTTCCGATTTAGGAGTTCATTCCCAAATCTCATGTATAGATCAGCAATCTGTTGAGTCTCTTCTTCCAAGTGCAGGGAAGTGCTAAGATGCAAAGCTCGTGAGTGAGGGGAAGAAGTGCAGAGGGAATCAGTGAAAGAAAAGAGAAGAGATGGAAGAGACTGCAGAAAAGCAAAAGGTAATAATAGCAGACATAAAAAAGTAAATTAGTTATGCTCAATGGGAGAAAAAAAGAGTGGAAAACTCATGCCCTCAGGATGTGCTCAAAATTATGAGAGTATCTCTGAATTCAGAATTGTTTATGTTTGACTTTCACTCTTCATGTCAGTCTTCTCCTGATAAGAGAGTGGGTTTTGCTGCAGGCAAATGAGCCTCAAGCACCATCAGTTCTTGTAGCACATGGACTTTCTCCAAACATGGGATCTTTGTCTTTGGAAGAACAACCCAGCTGTGCTGCTTAATAAGAGGAAACATGCACAGTCTACTTCAAGCTTTTTTCTGCTTTAGCCATATCTAAAGCAATCTAGAATATCCCTAAACTGAGGTGGGAAAAGATGAAAGTAATTCCAGCTTTACTCTAAAACTGTTCATTGATAGGTTTTCATTTTCAGCAAGATGGAAAAAGTCTCCTTACTCCTTTTTAAACAGAAAAATAGTTTCAGGAAATGCAATTTTGAATTCTCTTCTTGCTGTCAGGAAAACCTATCTGTGGTTTTCTCTTGTGTTGGTCCCAGAACTGATTGAAATGCATGCATTTGTCAGTGCATTGATATTTAATTTCTTTAGAGTCCTCATATCTGAATTTGATATTTTGTATTAAAAAGGAATTACCCCCGACCCTTCATTATTATGAAAAACCAGAAACCGAGAGATGTCAGACACTGAGGTAACCATATTCTTTTATGACCCTGTCTTGCCCTTTATAAAAGCCAGCTTAAGTTGGTTAGAAATGCCTGTGATTGCTCATCTTTTCTAGTCATTACTTCCTGCATACACATAGCAGAAGAAAAGTCTTGTGCCAAAGAAGATTAATGAAAATCTACATTACACTTCATTCAAAGCATCTGCCTGCTTTGGAAGTCATGCACTGGCACACATACTAATTAGAGCAGAACAAAATGTGCCTTTTTAAAATTCTTTTGGGGAAGAAATTGAAAACCAAGAAGCTATTTTCTTCCTAATTTTTTTAAATGGTCACACCAGCTGTGCACATTAAATATCTCATATGCAATGTGCATTTTGTAACTGAGACTGCTGCAGGGGTTAAATTAATAATTTTGCTTTCTCAGAAAAAGCACGACATAACAATCATCCTTGAAGAGGGAGAAATCTGCTTTTCTACAAAGGAAAAAGTCAAAATTATCTCTAAAAATATATCCTTGAAAGAATGGCCTGATGCTCTGTGCACAGTGCTGTGTGCTGGCTGCTGACTAAAGGGGAAAACAGATGGTGTATGGTGACTGATTTTACAGTGGGAATAAAGCACAGGTAATTGTATGCCTGCTAACAGAGAAGTGTTGAGGAGTTTCCTGGAACTGTGGAATGAAGTGTGCAGTACCACATGTGATCCATGTTGATGCTGAAGAGATTTTCCTGCCTCGTGGCTGTGAAGGAACAGGCGAGGAGGAAAATTGATCCATGAGAAAGTGAAGTTGTTCTCCCAGTGCAGGTGTTGCACTGGGGCAAATATTCCCTGTCCCTTTTTGTGCCTGTTGGCTTCATGTTTTTCCCAGTGACAGCTGAATGCAGCATATCCAGCCTGTTCTGGGCATGGCCCTGGCCTGGAAAATCCCTTTGCTATGGGGACCAGGACCCAGGAGGTGCAGGGGAATTGTTGCCATGGAGCATCACAGTCCACAAGGGGAAGTCAGAAGAGTTCCTTGGAATTTAGAAGATCACCTAGTTGTGCTCTTGTCATCAAGGAAAGGATTTCAGACGCTAGAGAAGAAGGGGTGATTCTAATTTAACATTCAGGAAAAGATTTTGGAATTGACCGCCAAATGTATATATTAAAAAAACCCAAAAAGAGCAAACAACCACCACCACCACCAAAAAAAAAAAAAAACACTAAAACCCCTCCATCAAACCCCTACCAAACCAACAAAAGAGTAGCATAAATGCACTTCCAGAAGATGAATGTGCTTGGAAGAAAGAAAATTTTACACATCTCTTCATCTAGCTTGCTACATGACAGAATAGCATCCTTCAGTCTGTCAAGTTTTTGCCATCAAAAGGATATGAAATTCAAAGAAATGTGTTCTTTATACATTATTCAGTGTAGCTTTCTAGTTGCATACTTTGTAAATAGTATTTTTGGGGGCTTTGAAATGATGAGAAGACAGGGGATGGCCAGTTTTCATTAGACTACCTTACAATTTTCAGAGGAACACAAAATAATTCTCTAGTGCTATAGAAAATGGGATAGTGCATGAGGAACACAATCACCCATTTTTTCCTAAATAAACTACAGGGAAAAGACCCTTCTGTCAGTGAAATGTAGTTCAAGTGAAAAATCAGAGTACATTAGCTATGTGGCTCCAATTTTGTATGTAAATTGCCTTCCCACACCCTCTCAGTATTAGTGCTTTGGTGACAAGCAAAGAATGTAATTCTGTTTTGAGCTTTTTATCTGATGATAAGTCTCTGTTCTCACTGCTCCCTAACTTGTCACCACTGTGGTGAGATCAATTGCATCTTAAGTGCTTCAAGTCATAAGATATTTAGCATATATTCATTAAAATTCTGTATTTTCCTCCATTAATATTTTTAAAAGAACTCCCTAAGGTTTTGGGTTCCCCTTGGTGTTAAAGCTTAATTTTCAAGGACTTGTTTCAATAAATTGTTAAGAATATTTGCTTAACATTAATTTCTTTTGTCAAAGGGAGATCATTGCTTTTCTTCAATTCTATTGAGCTTGAGTGCTCAAGGAGGCATCCAGCAGACAGTGTTACACTTCAGCAAATTGTCCTGCAAGATTTTATATTGAAAAACGGGGATTGATTCCACCTCAAAAATTCATGACATAGATATATGTCTGCAGTTTAGAAAACCTGGGCTCAGAAAATAAAAACCTGAGAGCTTGGGTTGTCCATCTTAGTGAAGTCAAGTCAGAGGAATGTTAATATTGATAGCCATGAAGGAATTGTGGGGAAGAGGAGTAAATGCCAGGGAATGTCAGAAAGTATTGGAGGCACAACAGATCACAACCCTGGCCACTTGCCCCAGGTACACCCGGGGTGGAAATGAGACACTTTTTAGTGATTAGAAGACTTTGGCTTTGCAAATAGATTTATAATGGCAGTAGCAAGAGGCAACTGCCCCAGCAGATGTCAGAGTGGCTGGTGGTGAATGGGTATTGGGGGGTTTGGGGCATTTCTCCTGCAGGTACAGGCAGCCTGGGCTGAGACTCACCAGCCCTGTTCAGTCCTCAGTCTCCAGAAGCTTTGGATCTCATGAAACTGCCAAAATCAAAGCTTTATGCTGGGGAAGGCAGGTCCTGAATTTCGGTGATGTGGTATTTGCAGAGTTCAGGTTCTGTCACAAACTGTCTGCTGTCTTGCAGAATAAAGAGGAAAAGAAGGAGAGAAAAAAAATTTGTTTGTAATAACTGCCAACACAAGGATTCTAAAATGATGCTAAGATAATTTATAGCTTCCTGCATCATATCTTCATTTCCTCAGCTGTCATTTCCCTCCAATACAAATAAGCTGTCCCAGTAACCCTGCTGGTAACCAGCACTGTGGTGATACGTGATCAAAATATATTTAAGTCTAAGAAGAGAAACATTTGACTGACACATGTTCAGGTGTAAATTCAGTGTTTCTTTTAATGATGCTCAAGCTTTGAAAGAAAGAAGCTGCTCTGAAGGGAAGACTTAACAACAGCATCTTTGATTCCTGTATTGCTTGGCTGGGCTTGCAGGCAGCCATCCTTTCAAGATGAAAAATTAGATTTTATAGTGTATAGAGACACTTTTAAGGCTCTTTAGGGTGCAGTATGGAATTAGCCTCCCCCTCCTTTCCCCCAAATGCTGTCATGTCATGAGACACAATGAAGTTTATGAATAAACAAGTACAGCATCAAAATGAAAACCAGTGCATAGTCCAAAGAGATGGAGCAAGGCAGGAGTTTGTTGATCAGGGTCAGGCAGGAGGTGTGTGAAAGTAACCAGGGGCTGCTTTATCACTGTGATCTACTTAAAATGACAACGAGTGAAGAAATTCCGGGAATGGGCTGACAAAGTCTTCCTTCAGAACTGGAAAGCAGCATCCTATCACAGCAGGCACACCCTCAGAGAGAGTAGCAGGGCTTTGAACACCGATATTATCTTCTATATTAAACTCTCACACTGCAGCGGAGAAAGGGACACAAGCAATACCACAGAAGTGCCTGATAGTAAGAGAGCAGCAAAAGCATTTAGTGGAACTAAGTCTGGCATGGACTGTAGATAATGCTAATAATGTGTATTAGGTTGTGCTCTTATCTCTGTCCTCTTTTTATTTTGATTGTTATAAAAAAATTCCTAAAATTCTTATCACTTCATTGTCTCTTACACGGAGTATGTTATTAGGATGATCTCATACACTATTTATTCTTCCTGGGATTGTTTGTTATACTCTTGTATTCCAGTTTTGTGATGCTGGAGATATCAGAAAAACTAATTCCTTTTTAAAAGTTGGGGAGGTTTTTTTGTTTTATGCTCTTGTTGTTGTTGTTATTTATTTATTTATTTGTAATTACTTCTCTCTTCCACTTCCTTGTGGTTCTGGGAATGGGAACAGGCATATGCCAAGTCCTAGGTACTATTGGACATATTTGTCAATTAATGTTTTAACTTGCATATCAAAAAACCTTGGGGCAACTGAGGTTTGGACCTTAAAGCATTGCCCAGGATGAGCCCCACACTCGATTTTACAACACCCTGAAGGTGCTGCAACAGCTCAGAAATGTGTGACTAAAACCTGCTCCAATGTTTCAGGAAAAGACAGACTGGAATTAAGCAGATCTGAAGAACTTAGGCCTGTAAACCTGCAGGAGGCTGCTTAGGATAACAAGCAAATCCAGATTTAAATATTTAAACTTCTAAGTATCAGAAAATGAATGGGTAAATTTGAAGCCCTGTAAATCTGTTTGTCAGCCTGGTGTAAGGTAAGGTCAGGCAGGTTGTACATCTGAGTTACTCTGCACCTCAGCTGCAGTATTTAACTTCTGTCAAACTCAATTGCTGAACTTTTGTAAAGTGTTTATTTACTTGTTTCATTTACTGCTGCAAATTCATACAAAATAGTTCTCCTTGCTAGAAAGGCAGTCTGGGAGAACACCAAGGGTGCTCTCAGTTTCTGCATATTTAAGAAATGCTCGAAAAAATCTGTAGGATTTATTAAAGATACTGTTTTATCTGTGAAATAACAGGAATATGTCAGGTTTGTGTCTCTGTGTTCCATACATAAATTTTATTTGGAGACAACAAGCTCTGACAGAGCTGCTCACTGGAAACACCATGTTTGGATGAATCACTGTATTTTCTGGTGTCCTTTTCTTGCATGCTGTGGGCTTAAATGAAAATGGGCTGATCTGGCTTCAGCTAAGAGCAGAAGAGTGGTCAGAAATATAATTCTACTCCAGAGATGGACAGAGCCTTTCATCTTCAAGTTTGGTCTGAAATTCTCACATTTCTTAGTGTGTAATGTGGTAGTGGGTAGTACAGACCTAATTTATTATTTATTGGTTAATTCTTGGGGTGTTTTTTGTTTTGTTTTTAATAATGGTCTTAATTCTACTGTAATGCTTAAAACAGAGAGATAATTTGTTACCTCATAGTGCAGTCAAATAAATGCAATGACTGGGAAAGCCTGGTCCCTTCTGATTTAATGAAATGATGCTATATCTGGAACAAGGTAAAATTACTTCCTATTTATCCACACCCCTGCTGAGACTAAAATTAACCTAAAGAGGTCCTTAATGGCACCCACTAAGCCATCATATTAATTAAACAGCTTTATAACATTTCCTTTCCGGGAAAGCACCTTTTATTTTATTTTCATTATTTCTTTTATTTGACACAGTAAAAATAATATATTCTAATAACTCTTGTGTCACTAGTGATTTTCAGCATTTTTGGGATGCAGCTCCCACACTGTTCTTGGCTATATATATGTGTATATATATATCTTTTCATGAAAGTGGTGCTGGAAAAACATCCCCTGCCATCACAGGCACTGACAGCTGAGGCAGCCTAGAAATGCCAGTTAATTTGGCCATTACAAATTTTATACTAAATTCTATCTCCTTTTTAGGGGTGCTGCAGGGATACAGTGGAAGAGGGGAAAGGCTGGCTGATGGGGGACACAACAAGGGTCTGCTCATGATAATTCAAGCATGGAAAAAGCATCCAACTAAACATAATGATAAAATATACTGAAAATGATTGGTGGCATTTAATATCGATTCTGTGCTTATATTTTAGTTTCTTTCAGTGTGACATTGTTTGAAGATTTCACAGATACCAAGGAGTACAGTCTTCCTGGAGCCTGAGGGGCAGAGAGGCACCAGAGGAGCAGGGAATAATAACCAAGTCTCCTGCTTCATAGTCCCATATTTACATTAACATTTTTCTTATTCTTCTTTTTGTATGTCATAGTGACACTGGTGCCGCTCTAAATGCATGAGAAAAAATGAGATTTGTGACAGGAAGGTAAAGCTCAGCAGAGGATTGTACCAACGTGGATAGGATGGATAAGGATCTGCACAGGTACAGAAACATTTTCAGGGATCTGGTTCCCCCTTTTTTCCATCAGAATTTAAATGGAACAGGCAAAACCTGGTTGTGTAAAGGTTTCAATTTACTTTCTCTCTCTTTTTATATAGACTCAAAAATTGCTGGTTTTCTTCCTGGGTAAAGATGATATACATACTCGTGTTTCCAGACTTTTTGTAGTACAAATCCCTTTGTGTTTTCTTTGAGCCATTTCAATAATGCTCATGGCTGTGGATGTGCCTTTCACAGAAGCCTGAGGGCTGCACACACCTTTTCCTTGCATGGCCACATATCTCCTTATCTTTTCCTGTTTTTCTTTTTACAAGTAAGCAAAACGTCATTTCCTTTTTTTTGCTTTATTTTAAATTTGTTGTTTACAACTGGCCCATTATTTATTATGCTCAGTTCTTAAAACTATCAGAATTTTATTTGAAAGTCTAATTTCCCTGTAGGCTGGACCCTATACTTTTATTCCCTCAGCCAGTGCAGAGGCACTCTATCCAAGGGTGCTGCTGGGCTGGATTCAGGGAAGGTTCCAGGTCAGCTGCAGAAGCCCAGGGCTGGGCAGTGAGAAGGAGCTGGCTGATCCACCTGGGCACACTCATCCACAAAGGGCTGATTCTGGGCCACTACAGGATTGCAAGGGGGAAACTTTATTCAAATCAGTAATCCTCAGGTGCTTGCTGGTGCCAGTACAAGGAATCCCTTTCAGAAACAATGCTGTGCATTCCTAGAGGTAGCACAACCATCTGTGCATTCTTGGAATTCAGTCCCTGGAGCACGGCTGAAACCTTCTGCATAAAGGAAATAAAAAGTCTGATTTAGGAGAGGAACCAGAAGAAACAGCTATTATTGATAAGAAGTTATTGCAAGCAAAGCCCAGGATCCCATGCCAGTTGGCACACTGAATTATCAACCAGATTTTCATCAGAAGGACTTGGATAATTTTGAAAAGTGATGCAGGAACATGTACTCGAGTTGAGATAGCTAATGATCTAAAGCTTTGTATTAAATAACTATTCAGCTGCAGTTACTGAGTCAGTCCTGCCCACCTTAAACTCCTTTCTCTAGCTTGGAGAATTGTAAACTTGGTGAAAAATACCACCTTCCTTTGTGTACATTAAAAAAAAAAAATTATTAGCTTTCTAGAAATGATGAACAGTTGAATTCACAGTAATTGTCTGTTACATCTTACATCATAGCTTGCATTAACGGATTCCCACTGTGATACAAAAGCTGAAAGTATTTTTCCTTCAGCTAGTTAATGTATTCAGAGTCTTTTAACTATGGCTGGAAGTGATGAAAACATGTCATTTTTCTGACATGTATTCTCAACCAGGAACTCTTTACTTGTCTTTTGCAAGTACAATAGACTGTCTATAATAATATCTTAGCTCTAGCTGGGGTATTTTTGAAGCAGGTGCTCATGTTAGTCATCAACTCTTGCACATATTAGTAAGCCTCTGAAAAACCAGTATCTCACTGAAGGCAGTGGGGGTTTTCACTGCACAGGTACATTCTGGCATTAATTGGGGCTGCATTATCCAGGTCCTTGTGTTGAGGTCTGTGCCAAAGAAATAATTTGAAATAGTCCCAGAGAATGGAGCAAAAGGAAATTGCAAAAAGTATCTAAAGCATATTTTTTGGTTGTAATCATGGTGCATTTGGGAATGGCTTCCATATGAACTCCTCTTTCCTTGGACTGTGAAATTTGTTTTAGGGAATTAACATACTTTTGCCTTTTTATTTTTCTCTTAATGGAAAGAAACAACTATAGAAGGACTTCTCAGATATTGCCATTTTGTGTGTGATTTCAAACTCTTATGTTACAATTTTATAGCTGTTCCTAAGGTCAGCTGGAGCACTTACACATTTTAGAAATTACGACTTGTTTGGAGCACTGAATTGGCACTGAGAAAGGGCAAAACATAAAGACAAGTAGCAAGAGAGGAAGGCATGTAAAGTAGCACAGAAAATGTTCAATGCACAGAAGAAAACCACTTTTGTCTCCTTGCTTTGAGGTCTGACAGCCCACACTTGTGCTCAGGTGTGCTGCCCCATCCTTTAGAGATCCTGCTGGATTCCAGCTGCCCTGTGGCTCTGTTGTTCCAAGGCTGCCCAGCAGCATCTCCAGAGCTGAGCTGCCTGGGCCATGGCAGCACAATCCTCCACCCAGACCTGAAGCACCACGCCTGTGTGCCCCTCTGAAATGCCCTGAGTAGGTGAATTCTGAGATGGTGCTGGTGAAATGCTGGGAATTGCCAAAAAAGAAAGGATATTGCTGCAGCAGAGACCACTGCTTTTGAAGCAATTTTCTGGCCCACACAGCTTCAGGTCTGTTTCGGCTGTGGGTAGTCAAAGCTTAACCTGTGTATTTTCAATTATTTGCTGGAAATAGCTCTGCATATGACATCCGTGGAAGGGAATTAGTTTGGTTGCTGGATAGTAAAATGATTATTTCAGGTATTGTCACTTTATCCTTCTCCTGTGAGCACAGATTTACATATCTACAGAAAGAGCAGTGGAGAATTATGATTTCTAGAGACGTTTGCCTTCTAGCTGAAGCCACAGTGAAATGATTAAATTCATCTTAAAATAGGGTTTTTCAGAAAGTAAGCTGACAGGATGGAGAGGGTTCATTACAGGGCTACGAAAATGATTCAAGGTTTGGAAAACCTGCCACGTATTTAGAGGCTTAATTAGCTCACTCTTCTTTAAAAGAAAATTACCATGTGATCTGATCAGCCTACAAATACTTATTTTGTCATTCCTAGTGACAGCTCCTTTCTCTTTCTCACAAAAGCATAACAATATCCAGCCAAACTACTCATTGCTTGAAAATCAGAAACTATTTCTAATTGGATAGATAAACAGATAACTATCCAAAAGCAGAATGGGTGCTTGAAATCTTTGATTCAAGACCATTGGCTTCCTAGAAGGGTGAACTTAGCTCCACCACAGCCTGGTGAGGGCTAAAGGACACTCACCAGCAAGGACATCCAAAAGATCAGTCTGAAGGAGGAGGTGAGATGACAACAATTACTTCTGTCCTTGTAATCTGTGTATAAGGGAGATGGATAGGTAGCAGAGAACAGAGCTGATTTGGAATAGACACGACTTTACAGCCTACTAAAGACTTCAAGGCCAAAGTGAATCCCATAATAATGGCAATTAAGGCAGAGCTGGCTATCTTTCCAGGTTAGGCTGTCGAGTTAATCACGCAAAGGTCATTCCTAATGCCACTCAAGCACAGCAGACATGTAAAGCCACCTCTAAACCACCTCTGATTAAAATGAGTTACAAATCTTATCTTTCTCACTAGTCAATTAAAAAAGATGTTATTTTTGTCAGCTGTACAGTTGTTCTCATTTTCTTTAAGACATGCCTGCTTTAGAATATAAGGCCCTTTCCTTCAGATCTAAAATATTTTACTGGAATTTCAGGCATAAAACCAGAATTTACTGGAAATTGTATCAATTAAAAAATATAGGATTGCTGAGTTTGTTAACTTTTCCTGCAGAAAAATAAATAAATACTGAAGTGAGATAAATAGATACAGCCTGAGTAGGCAGGTAGACAGAGAGAAATAGAATAATCTCAGAAATCTCTTGCATAGAATGGGTTGATTGAATATGAAGTATAGCATTAAATGAGATGGTTTAAAAAGGAAGCAAATTACTCTTCTGTTTTGAAATAAAAATCTTGCAATCTCATTCATAGATTTGCTATCCACTATTCCATGCAGCTTACAAAAACTCTTGATGAAAAGAAATATTTTTTTTATCCCTTGTGGAGAAGCTGTTCCTATTCAGATGCACAGGAAAAGTTTTAATTATGAGACCTTTCCTCTCTTCGAATGTGCTCCCATTGCAAAACGCCCCAATGGCCTTTTTCCTTCATGTTTTCTCCATAATTAGGAAGAAGGCACCGTTTGGGTCTGGCAGAGCAGGACCTGCGTTGTCAGGGCTCGAGTCCTGCAGAGGATGAGTCTCTGCTGTGCCTCCCTCTGCAAGGACTCGCTGCCAATTATCTGCAGGGAAGAGCCATCTCACAGTAAACATCTCTCTCTTAATGGTGACAGACTTAGCCAGGAGGGTGAAATAATAAATCCTACAGAAACAGGGAGCTGACCGAATTATTGAAGGAGAAATCACTCCTGCCAGGTGCTAAGAACTTTGGTGACAACACAAAAATCTCCCAGCCCCGGAATAAAAGTGTTTTGCATTTTTAGAGCATTTCATGTCTTCAAGATGCAGAACAGATGTTTCTTAATTCTTCTAATGGTTCTGTGAAGCAGGTCAGCATTATCTCAGCTTTACAGACAGGCAAGGAGTACAGAGGTTGAATGATTTGTCTCGGTCCAGGGTATGAATCACTGTCAGAACCAGGAATAGGATTCAGCAGCTTGGGAGTACATGCAATGCTGAAACCACTCAACCACACTGTACTCATCACAAGAAATGGAAATTAATTTTTAATATTCCTGTTTCTAAAGCGAGATTTTGGATTTCAGAAAAATTAAATATTTATTTCATTATGTATGACTTCATAAGCCTATAATTTATACCAGATAGATTTATTGGCTTTATTTCCCCATGATAATTAGATAGTCCTTGTCGATCTAATGGGTTTGTGATTTTTAGTGATGTATCCATTTGCCCAAAGAAACAGCATTACTGGCCTCTTATGTACTTAGGATAATATGACTTAAATGATATGCACATAAAATCTTATGGAGTTACAATATTAAAATGAAGGAGTTTTCCTTCTCCTAAGTGCAGGTTAAATATACTAAATTAATTTGCAACTCCTTCAGTTTTCTAAGCAAATTTAATCCTCTGATATTTATCAGGCTGGCAGCATTGCAGTCCTCTATGTACTTAAAATATTGAGTATTTAAATGCTGATATGTTGCAGTGATACCAGCAGAGTGCAAAGAGTTTGCAAACATTAATTAATTTGCCTTTAGCAGGAAAAAGCCCCACCCAGTGCCTCTGGCTGGATGATGATCCAGCCCTGTGTGCAGGACGGTGACTGACACTGGGAGAGAGAACATTCCACTCTGAGACAACTGCAAAGGAAGTTTTCCCTCAATCCCAGCAACCTCCTTTTTACTTCAGAACCTCCTGAATTACTCCACTGCTGTTACTATGCTACTGAAGCTACTACTATGTTACATGCTGCCTCTGCAGCCATGCAAAACCATTGAAGTCAAATCTAAAATTCTAGTCTTTTTGCCTGGCCAGCCTCAAAAGTAATTTCTTTCCATCACTTTTTTTTTTTAAGTTTATTTTCTTTTTTAATCAAAAATATCCTTTCTCAGAGCCACAGGGCTCCTACTTTCCCTGGGCAGAAATTAGTCTCAATCTCCTTGCCCAACAAGTCAAAGACTTCTCCTCTTTCACAGGCCAGTCTTGGATCCTTAACATTTTTTTCCTGGGTGAAAACCAGATTAAACTGCATCTTCTTTGTATAACTACTGTATAGGAAACTGTGAAAACTGTGGCACTGAACAAAAAAACCCTAAAGAGTATCCTGACCTTTTCCACAAATGAACATTGCATTTTCAGCTAAAATGTAAAAAAAAAAAGATCAAGCATTATCATATTTTTGATTCCTGCATTATTATGTTCATGATAAATTTGGGGAATCCTGCAGGTGTATTCAGCCAGAAAGTCAAAAGTAGGGCCTTGATGAGCACTTTTGAATAAATGTGTCCTTTAAAGGTTAAGTATGAAGGAGAGGATGTAACATTTTTGTTCAATTACACTAATGTTTTAAAGGCAGCATTACTGTCAAGCCAGATAACATCTTAGGAAAAGACAAAGATTGAGGGAGGCTGAAAGAGTGACCCAGAGGAATCTCTATATAAACGTAGGAGAAAAGACAACAGCAGAAAGAGTGAATGGACTAAATTGTGAATGGATGTATTGGTTGTGATCCTGCTTTTGCTTCTTCTTTCTCTTTCAGTCCCAAATTAGACTTCATCCATCTGGGTGCACATGCCCTGCTCGCCAAATTTCTGCTTAGCCTTGCAAGGATCAGAACTAATTAGCCAAGCAAGAGCTTCTCATCTGTTCCCCTCCCTTGACCTCCCGTTGGTGCTCTGCTCCTCTCCAGACAGCCTGTGCACACACAAGAGCCAGAATTTGGCCAGCGTGCTGGCAAAGGGAGAAGAATTTAAGAGGGAGAGAAGAAATGCAGATGGCTGAGAACCACCTGTCAAGGATTCCCAGGGTGCAGACAGATTAGGGATGCTATTTTGGTTGCAGTGGATGCAAAAATCTCTTCCTCACAGCGCTTGAGGGAGACAAGTTTCTACTCCAGGGTGAGTGGTGAGAAAAGTGGTTCCACTTTTCCTTCACCTACTCCCTGGCACATAGGGGAGAGGCATTTAAAGCCAAAATGGAGAAATCAAGCTGTTTATGAGAGTCAGTATTTTCTCCATTTCACATGAAATTTCTATCATATTATGTTAGAGATAATTTTTTCCTTTGTCTTGTACTGTGTATTAAGGGCTATCCTATTGTGGCTGGTTTGACAGCCATATCTTTCTTGTTTATAATACAATTTGACTGACAATAAGTCAGGGAGCTGTGATTTGAACTCCTCATTGTGACTGGCCTGACAATAATCTCTTTCTCATTTATAGTGCCATTTGATTGACAATAAGTCAGGGGATTGGCAGCTGGTTAGGATTCTTTTCCTCCCTGAATGTACATTTCTAGCTAAGAAAAGACATCTATTCCTAAATAGTTTGACAGACAATTTGTACAAAATTCTGGAAGGGTGATATTCCTCAGCATTCTTATTAAAATAATATTGTTCTTTGGCTTTGTACCAATTTCACTTTTAAGATTATGGTTTTCCTTCTTTCTCCTGTGCCATTTGCGTCTCTATTTTTCATCATCATTATTAAAACATGATAAAATTGCAGTTTATATGTTAGTAACTGTTACATGTGTCCCTGACAATTTTTCTTCTTAACAAGTATGAGAAAAGCTATTATCTGCTTTGCCAAATCAATGTAGATGTGCTATAATTGGGAGGTTTGGGGAACTCTTTTCAGTGGTTCTGCTTGTGCATTGTTAATTGTAGTTAGTCACTTCCAGGATCTTTTCTTTATTTTTATAGAGAAGGAATTCTGGCACTCACTGTGCTGTTGATTGGTATCATCTCTAAAGAAATACACAATCTCTGACACTTGGCATGACTCTGCCTTCCACTAGTGAGTCTCAAAGCCAAAAGCAGCACAGTTTGTGGTGATGTAATAGCAAACAGTAGTTTGCAGTGACCTTCTTCCAAACTTGGCCAGGAATCAATGCCAAAATGGCCCATGAAACATACCCTGGGCAGCAGAATAACAACCTGTCAGGCTGCCTAATGCATCTGTGCTCTCCTGCAATGGCCAAAGGCAGAGGAAAGTGTGAGTTACGGATGGAAAACAGATATCCTAGAGAGCATTTTTATTTAGAAAACAAAAAGAAACCCCAAACCCACAAACACATATTTGCATATTACTGCTGCTGTGCAGTTTCAGTCTGATCATTAGGGGCTCTCAGCTGGATGTCCTTCATGAGTGCAGCCACTGTGGAGGGGGCTGAAGGGCAAGGGAGAAGGGTTCATGGGCAGGAAATCAATAACGGTGCAATTCCCAGGATGAGGCAGCAGATTCTGCAGCCACTTGTAAGTTCATTATTCACATCAGTTCCAGTGTCCACGGTTATAAAGAGCATATTTCTAATACCCCTATAACCCTACACAAGATGGATTTAATACAGCTACAGAGAAGGACTAGTTTATATTTTTTGCAGAGCACCCATGAATTTTTTAACTAGAGGGATATGATCTCTGCACAGTTTAAATGTCCCACTTTCACACACAAATATTTTGTATAAAAATACTGGGGAGATTTTCTCTAGTCACTGAGTAAATATTCTGCTCAGAAATAGTTTCAAAATTCTTCATAAGAAGTCCAGACAGCGACATCATTTAAATATGCTTGAGGGACTGAAGACTGAACAAGCAAATGCATAAATTGCACTTGAGCTACTGAAGAACAAAAAGTAGAAAAGGTATGTTTGTCTCTGTGCTTGTTACTAAAGGATGAAAGTGTGAAGAAAAACTTTAAATTGGTACTTGAAAAACATTAGATTTTAGAATTCTGATGCAAAAATATTCAGTAGAAAAAGAAGCCTAAAATGAAGAGCTAAAGGCACTAGGCCAGAGAATTGAAATGTAGAGATTGTTCACGGTGGAGAGAAAAATATTTATTTCGTGTTTTCTATTCCAAATAAATTTCTTTCTCATGCTGTAATCTCATGCTGCTGTTTATCTCAACCTGTGACTTTGCTTATTCCCTCTTCTCTTCTAAAAATCATGAAGCTGGTGGTGCATTTAATCACCCTCTTTCCTAGATGATGCCAAATAAGGGAGCATATTCCCATGAAACACTTGAGCTGGTGAATTCCCACAGTTAAATATCACCATTTTAAACAGGGAAGATTAACACAATAAAAAAAAAAAAATCAAAGGGAACAGAATTATATTTCAAAGCTACTCCAGGCTAATGTAACACAGCGCTGAGCTCTGTGCTCACACAGAGAGCTGCTGGCCTCGGGCAGGCTAAATAAAACGTGTTTTACATCTGGATCAGAGTTAGAAAAATCTTAATACTGCTATCCTTGCTTGTTTTTTTTCCCGTGTACAAATGGTGAGGAATATAGCAGCCACTGGTGCTGTAGTATGGCTTTCATAAAACAGAATGGCTGTGTTTTCTCACTCCTCTATGCCACTATTTGGCAATCAGGTAGGGATATTCACTATAATTTTTTTTAAATTAGCTTCTGGGGGGCTGTTTGGGGTGCAATTGGGCCAGCTATGGGGTAGAAGCAGACACATTTATTCACCTTTTCAGATCCATTTAAAGTGGTTCCTACTCCACGAGTAGGAGTTGAAACAACTCTTTCTATGAGGTGGAAAACAGAGGCATCTGTGAACTCTCTGTTCTTTTTTCATTCTGGGGGTGCCCTAAGCTATACTTCCAGTAGTAGTTAAATTTTTAAAGTTTTGTTAATTATGGATCGTCCCATTAAAAAGTGGGAAAAGGGACCATTTTGTCCTCTGGTGAACTATAATGGAAGCCTGTAGTGCAGGAAAGAAAAATACAGGACCAAAATTGGAAGCTCTTAATTTTTGAATTATGAACTCTTTCTCAGATGACTGTATGAAAAGGGAAAAGGAAAATAACAGCTGTAGTTAGAGAGCAGAAGAAGAACATGGAAACTGGCTTCCCTGTTTAATGGGCTATTCCTTGGGAGTACTGCTTAAAGTAAACATGCAAAGACATCAGCAAAATATACTATATTTATTGTCTTCTCTCTAAGAAACTGCCATACAGCTTCCTCTGATTTATTACAATTATTAACACTTAGCCATTAAAGAGTAGCACAGGTAAGAGTTATTCTTGTTTTTTTCCAATACTTCCAAATAACATGTCCAAATTACATGCTCATAGTTTTAAATGACAAGGAAATTCCTGACTGTGTAAAAACCTTTCCCATCATCCTTGTGTTACCTCAAATACAGATTCTTGCCTGGGTGTATTTTATCTCATATAATGCAGCCCAGATAGTACAATATTTAGAAGACAGGTTTGTGTTTTTTTTTTAATTGATCGCTGCCATTTTTTTGTATTAATGTTTCACTTTTAAGGAGGAAAAGAATGCAGTTAGGCAGAAGAGACAATTTTTACTCTTTCTACCACTACTGGTGAAACATACTCAGCACATGATTGAGAGAATAGACATTCAGCTCTGATAGGTTATAAATAGAAGGCATTGTCATTGTCTAGCAGTTCTCCTGCAAAGGAGAGCTAACCAAGTAGATTAATAAAATATTGGCATTAAAAAAACATTTTCAGTTAAATTTTAAAGTAGCTGATGAAATATTTCTATAGCAGCGCTGTCAGCTCATGCTCCAAGTCATAACCTGTCCTGCTTGGGCTTTTTGTGTTTGGTTGGTTTGGGTTTTTTTCAGTAAAAAAACTTACCCCAAAACCAAAATACCTGAGCTTGGGAGAGTGTCTTGTGCTTAGAGTTATAGATTCATAGAATGGTTTGGGTTGGAAGGGAACTTTAAAAAGACCCCAGCAGACCCCAGCAGGTTCTTGGGGTTCAGTTCAGATGTGGGGTGGGACAGTCAGAGAGATGGGCATGGGAGATGGTTTGTCCAAACTGGCTCTGTTGTGGCTGCTGCACTGCCCTTCTGTGCTGAAAGAGGTGAGAAGAATGTAAAAATGGTCTGGGAATTTGTTAATCCCCTTAATGAAGTATTGGCTTTATATTATATAAAGTACAGTGTGTGCCATATAAGGTCTGGTATTTCAGGGACAAATAATTTAAAATCTAAGAGTAATTTAGCACTCTAACATCAGCCAAAACATCTCTGTTTGGATTTTAATTCTTCTCCAGCTAAGGGATGACAGCATTGAAGATTAAAGCTTTTTTTATTTCTCTTTATGATCTCAGCAAAGTGCAGATTTGAAACACAGAAAAAGGTTGACCTTCATATTAACCTGAATTTCTTTTCCTGTTTCTTCTTGAACATATTTTATTCTCTTTATGCACAGTGGGGCTCTTTTTTCATGTGCTCTGCTGTTGAACAAAATGCCAAAAAGATGGAGTGTGCACTTTTACATCAAAGAAATGATGAGACCGTGAAAACTCATTTCCCTTGTGACTTCTTAAATTGTTACTAAGGAATTGAATGTGTCTGTTTGAAACAATGTGTCCCTTTAAATTCTGTTTTCTTATTTGTCTTAAAACAGAAAGCCAGGATTTCATTTAGATCATGATCCAAAGGCCACTGAAGTTAAGAAAAGATTCTTAGTTACTGCAGTGAGTGATAGGTCAGATTTTTCAAGTGTTCCAAGAGGTAAAACCCCGAAGAGACAGTTTTAAAAAGAATTGGTTATCTAGAAGGGAAACAATTGGTGTAAATACCTGGTGTATTTTTTTTATTCAACTACTTAAAAGTCTTACCTTCAGATGAGCAAGAACTAAGTGAATTCCCTTCTTACTGCACAGAATGAACTTGACAAGGACAAGAAAGGTCAAGCTGTAGTTAAATTCAGAGAGCCAAACCAGGAAAAGTATTGATTTACTTCAGTTTTTCTCATACACAAAGGTGATATGAAGTAGAAGCAAACGCAGTAACAAAATCCACAGCATAAACTCTGTTGGAGGAAAACCTTTTCCAGTGCTACACTACAATTTGGATAATCCCTCACTGCTGGGAGGAATTATTTGTCACTGCTACAGTCCAGGAAGCTGCTAGAAATGCTCTTGATTGGAGTGAAAGGCATTGTAAAGCAATAAAGTTCTGACTATTAATAAAGCTCCCATGGGATTCATTAATTTTTAAAAGTAGACAAAGACTGCATTTAGTAGCTGTAGAACTGTGGCTATACTGAAATATGGAAAAATGCTGCACCATGTCCATGCTGTTGTAAATATTCCTTATCAGTTTCCAGAAAAAGTCTGTGAATTTCTAATTTAGAAAAGCATTTAAGCATATGATGACATTTCTTTCATTTTGACTGGATATAAATTAAACAAACAGCTAAGCCCTTTGCTTAATAAGGAGAAATTTGAATATCTGCTTATAGTCCAGGTTCAGATTTCATTGAAGCTTCCATTCCTCTGAATTGAAGCCATAATCCTCATAATTGTCATGCTATTTTCTGGATTTCACTTTCCTCCCAGACACAAAACAGCCTTCTTAAAACTACCTATAGTGCATATCCATGTTTCTTTCCAAAGCTCCAGTCTTGTGCTCTCTTTAATTTACAGTTTGTTTCTCACTCCCAAGACATGTAGTAATTTAAGCAGGTGATTTTACAGCTCCTCAAAGCAGTGGTTGCTTACTCTACCAGTTCAAAAGAAATCTAGTTCTGGGGAAGATATAAACCTTCCCTGTGCAGGTCTCTACTTCTGGAGGAGCTGAACCACTCACACCCTCCCTCCTCCCCTTTCTGTACTGCTGTCACACTCACACCCAATTTCTGGTTGAGCAGACTCTATTTTATGCCTAGAAAGAGTCACTCTCTGCTATCATCCCATGCTGGGATAGCACAACAATGGAAAAACATTGCTACCAGGAAAATATGTTTAACTGTTTTCAAAATGTTGGATCCAGCCAACAGTCCATATCAAAGCCTTTACAAAGGCATCAAGCCAGTTCCTCAGATTCCATTGTTTGTAATCTCACTTGGGTTATTTCCCAACAACTTGGAAAATGTGTGACTGGTTTTGTATCTGAAATGAGTTTGTCCAGTGCCAAAGTGAGAATATGGGTATTTACAAAACAAGGCTATCTAGCATGACTGGCAGCCTTTAGGACTGATTAACAAAGTGGTTCTAGCAATGCTGTTACAGAAGATATAGCAACTATATTCTGAATTACATGGGGTCATTGATCTGGGTTGCGGTTTGTTGGGTTTATCTTGTTTTTTTTCCTGGTAAAATATTCTGAGCCAAGTGGTTGAGCCAGGTTTTGTTCCACATTACTGGTTCTGAATCTGTTAATGCAGCAGATACAAAATACGGGTTCAGAGAATCATGAAGAGATAAGTGGGCAAATTTGCTCAATGCTGCTGATTGCAGAGCTCCTTGTGCTAAGCATTTATCATCTGGTAGGTAGACAGAAAAAGCCTAAATGTACAGGTAATTTGTTAAAAAGCCTTTCTTGTAAACTGCGCTGAAAGTGGATATTTTATACTATTACTTAAAAGTCAGAATATCCTAACTTTGGCTTCAAATCCAAAGAAAGCAGGTACTCATTTCCAACAATGTTAGACACTGCAGCCTTGATTCCAGAGGATGGAAGGTCACTGGCTTCAGGGTTCTTGGAAGCAGAGGAAAAGCAGTTTGGAAGGAAAAAAGGAAACCGTCAGAAGAATCAGTGTTCATTTTTAAACCAGAAGGTTGCATTTAAAATCCCACCTTGGTATTTTTCTTTTGCTATCAGGAACAGTATACATATATACCAATTTCATACCTTTCAATCTAAGAAAAATTGACAGCCCTCACGTGTTGAAAGTCTGTTATGCCAAAGGATGAACTCTCCTGACTTCCAG
Organism: Sturnus vulgaris; assembly: GCF_052056855.1. Classification (NCBI taxonomy): domain Eukaryota; kingdom Metazoa; phylum Chordata; class Aves; order Passeriformes; family Sturnidae; genus Sturnus; species Sturnus vulgaris. The sequence continues at coordinate 30,795,842 of NC_142250.1, forward strand.
GAGTAATTTCATTACAGGAGTTCTGCTGATATGCTTTATTCTTTTAAAATAATAGTGGTTCCCACCTGGTGAAAAATTTGGCATTTATTGTGATGTGTAATAACATAACCACTGCCATTGGGTTTGCTACCCACTTTTCATCATCGCTAATTTTTTGGGGTAAAATATTTCAGTAAATATGGGTTGAGGTGTTTTTTTTATTTCAGGCTAAAAAATTACTTTAAAGAAGAGGGAAAGGATGAAATTACTGCAGTGGGGCTGGTAAAAAAATTGTTCTGCTATTTACAAAGTGCACCAATGTCTTTTGATTAAAACTAAAAGTGAAAAATCCGACTCTAGCTTGAGAGCCTTAAAGACAAAATTCCTTCAGTGAGATAGAGAATGAAAAGAGAGTCAGGAAGCACCTGTGAACTTCTGCAGAGTCTCAAAAATGTGCTGCTCTGGAAGAGCTGTTTCCAGCAGTGCAAGGGCATTTATCTGCAAACAATCCTTCCACCCAGCTATTTAACTTAGCTGTTGTCTTTTGCTTCCACCTGGTCTAGTGAGAAGTGTCCCTGCCCACGGTAAGGGGATTGGAATATTTGGGATGATTTTTAAGGTCTCTCCCTGCCATAACTATTCCATGACTTCCATTGGGACCTTCAGTAATATTTATTGCTTCCATATCTACTCAGCCATGCAGCTGAGAACAAGACCAATCCTCACTTTGCAGTATGTCTACAAAAAAAAAAAAGTTTATAGAGTCACTATGTCCTGAATATCTCCACAAGAGGAGTATTTTCAAGAACTTTCCAAGATAACATCCTAAAAAATGCGACATCAGAAAGAACTGCAAGGCATTTGCATAGAAATGATCACAGTATTCCATTGTGGCCTAATTTTTGCCTGTGTTTTAGGATGTTTATGAAAATTCCGGGGCTGATTATGATATTCATTTCATGAAAACAGCAGAAATGTACTGAGTCAGTGCATTAATCTCTTCAGCCAGTCATAAGACAATATTTATCTCAGTTATCCAGTGGTAAAAATTATATTGCTCAATTTCTTAATCTTTATTGCATGTAATAACAGCAAAAAACACTTTGCAAAATGCTTTCTGTCAAGGAAATTTCAGTCCACAGTAAAGGAGTGCACTTCGAAATAATGAAAAACATCTTTTGGGGCTATTCACAGAAGAAATACTCAGTGTGTTGATGAATGTTAAACTCTAAATAATGTTAGTTATGTGCTAGTAAATTATGCACACATATAAAAAAGGAGCATGCTCAGAAGTTATTATGACACTTAGGACATGTTATAACTGGAAAAGAATCTTTACCATGGTTGCATTTGCCAGTGAAGAAATCTGGAAAAAAAAAAAAAAAAAGGAAAAGGACAAAATAAAGGGAAAAGGGAAGGTTAAATAATAATTTAATTTTGCCTTAGAATCAATTACCTTTCAGAACAAAGGAATGTGTCAAAGTGAGTTTTGGAACAGAGTTGTGAGAGATGTTAGAGACCAGTCAGAGGTCTAGAAAATATGATCTCTGAAGAAACACTGTGTGAACTGGGACTCTTTTAGATTAAAAAAGAGAAAGCCAAGGCTGGGTGACCTCCCTTCCAGCTTTATATTTCTATGGAAATAAAAGGATCTGAAGCAGGGTCACTGCATCCAAAGAAATAATCCTATCTTCCAGGAAATAAAAATTGCTTTTGTATAAAAGTTGAACTACCATCTAACCTAGAGACTTACATGAAGAAATAAGGGGAAATTAGTGTCCTTTTACTCCCAGAATAAGCAGGAAAGCAACGTGCATGAGATGGCAAGATTTTGTTTATATGCAGGAGAGTGGGATTTTGATTAAATTCTGGCTAGAATGATCTTTATTGTTTTCTTGTTTTGTTAATATTTATTATAGAAATATTTAGCCAACAGATCAGATGACACTTGGAAGTTTTTGGTATTAAAACAATAAATAAATGACTGTTTTTTAACTGTTGGTGGTAGATGTGTTTATAAATATCATCACAAAGAGTACCTGGCTACCTCAGCAGCTCCTGACAACCCAACTTTCTAGCAAGACTGCTCATCAATTATACACATGAAGTAGATTCCATCTGGCCATATACTTGTCACTGGGATAATGAAGGGCAATTTCATTTGTGAAAATCATCTTTATAACTGAGAGAGGACTCTTACAAACCATCAGATGAAAGGCAGAGGAAAGTGACCTCATTCAAATCTGGTATAAACGAATTGGGAAATTCTCTGTTCACTGTTCTCCAGTCTGTGATAATATTCAGAGGTCCTTTTTTTTGCTTTGCTTGCAGAGTTGCACAGAGGTGCCTTTTCTTTTGGGGTGGCAGGGGGTTTTCCATACATGATGTTGTGAGAACAGGCAGAAGGGGAGGATGAGTAGAAGAAAGGGTGCATTGAAAAGGCTGTTGTAGGTTTTGAAATTAAATGCAGATAAATGGAATTCTCTGACTTGCCCATATAGAAACCCAGTGGTAGAATCAAGCCTAGCACTCAAATCTCTTGTTTAGTGTTTATTCTCTGCCATGGCTCCTCAAAATCAATCCTATCTTCCTTGATTGTGTATCTATATTTAGGTTTCTACTGTGCTTTCCTTCTGTCCAGTGCAATGAAGAGTTAACAGTATAGGAGGCTTTAAATAGATAATTTTTCAGATTATGTTTGCTTTTAGCTTATTCTTTTGAATCCAGCAGGAACAGTGAACATGTGAAATAGTTATTATTTTCAGTTTTTTAGATGAAGAAACATTCCAAATCTTACTGGTTCTAATTCTGAGAGATTCTAGCAATGTGCTTCATCCTCTGGACAGTTGCTGCAAAGAGGTGTATAAATCTGAGACATTTTTTCTTGTAATTTTTTTTCAATTTTTATTCTTGAGATTCTGCCTGGGAAGGAGTTGTTTTAAAAATTCATTATTATTTGATTGCAAGTTGGATGTCAGCCAACTAAATTTTTGAATTTGAAAGAAAATGCAGCATCAGCTTCTTTGGAACTATAATGGAATGAAACCCTCCAAGCACTCATTAAAAGGGCTTCTGACGTCTAGCAAAATTAGATGAGGTGTAAATCACTGAACTACCATATGTGGTTTGAGATGGAATATTTAATTCTGCAGAATCCAAACCCAAGGCTAAAGGGAAATTTAACTACACCAGCACAATATTTTGATGATGGAAGAAGTAATACCACTTTAGATGTTTTATATTTAAAATTTAATTTTAAAAAATATTCATGAAGAGAATCTCCACTGATATCCACATTGTTATCTGGCATTTAGGCAAATGCTCCAGGAAAAATACTGAAGTACAGAAATGACTTTTCTCCACTGAAGAGTTTCTGAATGCTGTAAAAATGTTACTGGAAAATTTTGATTGTAGAAGCATGATCATAATAATTATTTCTTCCTTTAGCTGCCTCCTGGTAATTCTGTGCCCTTTGATGTAGCTCACATCATACTGGTCACTGAGAATGGAGCTGGTTCCTTGGTGGAAGTAGAAGGGATCATGAGCTATGAAACAGTTTCACCTTCAATTTTTCTTGTGTTCAAAATGCAGCTGAAAAGAGATAGCTTTTCCCCAATAACTATAACAGTTGTATTACAAGTAAATATTTCCATTAATGTTCTATCCATTGACCCTTGTTGGGACTGGGGCTTCATTATGTTAATATCATGCAAGTTTCAAAGAAGAAGTGCCTGGCCTGAAGTCTTTGTAAACAGACAGAAGGAAAGAGATGTGAGTGCATCACCTGAATAAATAAATACACAGAAGAATGGGTCTCACTTTGCTACACGTGAAGCAAGTTTGATTTTGATCCCTCATGGCTCTATTTGAGCTATGGTTTTGTGAGATTATATAGGAGTTTTATAAGTTTTTGCATTAATTTAAGTTGTCAGGCTGTGACTCAGCCTTTAACTGCACTTTTGAGAATAAAGGTTAGATGGTGTTGTTTTATCATTATTATTCTCTAAATGCCTTTATGAAAGTAGACAAGAATTCATTTCAAAGGTGGTAAAAGTGTAACGGCCTCAACATGAAAATGAGTTTAAACAGGAAAACACATTTGTTTTCTTGTTTATGCTTCACATAAGAATGGAATATGTCTGTACAGAAATGTACTTCCTTGTGGTGGGATGGATGAATAGACTTTGATTCCTCAAAGAGAACTATTTGTCTCTTCAAGACAGACAAGGTGAGATTTAAGAATTATATTTTAGGAGGAATCACTTTGAAGGCAAGGGAGAAATCATGTGAGAAAACTGTCATTTGAGGAAATCTTCTGTGCATAGTTTCAAAATTATTAAGAATGAAGACATTCCTCAGACAAGGAATGAGCTTTGAAAGATTTCTCAGCTCTGTGCTGAGAATAAGGACGAGATTTGGTTCCTTCCTATTGTTCTCTGGAGTGGGGAAGTGGAGCAGTGGGAGTGTGTTGGGATCAAAGGATGGTTGGTAATTTATTTTGTGTCCTTTTCTACAGCTACTTTGATATCCAGTATAAGCTGAAATGAATAATGTTCATTTCTTGAGGAAAATATGGTGCATTTGAGAACCAGTGTTGAAATGAGCAATAATCCAGTCTGGCTTCCTTTGTGTTATCCAAAGCAGCAGTGTCTTCAGCTTCAGAGATAAGAAGGAAGACTGCTTAATTTCAAAGGTTTTCACTTTTATCTTAGTCTGGGAAATCTGAATACTTTAATGGGTTTAGGTTTTTAATTTAATTCCAGGTTGCTCATCATTTCACCTTTCAGCTGGGCTACAGAGATAATTCAATCATATTTCCCTTGACAAGCCATCTGAATTACACTTATATTTCTCTGCAGATGTGAAAATCAGCTGCCATAATAGAGAGTGTGACAGATTTTTGCCTTCCCTCTTTCTCCCTTAATTTAGGGACTGTTCTGGTCTTACTTCATAATGCAGATGTCCTGTGACACAGGCATGTGACAGACAGCCCTTGTAGAAAATGCAATGTGGTGGTTTTTGCACAGACACAATGTCAAAAGTTTTGGAAGTAAGGCCAGAGAACAGTCATTAGGCAAAGAAAAGCATCAAATTTGCAAAACAAGGACATTCTTGAGGTTTGGAGAGTGTAGACTCTATTTTTGCCCAGAGTTCAAGTAATGTACTCATTTGTTTACATACTTTTTCCCTTCCAGATTTTTTTTCAAGAAGTCTCATGACTTTTTTCCAGGGCTACCCCCTTACTCTTCACCATATAATCAGATCTTAACTTCTGATGCAAATACATGGACATGGAGGAGGATCCTGCACTGATCCTTGATCCCATATGGGTGATTAAGAAAGCAAAGTAGTAAATTCTTAAATCAATGTTTTTAACTGTTAGGCTTCACAAATTAATTTTGTACATGAAATGTCTTCTCTTGGAGGTGCCAAGAGAAAAGCTCAATCTTTTCATAGGTTTGGCTGAATGCATGCTACAGACAATGTCACATTTCCATGCTCAGATGAGATCTGTCTTTTCAATGTTCATCTTCTTTTTGAGGTCACTAAACATGAAGAAGTTTTTTGTCTCCCACATGGATTTTATCACCTCTGTTTTCATGCTACCTCTGGAGGTGGAGACAGCACCAGCTGCTCAGCAGTTCCACGGGGCTTTGCTGGATTTAGAATTCCTCAGGTGTGAATTGCTACCACCATTCCACAGAGAGGTTTCTGCTCTCTTTCCTTTAGGAAGCTGACTGTACTGCCAGCGTTTTCTTCTAGTTAAGAGGCAAGGAGCCATCAAAGGCACATAAAAGTTTTCCCTCGAGGCCCTGGCTGAAATTCCTGAGTTTATTCTCTTTAATTCTAGACCATACAAGCTTGTGAAAGCTCAGGGTCTAAACCTACCCTTTACATGATGCACTGTTGTTCTGCAGGTATAATTTTCTGACATTCTTCAGAGGGATATGAGCATTAATTTTTGCCCAAATACTCACAGGAATATTATCAGTTATTTATAAATTGGTGTTTGTTTTATATTTGGCAGGTGTTCATACCCAACCTTGGCCATCAAACAGTCTTTTTATTTGAGTCATTATTGCTGAAGACAGTCCCTTTCATCAAGAGATGCAACACCTGGCTATTTCTTCATAAAGACAGAATCTGAAATAAAGTGTGTATGTAGATGATGTAAGATCTAACTTAAAAATTAAAAAAAAAATCCTAGAATAATTAAAAAATTTTAAAAGTCTGCCACTATGTGTGTGTTGTGTGCACATTCATGTTCATGTGTTTGCACATGTATGTTAACGTTTTAACATTAGGATGAAACTTTATAATATGCCTTAAATTATAGTGGCTTTTGAGCCAGTAAATTATATAGACAATGTTTATTAAAAAAAAAAAATCAGTGTAATTAGACATTTGAATTAATTAAATAGATGGAAAGCAACTCAGACCGAATTAGAATTTTTCTCACTTTATTTTTTGGTAAATGACAAATCAATCTTCCCATAGGCTAGAAAACTGAGGGAAAGGAGGAAAATACAGAAGCACAAAATACAGATATTTATACTGCAGTGTAAAAGAGCATTGTGAAGTAAAAATATTTTGTATCAATTTTTTTTCCCACAAGATTTTATTAAACCTTCATTTTCTCAGGCGTTTTTATGGCCCGAAGCTATTTGTCTTCATGGCATAACAACACTATTTGTAGTTAGAAGCATAACCCAGCCACAGAATGACTTTTCAGTATGTAGCTCTCTTGATACTGATGCACAGGTAATAACTCTTTTTTAGCAGTGATGAAGCCACAGATATTCTCTGTGAGACACAGTCGAAAACCGTATTTCATAATCTTGTTTTGAACATCATTTTAATATTTAATATGACCACGTGTGTCTCTCACAGATGTAAACTGTGATACATGGGATTAATTTCAGTGGGCCAGATTCATGTCTCATCCTGTAATGGCAGTGGACACTTAAAGTGAATGTGACTGGGAAAGGCACCTGAGAAATGAAACTCCACCATCTGTCTTTGCTTCAAGTTGTGAAATTGCTTTGAGAGGAACTCAAGAGCTACAGATCAGTATGAGACAGAGAATTTGAAGAGGCAAATGAGTCAAAAATGTTTGACAAGGCTTTGTAATGTGGTATAATCCTTGTGGAAAACAGTGGTCTTCTGATACAAAGCATTGTAGAAGTTACTTTTATTTCCAGCACAGATCTGTCCCATTTGAACTGAATATGAATATCATCGTGCCACTTGTGGCTTATTCTGTGCTTCAGCATTTTTTTATCATATTCTGACTTGCTTGTGCTAGTTCTTTGTACTTGCTGTTATATATGTGTAATTTTTTCTATATTTTATGGCTTTCTTTTAGATTTTCAAATTGTTAAAGAATTCTTGATGCAATCATCTTAATTTTTGATGTACTTCTAATCTTTTCTCCAAGTAAGGATAATTTGCTGTCCTGTCTTTATCTCTTACATTCTTTTTTTCCTTATCACTGTTAGATACTTGTATTTCCCTGAGCTATTTGAAGTCCATTACCTTTATTTTGTTAGTTGCAATTTAAAGGAAGAATTGAAGACTTATCATTTTTATTATCTTTTCTCTTGAATTAACTTCTACTTTAAGATTCTCAACCACTTCCTCCTAAAGAATTATAATTAAATCTAAAATAGCAACTTTCTGTGTAATTTCCTCCACTTCCTGAAATAAAAAAGCAGTCCCTAGCACATCTGAAGAACTGAACAGACAACTATGTCCTGCCTTAATGCTTTTTCAAAGAGAGCCTCAGATAGTTGTATTCTCATCCTACTAGGGAATGTATTCCCATACCCACAAGGTCCTGAGCTTTAGGTCTTTCCAGTTTCTGCCCCTTGGATACTTCCAGTAGCTTCTATATTGAAGGAGCCTTCTGATTAGAAAAATCTTTGGTTTAAACCTGTCATTACGTTCACTTTGTCTCTTTCCCATTTTTCGACTGGTGTCCAACAGATATTTCTGTCAGTTCTTTGAGGAGTGCATGCTCTTTGAGGAGCAGTGAGGGAGCTGGGGCTGTTTAGCCTGGAGAAAAGGGGCTCAGGGATGATCTTGTCACTCTCTACAGCTCCCTGGAAGGAGGCTGGAGCCAGGTGGGGGTTCAGCCTCTTCTCCCAAGCAACCAGTGACAGGACAAGAGGACAAAGTCTTAAGCTGCACCAGGTTGGCCATTAGGAAGAATTTAATTGCATAAAAGGTGATTAGACTGTGGAATAGGCTATCAGAGAGGGGGTGGAGTCACCATCCCTGGAAGTGTTTAAGGAAAGCCTGGACATGGCCATGGTCTGGTTCACAGGGTGTTATTGGGTCTTAGGCTGGACTCAATCTCAGAGGTTTTTCCCCCTGAACTGATTCTGTGTTTCTGCTTGTGGATCTGTACTGCAGGTGTTTGATGGCTCACTTTGCATTCTCCCTTTCTTAGAACCTTTTCAGTTCTCTCACTCTCTCCTGCCCTCATTGGCTTTGATCACACAGATCCTAAATCTATAACCTGAAAAGAGTGGGGAGAAAAGCCTGCAGGCTTTTTTTCTCTGGCACCTTTCAAAACTGGTCCAAAGCCTTGCTCACGAGAAACAATTTGCCAGGCTGATGAGAAGGTTTTCCTCAGTTGTTCCCAGAGAGAACTGTCCTGCATGTCCACCTGTGCAGCCTGACCTGCCCATGGCACCTGCTGAGCCTTCTGAGGACATGGATAAGATCAGCATCTCCACTCACAGCTCCTTCAGCCTCTCCTGCAGCACCAGCAGTGCCAGGCACACAAACAGGAGATGCCACACGCAGCTTTGTGCTCCTCTCTGGCAATAAACCTTGTTATTTCAGGGAAATAATGTAATTCTTAAAAATTATTATTTCTACCATTATCTGAGGCTATGGAAATGATGTCTTCGGCTAATTAAGTAATTGCTTGTGTGCTTGACAAAGTGTTATATTTATGCAAGTGAGTTATTTCTTCAAATTACTGAAAATAGTTGCATTGAATGAATACAATATGCCAGTTAGATTCTTGGCATATAATGTCTGTTTCAACATTAATACTGAGGGAAAATTTAATCTACTCAATTCTTTTATAACATCTAGAAGACAAGACAGGGATCAATGCATGCATAGCCTCTCATTTTTGTCAATTTTATGCAAATCAAGTGGCAAAAAACGAGCATAATTTTGTTCCATTATTCCATTATGCCTAGTACAATTATTGTTTCACTATCCTTGTTGCAGACTATTTGATGTACTTGTTTTTTCCATTTTTGCAAGTATCACTTTCCAACGTCTAATAGTAGAACTATTCAAGTATTGACTGAAAAGAAAGAAGTAACTTTTTAAAATACACAAAATGAAAAAACCCAGGAAAATTAAGTAGGCTCCAAGAGTAGCAACTGAAAGGAAAAGGTAATTTCAGGAAAAGCAAATAACTTCACTGCAGCATTAAAGAACATATTGTAAAATTAAGTATTAAAGTATTAGGTGGTTACCAATGTAGCCATTATTAAAAGGTTGGGATTTTTTTAAAGAAGAGTAAGAAATCTACATGAGATTATTTTGAAGTAGAATCACTAAGACTAGGCAGCATCACTCTAAAGGAGATGAACTGTGATATTAAGATGAAAATTGTATTAATTAAAATACTGATTACACTGCTGATTTAACAGTTACCCAACATTTTACTTTTTGATTTGTTGGGTTGTATTTTTTTTTCAAAAGAGATGAAATTTGTCAGCCTGATAACATGAACAGAGAAGTCACACTTAAATAGCCTTGGAAGAAATTGGTGTAGGACTTACAAAGCTCCTGGGTAAAGCATAATGTGATGAGTAAGAACCAGTAAGCCACCAATAATAAACGCATTCTTCCTAAGCCTTGCAAAGAAAAAATAGTGAATAGGAGAAAATTGGAGCAGACAGTTTATTTTTATTTTCAAAATCTTTTAATAAGGCTTTTAAAAAATATAATTCAGCAAACCAGCCAGAAAAATGTGGAAACCTCTGCTAAATTCTGAAGGAAGGATGTAAATCCCAGCAAGGTCAGTGGAATTTCATTATCTTCTAATATTTCTTTCAGTATTTTGTTGAATCTATGAATAAAAAGAACAAATACAGAAATAAAGGCAACGGTGGTACAAATCTCAAAGATCATGTCCTAATTTAGAAAAGAATAAGAGAAAATAACTCAAAGTAAATGCTTTCTCAGCTAGAAAAAGTCTAATAGCTGTGCCCCTTTGGGATCATTAAAGGGTATTGGATAAATTCAGTACACCTACTAATGATGTGTAAGAAAGGTTGAATTGTCAGATGGAGCTTTGCTGACAAGGAAAAAATGCCCCGGCTTAGTCAAGATTAACCAAGATTGTGAAAAACTCCAGAAGGAATAGCAGGGAAAATAAAAGGCAGAAGAATGAATGCAGAAAAAAACCTCAGCAGAAGCGACATTTGCAGTGGGAAATGTCAGTGCAAGATGCATCAAGGTTTCAGCATGGCACACAATTACACACCTATTCAGTAGGAAGACTTCTAAAACTTCGTATTTTAAAAAATAAGAGGTTCATACTAAGAATCAAGATCAATGTCGTCAGATTGCTTCTGTCATAGAGGGAAATGCTATCGGATTGTCTATTTAATTTTTAGCTTGTGTGCAGAAAGAATATAGAAAAATAGAGCATGATTTTATTCCCTGGCTTGGTAGATTTTTATTCGAAAGCAGAGAGGTGTTTCAAATAGTGACGATGTCATTATCAGTGCTGATAGAACTTGGTGTCTGGTCTCTTGTTCTGAAGCATCTTTCACCTTTAAATGGACCTGAAGCTGAATTGTAATTTATCCTGTTAATCTTCATCCACAGTCTAAAACTTAAAAATAAGAGTGCAAAAAATATCATATTTTTTTTCTTCAAGAAAAATTCTGCAGAGGAATAAACATTCCAATAGAAGTCTGGCTCTTTCTTTGTAGGGTAGATTTTGCACCTCAGCTCATGCATATGCATAAAAAATACAGATCTGACTCTAAATTTTCCTCCACATAAAAAAATGGAAAAAAATTGGAAAAAATAACACAAGCACTAATTTTCGCCTCTGTTGTTTTGTAGATGTTTCTGAGTTTGATAAACTTCCTACAGCACTTACAGTCTTTATTGTATGGCAGTTTACTTCTTGCAGATGATGGTAACAAATGTGATTACTGTAGCAAAATAGACACATTGGTGTTAAGAAAGGTAAGATTTTTCTGTTAAGGTTTCACTTTAGAAATGTGCCAGTAAATTTTCTGTGAATTTTATTTCTTTCTAAGTTTAGAAAAAATAACTAGGCAAGGGAAGGCTTATATTTCTTTCCAAATACTGAAAAAATGAGTAGGCAAGGGGAGGTTTATATTTTTAATCTTATAAAATTGATACCTCCCAAGAGTTGACTTACCAGATAAGACAATAGGAACAGAAAATTGTAACATGAATTATTCTGTTAGCACTGGAATCTGATAAATAGGGACAAGTTTCTTTTACCTCAGGAAAGAGACTGATGATTTCCTTTATATCAGAAATATTTTTTTTTTGAGTGGCTCAGGTGGCTCAGTCTTGCTCAATGAAAAATTAGCGTGGGATTTATGGAAAAAAAAAAAGCCTTTTGCTCTCCTCTATACAAAGTATTGGGTGCATATTTGGAAAGCAAAGGGGAAGGCTGCACTCAGGAATCCTGTACACTGGGAATGAGCACTGCTCTGATGTGTTAGGCTAGAGCAGCTCTTGAAGCTCTCAAATCACTCTGCAGCCATTACCTCCTCCACAGCTGTCTACACACCAGTTCCACCAATGTGTCATAAGGCCAAGGCAGGCCTATATATCCCTGTCCAGCAGCAGTGCAGAGCTTGGCCCCTTCTACTTAATGAGCCCAGTAATATCTGTCCCAAGGAGAAAGGAAAGGGCATAGGAAGCATTTGTTTCTCTCAATATCCTTGCAAAGAGGTCAAGCCCAATGGTATTCTTTTTTCCCCCCTCTGCTCTTCAGCCACTTACATTGTTCTCAGCAGAGCTGCAAAAGCACGGCACTGGATCCTGTAAATAGTGCCGAGCATCCTTAAGTGAGGGGGATGTCTGCAGCAAGGCTTCATTGATCTCAGCCTGTAGGAGAGGGCCAGCAGAGCAGGGAGTGTGTGTGCGTGGGGGGCAGGGAGGAGAGGATGGTCTCTGCTTTATTCTGGTCCTCAGAGTTTTGCAGAGACTCTGAGCAGCTGGAGAAGTCTCTGCTTGGGGGCTGTTTTGCTTTATCTATTCCACTGTCTCACAACAGCATCCACAGAGAACTTTAAATATACTGTTTTACTGAATGAATGTAAATGTATCAGCATTTCTCTCCTTATATACAGAGGCTTAAGATTTGATAGTAATAGCCTAGAAGCATTTATACTTATTCTATTTATTTTGCTTTCCTACTACAATGGATATATTCTTGGAAGGATTTGTTCACATAACCTTCTACATCGCTAGTTTGTAATCTCATTATGTTTTTATTTGGTAACTTAAAACTTTTGATAACTTATTCAAATGCTTTTAAGTTCTAAATCTACCCAAGATGGTTCAGTGCATTAGTTCTTTAAAAGGGTAAATGATTTTTGTTTCAAGAACTGAAAGGATGAAAGGTGTAAAATGTTACACTTGCAAGAAAAGTGGAACTTACAGATATGCATGTAAAGATGAAAGGATTGACAGATCTGACTTCTCTCAGCCAGATTTGTTAACTTCATCCAACACCAAAAAAATCCCATCAAATCAGCACAGTAGAGAACCAATATTGGCATTTGTACATCATTCCTTTCCTAGAGTTATGAAATTTCTACTGCATTGCTGTAGCATACAGCAGCCAAAATATTTGCTTTCCTTCATTTCCATAGTGTGTTAGTTCTTAGCCAGGAATCAGCTAAGATTGTTTCTTCATTTTTCACTGTTCTTCCTTGATGCTCTAAATGTTCAACATTCTTCAATGTTTCTTCCTTGGTGCACTAAATCTAATTTAGATTTTTATTTATGATTGTTTATGCAGTAAAAGTACTATCATGCTATTCACTGCACGTCTTACAACGACCCTAGTCCTTTTCTGTTGGCCTATTTGAGTTGTTTGGTTTGGTTTTGGTTTTTTATGCTTTAGAATAGATGTCTTGCCTGGCAAAGGATTGTTGAGCTCTTAGCTTTGATGTGAATGCCAATTTCAAAAGTTTTGAATGTTAATTTCAAACATTTTCAAAAACTTGGCTGATTTCCGTAGATCTGAAACAAAATCTTCCTTCAGTCTGAGAAAAAGATGGTTCAGATGGTTTTAAAACTTTTTTAGTTGGTTTAAAGTCATTGAGAAAGTGGAGAAGGAGGGTACTTCCCTGTCATGGTAAGCAAAACTATTTCTCTAAGTATTTTTGTATGAAAGAGTATTCTTGTACTGACTTTGTGTCTTGGACTGTTATCTCCTTTTAACTGCATTTCTGGTCCCATAATAGTATTTAATAGAGGACAGTTGTTCAGCAGCCTTAATCACATGTGATATTATACAATTAGCAGACTGTTCACAAAAGCTTCAGCCTCAGCTTTTTATCATAAAATATAAAGCAGTAACACAAATTCCCTTTCCTCTCTTTGCATGAACTCATCAATTCATTAGCAAACACATACAAAGAGATGTCTAATAGCTAAGAAACGTGTCTGATGCAGGACAATGAAATGATCCATCTCAGCTCTGGTAGGAAGACGATGTACTCCTGGACTAAGAGCAACTTGTGGACCTCCTTAAACTCTCTGGAATTAAACCAGGAAAATCACTTTTCATCTCTGTTTTCCCCACATACTTGATGGACATACTCACTTCATCAAGACTGTAAATTCTTTAAGGCACAGACTCTTTCTCTGTGATGTTTGTGCTTTGTGTTTGACTTTGACATCCTGATCTTGGTTGGACTTTTTTTTCATACAAAGCTCAAATGCATGCTGCTGGATGTTACTGTGTCCCTTACAGGAGTACTGAGGGACTTTGGAAATGTAGGTGAAGTTTAATGGTGTGCTCGGGAAAACACGTTAAACTAAAACTCAAATTCCTATGGACTTCAAGGGTAAAAACTTAAGAATCTGGGGAGGGGTCGATTTGGATCTGATTCCAGACTAACGGGGTCACTTTGGACCTACCTATTTAGAGTGGGTACCAGAAGATGAAATTAAATACTCTTTCTTCATCTATTTGGAAAAGAGACATCACATCATAAATTCCCAATTTCAGTGTTAGGAAAAAGTTTCTGGGGGTTTGACTAATCGTAAAATGAAAATAGGTTACAGTAGAGTTGAAAAAGGCTATGGAAGGAACATTTAGGGGGAAAAAAGGGACATTTTATGGAACTTTTAACGTAAGGATTACTTTTGTACTGCTCCGTTTACAAAGGCAGCAACTTTGTGACTGCTCATCATCCTGTAAGCAGGAGGCAACATCTTGATTTGAAGCTTAAATTTGGAGCATGGAGTTGAGAGGGAAGGTGTGTGTTAATGTCTTTACAAACAATTCGATGGGTGAAGGTAAGGGTGTTAAGGTCTTTGGAATGAGTCTTAATGCGTTTACTAACTTTGGGCAGCAGGTTTGTTGCAGAACCCAGACAGTTTAGCTCCTGAAGCATACAAGGGTCTGTACAAGCCTGAGTTTCGGAACTTTTGGGTAAAACAACAAGTTCGAAGGTGATATGGGTTAGGCGGTTCGGGAAGGCTGTACCTTCCTCAGCCGATGGGGAAAGGAAAAGGGCAACATGCGGCCGGGAGTTTGAGATAAAAGGAGGCTGCGCCCTCCGAATCCTCGAGAGAGAAAACCGCGCCGGCTTGTGCCCCAATGGCCTCTCTTCCTTTATTTGAATAAAGTTGCAGGACTCCTCTGTCTCCTTTATGGACGCTGGCTTTCCACAGTGTGATTTTCCATACAGAGTAAACCCTAGGAAGGGTGAGGTTCCCAGAACAAGCTGTACCATCTCTCCTGCTACCAGCCGGGAGGAGTTCAAGGCAAACCGCCCCTGAACTTTGCAGGACCTGAGGGGAACGAACGGAGGAACCAAGGCAGCAGAGCTGGGAACATCCGAGCCTCAGCCCGCTCTGCCGGGGGTCCGGGCGGAGGGCGGGGGCTGCATTCCCGGGGCCGCTCCGTTCCCGGGGCCGCTCCGTTCCCGGGGCCGCTCCGGCACTCCTGTTTGGGAAGCGTGGGCGGGAGAGGCGCCCTCGGGAGCGCAGGGAAGGGGCGGCCTCGGAGGGCCGGTCCCCCTGCCGGACCCCCCTCCCAGCGAGGGACGGATCCACGCGGGCCGAGGGGCGGGAGGCGGCTCCGAGCGGCGGTGACAATTAGCCTTTAAAAATGGCTGCTTGGAAGCTGTCAGCTGGGACGCGGAGGGGCTGCTAACCCTCCTCTCGCTGCCGCCCGCCTCCCTTCCCCGCAGGGCTAATAACGGAGCGGGGATAAGAGCTCTCCAGCCCTTTCCCCGCCCCGCCGGAGCGCGATGCCGTAGCGGCTCCGGGCCCGGCCGCCCTCACTTCCCAGCTGGCTGCCTGGCGAGAGGACGGCGGCGCCCGCCTCCCCTCCCGCGCTCCTCCTCGGCGCCGCCGCTGCGTGTGTGTGTGTGTGTGTGCCGCGGGCACCGGGATACAAAGGAGAAGGGATATACATGGTCCAGGGTGGCGTGTGCGCGGCCGTGGGGGCATATCTGGCCAGGAGAAAACACAAGGTCAAGAGGCAGCTCTCCTCCTCCATGGAAGAAGACGGGAGCGATGAGCCCTGAGGAGGACGACGAGGAGAAGGGGCGGATGGCTCAGGGCTGCCGCTGCCGGGCTTCCCCTCGGGAGTGACGGGGCGCGGAGGGCTGAAGGGGCCGGAGGAGGCAGCGCTGGGGTCGGGAGGGAGGAGAGGAAGGCGAGGAGGAAGCGGGGGGTTTGAATCTCCCTGGCTGGATTATCTCCCCTCAGGGGAAGCGGCCATCGCCAGCCGCGCCTCGGCCCGCGGCCCCCGCGGCCAAGATGGACCTGGGCAGCGCCGGCCGGAGAGCGGGGGCTGCCCCCGCGGGCCCGGGCGCCTGCAGACCTTTCCCCTCCGCCTGCTGCTGCTGCTTCGCCTCGCTCCTGGATGTGAACAGCTGGCTGCTCTTCTACGGCTTCCTCTACCTGGCCCTGTATGCCCAGGTGTCCCAGTCCAAGTCCTGCGACAAAATCTCCTGCTTCTCGGGTCATTGTGTCAACTCCACCTGCGTCTGCGACCAGGGCTGGGTGGGAGACCAGTGCCAACACTGCCAGGGCAGGTTCAAGTAAGTCTCTGCTTATTGCGATTTTCGTCTTTTTCCTGTCAGTTTCACTTGCCTTTTTTTTTTTTTTTGTTTGTTTGGTTTTTGTTTATTTTGTTTTGCTTGCGTCTGCTATGATTTTGCTCGTGTGTGGTGGGAGTATGTGGCAGAAGTTATGGGTGAAACAGGCTCCTCCAGCTCCTAAGAGCACAGGACTCAGCTCCGGCTGACTTATCGCTGAAAATAGGCTGCTGCACTTCACGGAACTGAGAGACGGGGAGAAATCGGCCTAAAGCTGTGTCGCTGCTGTCCCTTCTGGAAGTGTCATGCAAATGACATGTGCACTTCATGGGGCTGCCCAGGGAGCAGAAATTAGTAGTGGATTTTAATGACTTTTTCCTTCTGAAAAGCGAGAGGTTTAGCTCCTTCCTGTCTTCCTTTCTTTCAATTGTTTGAGCTAAGTGGGCATTGGTCAGTTTCATTCAGGACAACACAAGTGCAGCCGAGTGAAATGTACATCCCTGGTGGCAAGGTTTGCAGGAGAGAGTGGGAAATACAGAACAGTAACATAATTTTTGCAAAGAAACGAGTACTTAGTTAAGGTCTTGTCATTGTTAAAAGTCACTGTGATACCGAGTCATTGATCAGTGAGAAGAAAGCGTACCCTGACACTTGCTTTTCTGTATGGAGTGGGAAAGAAGACTTAATTTATAGGGCTGTCAATTTCTTCCCGCCCCCTTTGGTATCAGTGTAAAGACTGCCTGTGAAGAATACTATTTGCGGTTATTTCTCTATATAATCTTGGACAGGACATCTCATTTCATTCCCTGTAAAACACCCCTTATAAGCAGGAGCTCCATTTATTAAGTACGTTGACATATATAGCTGGAAAATGTTCTAATATCTAACTAATAGCAATACATTGGTGAGACTATTAGAGAAGCCAAGTTATTTCTGTCTTTGGGAAACTACTTTTTATAGGTTAAATACCAATAACTGTCTGTTTTAAAATCGTGTTTAAATTCAGTTTTTCTCTCTTGAGTATTGAAATTGAGCTGTATAATTCACATCTCTTTTAAACGTTTAGTACAAGGTAACTCATTCCTAAATAAACAAAAAGTAAATCCAGTAACTTGTTAGCCTGGGAAGTTAAGGAGTCGTTGAAGTCAGACATGTTGGCTGAAGTGATGTACACAGTGCAGAGAAAGAGCCAAGTCACTGAAATTTGGTGGCTATTGCAGCAGTAAGATTACAATCTAGCTATAAAGCTAATACAAGGCAAATATGATACTTTTTTTTTTTTTTTTTTTTTTTTGCCTGTGAACTTGATAATAAGGTTTTAAAGTTGGCCATTTGTTGCCTGTGTGTATTGGATGTTTGGAGTTTGTCCTGCTGTGGAGCAGTGGGCTAATTTCAGAGCGTGTTGAGAGGGAGGCCAAGGTGACTCTTTGTGTATGTGGATCTGCAGAGCTATTATTTCCGGGCTACAAGGAGATCACTTGTATCCTTTGTCTTGGTGCCACTCATAACAGACCCTAATAATGCCAGGACCAAAGCAAATGGTAATTTCTTCGATTTTAAAGCTTGTTGTGAATGAGTACATTTTCTGAGTTGTTACTGGGCCGTTATCCTGTCCTCACAGGTATTATATTGCTTATCGTTTAAAACATCTAGGTTTCTTTACCTTGGTTGTGTTTGTCAAGTGAGGAAGCGCAGTGGTTACATTTTCCCTTTTGGTAGAAAGTTAATAATCCATCCCCACCTAGAGGAAGTTCTGTCTGAATGTTGGAAAGGCTGTTCTTCTGAGCTGAGTTAACACAGTATTTAATTGAAGTGCTGTTAGGGGTTTTGGTGAAATAGGAATAGATTTCTCATTAACTCCTCGATCTTTTTTCATGCTTTCAGCTTTAGAAATGACAGTGACACTTGCATTATGATTTTTCTCACGGGAGTAAGCTGTTGGAGACCTATTTTTTTTTTACTGAAGATACTTTTCATAGCACTGTCTTTGACAGCTCATCTTTAATCTTTATTCTTGGAAGCAAAGTATTCTCTGCACTGAAAATAAGCATTCTGAGATTTAAAGCTTTTCAAGCCCTGTGAGTAGGGGATGGAGTGAAATATGTTAAACATGTCTTACATTTCTGCAAGCAGCAGCTAGGAGCGGTTGTATTTTGAATCCTGAAAATTCAGGTGGGTGTGGAATGGGTGATGAGCTCCGTGTATTTCCACCTGAAGAACTGGAAAATGAATGTTACTCTGCCTGATGTCTGGGTGACTGAAGACCTTCCCGATCTCTGTGGCAACTGATGGTTTGTCTTTTTGCCGCTAAACATTTGCGTTTTGTTTCCATTTGGCTGCGAAGTATCCTTAGTGCTTCACCCTTAAGTAGCCACGGCAGGACTTTTGCAGTGGTTTGACAAGTTCTGTCGGGTGTACATCACTTCTGCTTCTGTCATTAAGGGTTGTCATGAAGATCGTTCAGAATGGCAAAGACTGAAAAGTGCGTTCGGCTATTAGAGCTGCGTTAACAGCCAGTTCAGAGGTTGTAGACACGATCTGTAGAAATGTTAATAGAACCTTGTGTATTGCTCTAAACATTTACAGCGTTTCCAAGTCACAGCTGTTTGAAGTGCCTGCTGTGTCCCGTTACCCAAGATTTAAATTGAACTTTTAATGACCTAAATTGGACATGTGTAAAACCTGTCACTACAGTATTAGAAAAAACCAAATTTTTAGGGGTAGGCTTAAAATACTTGAAAATAAAAGGTTCTTTGGTTCTTTCCATGTAAGTGAGGTATGGTTGTTTTTACTCTCTGGGAATCAGTGACTTGCATTTGCAAGTATCAGGAACATTGTGGCAAGAGGAGAAATATTCTGCCTGAGGGTGTCTTGAGACCATTAATTCTTTGGTGGGAGATATATAGTATTTTTGGCTTTGTTTTATTTATCTCTAAACTGAGAAACTAACTTAGCAGAGAGATATCAAAAATAATTGATCAATCTTTGTAAGCAGGTGTCAAAATTAATTGACAATACTATGGTAACCTTGCCTTTTCCTTGTAGGAGAGCTACTGAGTAAGTAAACTGCTTTGCAAATGTTGCTCTGCACTGGATGAAAGAAGGCTGGATGTGGAGGGAAAATAGGCCAAGAGACTGTCTAGCACCATTTTGCCATTTTGTTTCTCTTGCTTTCCAAGTTTTGAATATCCTCTTGTTATTGTGAAGCCTGTGGTAAATCATATAAAAATGCAGATGATGCTATTCTTACTGCAGTGCATTCACAATCATGTCAGTCACTTAGAAAGATTTAGGCTTCATGTCTGGCTGGTGGTAAATTATTTTACTCTCTGTCCAGATTGGATATCTGCATGCAGCTCTGACTTTGACTTACTTTCATATTTCAACCTTTCTTTTCCCTTCCATCCCTTCACCTCTACTCTGAAATAATGCAAAACCTTTCTTTTAAACAAAATAAAAAAGGGAAATTTTGTCATAAAAAGAGAGGAGAAAGGAATTTTACCAGGTGAAAGATAGGAAAGCCAATGAGTGAGCAGGTTCTGTTTTTATAGCAGGGAGCTTCAAGCAGCACAATTCCCAAGATATAAACTAAACCACAAGCATTAAAGGACAGTGTACAGTTCTGTTTTGCTAGATTGATTTATTAAAGAAGTGATGCCTTTCTTTCTTCCCCTCTTCTGTGCCTTTAAATTTGTTGGTCAGTGACACTGTTCATGATGATACAAGTTTGGGCAGAAGGGAGAGGGAAGGGCTGCCTAAATCAGTTATGTTATGAGACTCCAGGGAATTCAGGGACACAAACATTATGAATGGCCCAACTGCAGTGAAAACTGCTGTCACAGCTCCTATGTAGTTAGATGTCAAAGTCAATAGTCTTGAGATGCAGCAGTGCAGGAAAACAGGTTCCATTAGTTTTGCTACTCATAGAATGATTTCTTAGAAGAAAAAAATCCTCAAGGTTGGAGCAAACAGTTTCCCTTTCTCTAGCTCTGCTTTGCACTCGTTTGTGGAAGAACATTCAAGAAAACTTTGTGCATGGAATTTATCTTCCTCTAAAGTTTTTGAGTACCTGAATGACTAGAAATACCCACTGTAATATGCTGCCTTTGAAAAATTAGGTTGTGTCTTCAGATGTTTATGATTATTTATTTGATAGCCATGAACGTGATGTGTAATGAAGCAGAACAGGACAGGTTCTTAAAGGACCTACACTTCAGTTAATCTGCTTTACCTAGTCCTAGATTAGCAGTTGTTATGGAGGGAGTAAGAGCAAATGAATCTGTTTGATTATTAAACCTTGCCTCCAGATGTTCTTATTGTACTTCTAAATTACCTCCTGCATGCTCTCCTTAATTTCTAGACCTCCTATAAAAGACTCTGCATTCTTCAAGGACAAAACAGTTTCCAAGTACAAGTGCATTCACAACTCAAATGTTTGAAGGATATCAAATTTTGTTATTCTAGGCAAAATCCTTATGTCTATCTAAAACTCTGAATTCTGCTGTCTGCAGAATGACTCATGCAAGGAGTGTGTCCTTAAATTGCAGATTGTAAATGAATGATAATGTTGTGTAAGAAGAGATCTTAAGGAAACAAGTTAGTTTTAGCTGCAGCCAGTTGAAGTTCAGAGTGCTGTGAAAGGGGATGACTTTATCCTTCACGCCTCTCTTTGATTGCATCTTGCTGATTCTTATGTAAGCATTAATATTCCTGCTGAGAGTTGAAAAGTATCAACAGGAACAGATCTCTCCACCTCCCAGCCAGTTTTTTTTAAGCTAGCTCAGTTTCCTCAAGTTACTTCACTTGCATAAGGCTCCTGCTGATCTAAAGGAGTTGGCAGCATCAGCAGGTGTGGATAGAGGCAAAAAATTGTTACTTTAGAATTGGTCCAGACTTAGTTTTCCAGAACTTTAATGTAAAACAACTTTACCATTGAAGTGCAGCTTCTGTTTTACAGGGTGAAATTCCCTGAGTCATGCTATAAGTAGCAAAACTGTCATTGTCTTCAGAGTGGCCTGTATCTAATCCAAGAAATAATTACTCTTATTGACATCAGTGCAATTGAGTGTGAGATTTTGCACCTGCAAATTGCCTTTTTACAACTCAGCATGTGAATGGTAATAAAATTAAACTTCTGGAAAAGCATCGGTGATTATCATTTTAGTCTTATTAAATGTGGTCTTTATTTAAGTTATTTTAGTTATAGTGCTCTGAAAAACTATTTTAATGTGCTTATTCTCTGTCTGTATTAAAATTTTAAAATACAATTATAGCTTATAATATAAAGATACTTTGAATTTCTAAAGAACAAGTTTTTTTGTAAATCTTGTTTTCAATATAGAAACATGAGCCATAAAATCATATTAAATGCCTCCTAAGCTAAGCAATCTGCACTTGAAAGTGCTTTTTGAAAGCAGTCTTTTTGCAAACTTAAAACATTAATTTTATTGTAATGTATTTTTCTGCCTGCTTATTACTAGCTACATGAAATCTTTTAGGCTGGAAAAGACCCTTAAAATCACAGAGTCCAGCCACTGTCCTAACACTACCAATTTAATCAGTAACCATTTCAGTGGTTTTTAAGGGTTTTATAGAGAAGACCTGAAATGAACTCTGATTATTTATTATTTATTTATTATTTATTATTTACTCTTGCCTTTTGCAGGCTGTAGGGTAACTCTGAATTCATTCCTGTATGAGTTGCACATGTGTTTTAAAAAGCATCTGTAAGTGTCTGATAACACCTCCACTGACTCCAAGCCCCTAATAGACTTTCAAACTCCTTTCATTGGTTAGTTATCCTCACTGGGTTCTACAAACGAGAAAAACAAATTCGGGAATTGCTAATACACAGATCTAATCTACCTTATTTTTTATCTCTTTAAGTACCCTGTTTTCTCATGTTTAGAACCAGGTCTTCATTGTAAAACTTTTAGTAGGAGAGGTCTCTGTGTAGGTGGAGATGTGGTCACCTTTTCCTCACTGAGAATGGAAAGTTCCTTGAGTTGTCTCAACATAAACTTTTCTCTCCTTGATTGCTCTCTTGCTTTACAGCCTCCCCTATTTTATCAGTGTTCTTGAGCTGTGGGTGCCAGAACTAGATGATTTTGGTAATGCTGGTGGAATGTAAATGCAGAGTAGCTTCTCCCCTGCTGCCTGGGGTCTTGCTGTGGAGCTGCAGCCAATGCTTCTCAGCTTAGCACTCTGCTGGCAGCTCAGACCCTGATTTTCTACCTCCAAATCCTCTTGGAGTTGCTGCATCCTCAGTACTGAGGCCCTGCTTTTCTCAAACCAGTCTGTGAACTGAACACATCCTCCCCTGGTTGGAGTGATAGGTCATTGTGGGGCTGCAAACACGTTTGGGTTTGGGATGGAGCTATTCCCTTTTAGAAACACCCCTCTTCCCCCAAAGCAGGAAATCGTTAAAAATGTACAGTGTCCTTTCCTCTGTGTAAATCTGAGACTGTCCATAGGAGTGAATCTGAATGCAGGCTTGGCAAGGGGCTCGTGGATTCTGGAGCCTGGTTTGTTTGCAGGGCTCGTGGATTCTGGAGCCTGGTTTGTTTGCAGGGCTCGTGGATTCTGGAGCCTGGTTTGTTTGCAGGCTAAGCAGTTTGATACTTGGGCAGAGAAGTGTGGGAACAGATGGTTGATGATCCTGCCAGCCCTTCAGACAGCATTAAAGGCAGGTTGCCATTGCTATGGGTGTGTAAAAAGCTCAGTTATATGAATGCATGCTTAAGTCTATCCATAAATGATACATAAATAGCTGTGCAGGTTATAGCATTTAATACTTAGTATGTTTTAAATTTAATTTGGCAAATAAATAGCCTCTCACTGTGTTTCTCTTAGTTCCTTTAATCAAGGGGAAGGCATGATGATCATATTTTGGAAGGCATTACCATGGTTCATATCATCTTTTTAAAATGAGTATGAGTAGTTTTTGAGAACTCAGTCTATCACACTGCACTAGAAATTGATTTAATTATATCGAAATGTAGGCAGAAAAGGTAGGAGGTAAATACGAGATATTACAGGATTACCCTTGGGATATTCCTATATATCCTAACAAATGCTGGTGAAAAAAGGCCTTATTTTGAAACATTACTACATAGACAACAAAAATACATTGGAAAACTCCTGAGGTACTGAAGAGTAATTATCTGTCATTGTCTATGAAATTTGTTTTTAACTGTATAGTCTAGGCTTGGAAAACATGCTACAAGGTTCAAGTAAGGAGAAATAAGTAATGATGATGATACCTGAAAACATGGGCACTCCAGTGAATTGCAGCTGCTAACAGTAGTTAAAAGAAAACCAGTAAACTGTAAGCAAAGGTGTTTTAATGTGAGGTGAGTGAGCAGTGGGAATTTTGAAACCAGTTTTGTAGGTTGTCCTCTAAATATTAAAAACCTAATGAGTGGACAAAGCATTGCATTGATTTCAGAGCTCCATGAGGGCCAAGACCTTATTGAGAATTGGTGGAACTAAGCTCAACAGTTTGGTACTTAGTGTTCATTCCCAAGATGCAAGACCTGCATTTGACTTTGAAGTTTGCTCCAGAGAGGAAAAACTTCAATTTTTTAGATCTCTAAAAATAATTTAGCCACCAGCTATAGAATATTCCAGGGTAGACATCTTAAACTCTGTTAATACAAGAACATTAAAATAAATTAATTCCATGACACAATATCTTCCAAAATTTAAAGCTTATATTACTCATCTATAAAAAATGCATTCTAGGATCTGTTTGAATCAGTATTTTTATGTTTCTTAGCTAAGGATGAAAATGGGTGCTTCCATCTCTGATGGCAAAATATCTACTCTGTTCATGCTAGTGGTATTTAAAAACAAGCTTGCTGTAGAATATTTCAAAATTTTAAGCAGCATATATCTGATAACCTTGAATTGGGCAGGGAGTTTTGAATCCAGGGTATTCTAGGATTACCTGGCAACAGAACAAGTATTGAATTACTTAAAGATTGGATGCAGACACATAAAATGATCACACTCAATGTCTACATTTTCTTATGGATTTCTTCCATAATTTATGTGCCTCAGTGTTTCATCTGTAAAAAGGAAATAACACTTCCTGTAAGTTTAAAGACTTGAGGTGATCCATGAGGCACAGCTAATAAACTAGATAAAATTTTAGAGATTGCATTTGTTCCTAGAATGTGATAAATATTAGGGCATGAAGTACTGTTGTCCAAACTATGCTGTGTATCTCAAAGAGATGGGTAAAATCACCTCCTCATTAGATCAGATAAAGCAAATCCTTGCAGTCTGTGTTATTGCAGAATAATAGTCTCATATTATAGACTCACTGGAAAAAATTGTACATTGGCTGTCAGTGATAAGATTTGGTTTCAGAAGTAAGACCCCAAAGACCTAACCCCCAGCCCGGGGTTAAATATTACAAACAAAATACTGCAAAATGTGCAGTACTTAATGGGTATTTTGAAGAGTTACTGTATCACTTGTAGGAATACAGTGTTCTAGATTAGTCATTGCATTCCTCTGCCAGTAGCAAAGATTCAAACATTCCTAATTAGTAGGTTGATGGCATTGATGTTATTACAGAATTGTGAATCTGAATTATGCCTTTAAATGTAGATTTTTATTATAGGCATGCACTTTTATGCATAGATTTTTGTTTGTTCCCATGTGTTTGAGTTTTCAGCCACTTCTCTGTTATCTTGTTGGTAACTTGCCTTCTGTGAAAAAATGGTTCATGTGGAATATGTCCTGTAACTGCTGGGATTCAGGAACTGGGACTGTAGAACAAACAGCAGTGTCACAAAAGGACCAGATTTTAGCTCTGTCTGTTACCAGTTGTGGCAGTATGATATGAGCAGCTGTGATTTTGGTCAAAGCCTGGGAGCAGAGCTGGAGTTAGTAATGTCTTTAAATATTCTGGTGAGCTTGGCAGAAACTTTGTTCAAGGTGTAAGCAAACCATGGGACAAGAAGACAAATGGGCTTCATTGATTGCCACCCACAATCCTAGGACAAAGATAAATTACTCAGAAAAATCTTTCTTTTCATGCTGCAGTTTAAAATACTTTCCTTCTTATAATGGATAGAAGTGACTAAAATATGGTGAGCTTAATTTTCTTGTTAATTAATCTGAGCTTTCAAAACTCAGGAAGACTTGGATACATTCTGATTTATATAAAGGAATATTTTGATAATTTCAGCTTTATTAGTAAAACTGAAATGCTGATGAATCCAACTGTAGGATAATTTGCACCCTTAATTGCTTAATTGTTCCTTTTTTTTTTAATCTATAGAGTAAGAGTGTGTGTATATAAAGGTATGTGTTTCTCAGAAATAAAACCCAAACACACAGAGCTCACAGTCACGTTTGTGTGCAAGCCCAGTTGATGAGGATGCTTTGGGGGACTCCAGTTAATCAAATATTGGTGTGATACATTCGGGGTGTCCCAAAGCAGGCCTGGGGAGAGGGAAATGAGCTGTCAGTGTTTCATGGGAAGCATCTCAGAGCTGCTCTAATGAAGCTGGGTGTGGTTGTGCTTCTCCCATTATCGGCAGATCTGTTTTGTTTGTGTCATGAGTCTTCTCCAATGGGTAACTGAAACCAAAACGTTGGACAGGAGCTGGAAGATAATCCTGAAAAATGAGAAATTCTGAACAAACAAACGGCTGATTCTGAAAACACACGGATTTGCACTTGTGTGCACAGCTGTGCTATCATATTAAGACAATTTTGTTAGAAAATATTTTGGCAGATGTTTTCTAAAACCTAATGCTGATATAAGTATTAAAATCAGAATATGTGTATTTAAAATCCACACCCTGTTCCCCCTCACCACCCTGGTGGTTTTAGTACTGTAGCACTTTGTAGGAGCAAGCATCTATTTTAAACTAAAAATGGCACAATTTTTCTGGAGTTTTTAACTTCTAAAGTGCTTGTACTATTTTAGCTTTCACAGGGCAATCTGTATTCAAGGAAGGACTTAGCTCCACTCATATGTATCATACTCTACCTGGATATCTCATTTAAGCTCTGGGTAGCTGCTTGTCACAATGGCCTTGGGAAACAGACACTTATTTTTTTGAGCTGTTTTACATGTAGGAAACCTGAAGTTGTGTGCTTGTCTAAGGTAAAATAACAAACAAATGGCTGAATTGATATGGAAGCTTGGGTATAAATAAAATTTTCTGTAAGTCTGTTCTCATTTTGGGAAGACTGAACTGTCTTATATTTGTGCAGGTTATTTGCCTGCAAATATACTATACAATTTAGTTTGAAGTTCTATGTGTTCTCAGAGACTTCTACTGTGTAGCATAATTGGATGTGAGAGAATATGAAGTTTCTTATTTATATATATGATATATACATATTATTCATAACTGAGGAGTTTTCTGCTGGTATTTGACACTGACTGTTTCAAGCACATACTGGATGTCATTCAGTAAGTATATAGGGGACCTCTGTTAATGCAGGTAGAAATGCCCAATATAGGTTAGAGATTGATGGATACTTAGAGAATTATCTTGAAAAGGTGGACCCCACACATGAAAGATGGGATGAGTTTGTAGCTGATCCCTGGTTTGTGTTTTTTTTTAAGAGGGCGGAGGCAGGGGACAAGCAAACCACAGCTTATTATATTAACTTGACAAAAGGTGTTCATAAACAGTGACATTGGATTATCTTATTTTGAATTTTATATACATCCTTGAAGTGTACTTATGTATTTGGGTTTTGTAGGCATTCAGAAATCTGTTCTCTAACAAAATTCTGAAGTGACAGACAGCTGAATGTATGCAGAATATTACTTTAAAAGTTAGATTAGGGTTTTCCAATTTAAATTGGCTGCATTTGTAAGTAGAAATTGGACTGAAAAGCAGAGCCAGTCCATGTTAGCTTCTCTTAGAATGATGAAAGCTTGCAATACTACACTGAAATGGAATTTGAGAACATTTCCCTCTGACTTTTTCCTTTGAGTTGTTGTGAGAGTTTTGAGGTCATGCTCAATAAAGATCTTAAGATCTTAAAGCCCTACCTGTTATAAATATAACCCCCTGTGGTTGATCAGTGCTTTTTCACACATTACCTGTAGCTCTTCAGTCACTATTTTTTAGTGATAAATGTGTTTTACTGATAAATGTGTCCTTTTATTTTCATCTGCTAATGAAAGCAGATGAAGGACACACTTAATCTTAGTTCTCACTTTTAAGTACAACATTTGAACTTTAGTCTGGTGTTCTGTGACGATCCAGCTCAGAATTCTAGTTTATATTGTAACTTCCCAATCTACAACTTTCCTTTTTTTGTCTTTATGTAGTGGGTGTGTATATAAATTATTGTGCTTCAAGGCTGGGAAAATGACAAAAATAAATATGCTAATTCTGATGAGTATGAGCATAGTCACACATGATCTTTAGTGGAAGAAGTATTATTTTCTGTTCTCATAATTATGCCATTGCAGGCCTAGACTTAGGTGTATCATATCTCTTCTTCTGGGGCTACTTGAAGGCATGCTTTTTAAAACAAAACTACATTATTTGATAAAGGAAATTTTCAGGCATCCTGTGTTTAGAAATCTGCAGTTTTTAAAGTAGTAGCAACTTTTGGGGTTTTAATCTCTGTTAAGACCTTTCTTCCTTTTTAATTTGTTTTTAATAGACCAGAAGTACTGAGGAGGCTGGCTGAATTGATGTTGCACTATAAGATAGCATATTATGCAAACTCAGGAAGTATATGTATTCTGGTCATGTAGTTTAAATGATAGGATGCCTCTGTTCTGTGTGTTTCTGCTTTTAAGAATTACTTTGATCACTCTTGTAGAGCTCTCTGGTCTTTGCACGTTACATTCTTCTTTGTGGGATGTACTTGCTTTATAGTTGAGGTTCTTCTAGTCTAAAAGATCTTGTCATTGCTTCCACAGGAAAGTGGCAAATGCTGTGAAAAATCTGTATGGAAATGCCTGGGAGCCTGTGAACCATGGCTCTGAAGGGAATTATGACCTGAGGTTTAGCAGGTTTGTGTGTGGGGCTGCTGCAGTGCAGGAAAAGCTGCATTTTCTGGTCAACACACACAGGCATGACATGGTTCTTTTAGTGCACTTGCTCCACAGCATAAGATGGTGATATAGTTGAGGGCATCTCTCTACTTGATTTCAGTGGTAACTTGGGTTACAGATTACATAAATGTGACCTTCTTCCTGCCATGGACCTTAAAGGTCATCTTGTTCCAACCCCTCTGCCGTGGGAAGAGATACTTCCCACTAGACCAGGTTACTCAGCCCCATCCAGCCTGGTCTTTAACACAGCGATGGGGAGTCCACAACTTCTCTTGGCAACAATTGTCTGGGCTTAAAACTATCAGAAGGATTTTGATTTTCCCTCATGTTGAATTGTACTTAGTCTCAATTTGCCTATGTAGTTGTTCAGGACTTTGTGTGTACGTGTGATTTTTGACTCTTCAGTTATTCACTGGAGCAGCAAAGAAAGTGGCATAGCAGTGTGCATGTGCATGATGTCTGCAGATGAGAAATACTGTGTATTTGCTCATCTAATTAATCATGTTGAGGTTTTGGGAGGGGAAAATAGACTTCTTCAGAAAGTAATTTTCAGGAGCTGTGTGGATAATGAGCTGGGTTCAGAGGTTCCTTGTACTTGCTGAAGTATTTGCTTGAGGCAGGATTTGCAAGAAACACTCTCTAAGGAGGTCACTGTGCAAAGTGAGGAGTGTTGTAGAAACAGGTGAAATTTGAGGATATCCACAAAATAAGATTTGGGGCTTGTAATTGATTCAGAATGGGAAACATCTCTTGGTTTTGTAGAGAGGTTTAACTTTTATGAAGGCATGCACCAGCATGGACTAAGCAGTAGTTATAGGATAAAATATTAATATAAATATTTTATTAGTTTTTAAATTATTAATAAGATAGTTAATAATATATAAAGAACTAAAATGACATTAAATTTATATTTTCTTCATGAAATTAATATTTATGGTATAAGAAGGAATAATGAGGCTATTCATAATTTTGCACTTGAAAGTAGACTGCAGGCCTACCTTTCAATTGCTATAATCTTAAATTATTGTATTTAATCTGTTTATGATTTGTTTTTTAATATGAAGGCAAACTTCAGGTAGCTTATAGAATGAAATGGATAAGCAGACTCTTAAAAATCATGTGTATATGACAAAAGGGCATCCCTCATGTATAGGTGGTGAAATGTTAGTTATCATGCAGGTTTTTTTAATATATCAAGGTGTATGGGTGTACATATATCTTCCCTTATGTTTTAGAGTATTGAGTTATTTTATCTATTTTGTTTTAATTTTCTTTTAAAATTACAGCAAATAATTAAAAAAAATTCCCAGTGAAAGGATGCCAGGGAAGAATGATGTTGATAATCAGTGTTTATGATATTTTGTGCCATATGCTTTTGGAGTTTGTGTGGCTGGGTACAATCAATCCATGTAGAGAGGTTTTAAAATGATATAAATAAGTTGATGAAATAATCTTTTCACCTAATGAACTGTTGGGGACAGTATTTTTTTCCTGGTACTTTTAGAATCAAGCTGTTAAGGTGTTGTCTCATGCTAAGAATGTCTTTATATTACAAACAGTTCTACTCTGAATAATTTTAATTATGTTAGTATGGCACTCAGTAATTATTTTCCCTTCTATCTGCTTTTAGTTAGGGTTGTGGTTTCAAACTTTCCCTTGGACATCTATAATTCAAACAATGTTCTCCTTAAACATATTTTATCCATGTGAAGAAAGGGAAATGCTAGCTTTTGTTCAAGTAGAATTCCCTATCCTCTCTTAAAATATTTTTAGCTTATCCTTGTCAGAGGATTCTTGAGAAAAATAAGAAGAGATGCTATTATGAAATCTCTGGGAGCCTTACTGTGTTCAGATGCAGACGAGAAATTAAAATCTTACTGTGGAATGGGCACTTTAAAAGCAAAACAATAACTGGACTGCAGTGTGTGAGTATTATTTTGGAGTAGTTGGGTTTTGAATTTATGCTAAGGAACACAGAGAAGAATGTTCAGGATTGTTTTTTTTGTGGTGTAGAGCTATATGCTGAGAGGTAGGAGGAAAAAATTGGGTAAGTGTGGGGGCTTTTTTGTACTAGTAAAAAAATCTGGGTATTTGATTCTGTAGCTATTTAAGCCTGTTTCCATTGCTTCATCAAACTAATGCAGCATCTTATTAATTCACTTTTTCTTTTCAATAAGAAACCAGTGTCTGCATTACTCAGTAGTGATGTATTTGTCAGGAATGTCTGAAGTTATTGGTGTCATGGGAGATCTTTATTTCTCAGCTAATATTTTCTGTTATTGGTACTAGACATACTTCTTGTTGTAGGAATTGAGCAACAGTCTTTTGTAAGTATTCAAAAATGTTATCAAAGAGTATTTTTTTAATTTAAGACCATGTCTGAAGCAGATTTGTTGCTTGTGTTTGGACTGAATTTGCATGATTGTATGAGTAGAAAGGCCTTTTGTATTCGGTAATTTGGCAAATACATCTGACCAGCAAGTATCAGCAGTTAAAGCATGAAATCAGGAAGCTTTTAATTAAAAGTAGAGAGGCATTTCTGATTGGAACGTGTGGTCACTGAACATCTTCCAAGGATGTCAAGTTTGTCTGTGCTGTGGTGAAAAACAAAGCGATGACAAATCAAACAAAACCCAAACAGGTGAAAATGTGATGTTTGTGAAGCCCAACAGATTTGTTCAGCTTTCACTTTTCATATATAAATTTACACTTTGAATTCTGTTATCTGTGATGTTGAACTGACATCTTTAGCACAAGGAGCCACCCAAGGGTTCTTGTTGGAAGAACTCCATTGGGAGGAGTTCTCTGTCCAGCTCAGAGGTTGAGGAAAGGTCTTCCCAAGAGTCTGTGACTACACCAGCCAGCCTTTCAGAGTGATGGACTTTCCCCATCTGTGCCTCAGAAGAAGCTGTAGTTTATTTTATTCGGGACCAAAAGCCTCAGGCAGGGTTTTCGTGTGCTGGTTGTGTTTTGTTGCCATACACAACTGTGTTATCCTTTAAGCTCTGCACAGACCACGTTGCAATGGCTAACACTCACTTGTGAGTCTGCATTAAATTTTGTTGCAAAATAATAATCATCACATTGATTTTTTTTTTTTTTTTTTTAAGCTTTGGAGTGAGTTTCTGGTGAATGTTTCTATTTAAAAGCTGCCCTATGATAGGGAGTTTGAGAATTTAATTTCTATGAAAAATGCTCTAGAGGTTTTCTTACTGCCTTTGCAATAAATTACATGCTCTCTTTTCCTATATCTTTTACTGCTCTATAAATCAGCAGAGAGGTTATGAATTTGTTTCATATTGCTGTGTTGCACATTTGTTGATGAAACAGCTTATTAGATCATAAATAGATGTAATTGCATAATCTAATGGGAAAGGGAAGGTGGATTGAAGAGGGGGAGGAAACATAAATAGCACTGGAAATTAACAGAGAGAAGACAAAGTTTTGTTATTAAGCTGTAAAAGCAATTGAGAGCTTATGAAATGCAGAACAAAATAGTTATTTTGTTTTCATTTTAACCAAAATAATAATTGTAAATGACAATTTATATATAAAGAAAAAAATGTATAAATGACAGAAGACTTGGTAGCACCCTTCAGAACATAGCTAAAACTTTAATTTCAATTCCTCACAATTTAAGAGACTGACAGTATTCTTTAGGTTATTTCTAACCTCTAATCCTGGAGCTATAAGTTGTGTGTGTGCTGGATTTTTTTTTTTTAAAGGAATGGAGTTCTGTGATAGTGGAATGTGCTCACTCTGGGTATGAGTTTGCAGGTATGAATCACCACATTGCTGATGATGGTCTTTCACCACCAGCTCACAGTTATTTGAGCAAAATGATATATTTAATTAATGGCTGAACTATTATTAGTAGTAAGTTTAACATAAAATAATTACTTAAATTATTAATAGGAAAAATAAGTAGGATTTTAAAATATGTTTATAACTTATAATGCTCCAGTTATTGTGAAAGTTGTGGTAATTTCATTTTAATATTTTTTTTTTTTTGTCTCTAGATGAACGTTGCAGTTTTCTGAAACTGCTAAAACGTTACAACCCTGAACAGTGAAGTAAAGAGGCCTGGGCCTTATGGAGGAGGGAGCAGGGAGTTCTAATTAACAACAACAACAACAAAAATTACCAACACTGAGGGTCAACATTAAATACTAGATCTGTGAAATGTGAATGAACATAAATGCTTAAACTTAGTTTATTATTTCTATTGTGGCTCAGCCTTCCTAGGACTTTATTTGGTCTTGCATGAGAAATTGAAAATAGCAATTATTGTTGCATTTCTTGTTAGATAAATGAAAATTGAGTCCCCATGTCTGTTAATTTATAGTTCTCATTTCTAGAGTATTGTAATTTCCTGTTTTCTAAATGTGAGTTTTTAAAATTGATATGAGCTTTTGCCTCGACTTCCAAATTTTTATTTAAACATGAAACTTGCTGATGATGTTCCTGAAGGATTGTAATTTTTTTTCTTTTTTTTTTTTTTTCTTTTTTTTTCCTTTTCAAGTGCTTTGATTTTTTTTTTTTTCTAAGGACTTGCCTGCCTTCTCAACATTCTGGCAAATTGGGATTAATTAAGAAGGCGGGCAAGTTGGGATTAATTAAAAAGGCATGCTTGTAAAGCAGCAGGGATTTGTATGAGTTAAAGGTGAAGTCTTGCCTATAAAAGCAAAACTTTTCTAAACCATATAGGCCTGCATATATGTGTGAGTGTATGTATCTACTTTTATATTGATGTATATAAAAATATACTTGAAAATAGAATTTTCCAGAGTCTGCATGAAAGTAGAGGCTCCATGGTGGTGGTTCTTTGACTTGAAGCAGCTACAGGATTACTGCAAACCTTCCCTTATCTGGGGCTAGTGCCTCTAATCACTGTGCAGCTGAATGACAGTAGCAATGAGGAGGAGGAAGAGTTTCATCTTCTCCTTATGGGCTCATATTTTAATATGAAATCACTGCCAGAGCATTCCTGTGAGCTGTGCTCCCAGATTGCCTATCAGCATCTCTGAGGAGTTAGCTGGGTAGATTCATATGTCTGCAGGGCTGTGACATCCACCTTCATCCAAGCAATTACAGCCTTTTGTGAATGCCTGGAGCTGAGGCTGCTGAGGAGTTCACAAGCTGCAATGTGGGGAAAAAATTCAGGTTTGTTTGAAGAATAGCTACCTCAGGACTGGACAGAAAAACGGAGCATTTTGATTTCCAATTTAGGCTTGAATATTGCTATTACCCTATTTCTGCAAGTTACCATCATCTTCATTTCCCTCCAGATTTTTGTCTGGAGGGAAACAGAGATTGAAATTGCTGGCTAGTGACATCTCTGCAGAGGGTTCAGCTCTTTCCTATTTCTCCCTTTTCTGTTCCCCAACCCTTGAAGGATGACTGCCCTGGTCCATGTGCTCTATTTGAGAGGCAAAGGCA
Source organism: Sturnus vulgaris (assembly GCF_052056855.1). Classification (NCBI taxonomy): domain Eukaryota; kingdom Metazoa; phylum Chordata; class Aves; order Passeriformes; family Sturnidae; genus Sturnus; species Sturnus vulgaris. The sequence continues at coordinate 30,829,625 of NC_142250.1, forward strand.
TCAGTTGTTGATCTAAGAACTGTGTGAAAACACTGTTTAATGCTTCTGGTTTTTTAATTATCATGTTCAAAGAAATTCTTGGCTACCTATATGTGGCAAATATATGGTTCCCCATCATTATACTCAGGGACATTTTTGTATGGGGAGGATATTTTATGTTTGAAAAAAAGTAAAGGTCAAAACACCAGCACAAATCCCTGCAATCATCTCTGGCAGAACAATTTGAAACTTGAGGAGGTATCTCTTAGAAGCATACCTTTGTATACATGATTTAAAGAATATTTATTAAATATTTATGCCATATTTTATGCCATACTCCCAAACTCTGTGGAGAGAAATGGCAGTATTATATAAAGAGAAATGCTAAAAATGCATTCAAGCTTCTTGAATCTCACATTTGGGCATTGAAATGGGTTGTCTAGGGAGGTGGTGGAGTCATGGTCCCTGGAGGTGTTTAAGAATGTGGCCCTCAGTGGCATGGTCTGATTGACATGGTGGTGTTTGTTACAGGTTGGACTCGATGATTTCAGAGGTGTTTTTCAGCCTCGTTGATTCTGTGATTTCTGACTGCCTGAATTTAGGCTGTCACTCTGAATTTGTTCATGCAGTCTCCTTTATACATTTTTTTGTGTGCACAGCCACTTAGCCAGAAGAGATGTTTTCTCCCCATTTGCTTTGCTTTTTGTCCTCTTTTTATGAACAGAATCATATTTTTACTTCAGATTTTATTATGCTGGGATAAGCAATAAGAGCCTTCTTACTAGGCTCTTATTTCTTCTAGTCATTCAAATAGCATTCTCTGTTCCAGTTTAATCTTTCCTCTTCTGTTTCCTGGATCTGCCTTTGCCTGGTTCCTGTGCTGTGATATGGTTTCTGCCTGCCTGTTTTGGAAATCCCACATCTGGATCACTGCCTGATCTCTGGAAATCCCACACTGTAGGATCATTTTTCTTTTTCTGGAAATGTTCCATTGGTGGCATGGAGTCATCCTGCTGCTGTTTTAATTATCTCCCTTCTTCAGTGGACTAGTTAAAATTATTCCCCTCACTTCTAAATTCATGACTTTACAGATTAAGTTACTAAATTTTCTCTGTATTTAGTGCAGCATTACTATCACCTAGTTCTCTGCAAGGGATATGTTAATCTCTAACAATATGAAAAATTTCATGCCATCAATAAAATGTACTAGCACATTTGTACCATCATTTTCAGATGTATTTTCAAGGCCAGTTTTTGACTGCCTTCATTACCCAGTCTTAATTCCCATATAGGGTTAAATTTTTTTTCTTATGCACAACCTGTTGGTCCCGTTTCTGTCCATCTTGTTACTTCCACTATGATTCCCATACTAACATGCTTTCCAGCTTTAATTGCACAGCTTATTATCGAGCTCTTATAATGGTAATTTTCTTTATAGTTGCTTTATCAAAGATAGTGTGTGATATTAATAAATTTATGATGCATTTTATTCTTCTTTCCCCTCACATCTATATTTTTAGATTAAACTATGAATATAGAATAATGAAACGCTAGCCTAATAGGTTCTATTAATTCTCTCCTTTTTTGCATTAAATTTAGGTACAATATTTGCTAGAATATGACAAATGCTGTAATTTAATAGATTTAATAAAGTGCCTGCTGCTTAACTTTCAAGTTAATGTATTGGTTCTTTTGTTTCCTAGGGCTCTTGTGTAGAGATTCTTGTCTCTGTTCTGGTAGGACAATAAGTTCTTTGAATTTTTTACTACTAAAAATATGATATTATCCAACTCAATACCCTTTGTTCCATGAGCTGTCTTGCTTTTGCAAGGTAATGCTTTACATCATCATCTTGAGTCAAAATCACTGAACATTTTCTTTGTTTTGTACTATCTGCTATTTCTGTTGCTTCACACTCTGTGATGCTTTTGCCATTTGTTTGACAAGTTTGTAGCCATATAAATACATACTCATACACAAACATGATCTAACAAATTTTCTTAGATGGGAACACTATTTTTTAACAAAAAATTGAACCTGAACCTGTTGTTCTTGTGCAATTAGTGTATACATTACAGCATAGATGTTATGGTTTATGGTTGATTGCCTTGTCATGTATACATTTCTTACAAAGCCAAAGTGGAATTAGAACGAGAGGTAATACTGACCAATTAGAGATTATATTCACATTAACTCAGTTTGTTTTATAAGATGCAATTAGATTTTGTTTAGAATTCTTGGTAATTTTAACCTCATTTGGAGATTAGGCAGTATTTTAATTCTGACTTGAATTCCCACCTCAAAGTAACTTTTGTGCTTTAAGGTAAATAGCAGAAGATTCATCCCCATTTCTTCATTAGTTTCCAATATGTAGAAAATAAACTTAATTCTGCTGAATACTATTAGAATGCACATGTTCCATATTCCCCATTTACCTTCTATCAATTATCTTAATTATTAATTGCATAAATGAAACAATGAAATCCTTCACTTTATGTGAATAGTGACTGTCACTCAGAGCACATTCTAACAGGTAATAACAAATAAATATTTACTTCTAGCAAGTTTATGATCCCATGGCATGTATTTTACAAGGTAGTTTGTAAAGATGAATTATTTCTGTGTTTGTCTCGTTATTAAAGGTAACAATTTAATCAGTGACTTATCTCCATCTCAAATTACATCTGGAGTGATAATGAGTATGTACAGCTGCTTTGACTTTTGTGTTATGGCCATATGGATAGTCAAATTGATACCAGCACATAATGCATGCATGAAAGTCTTCCATGCTCTCTGTTCTTTTTTGCCTGCAGTAAAAACGTAGTCAGTGATGAAAAATTTAAATGAACACATCTAAGACTTTAGGATCATACATCTTGGCTTAAGATGTGCTAATTAGTTACTCTTGGTAGCCAGAGTAATTGTTCAATTTGCCCAGTATAAAAAGCTCTGGTGCTCTTCTATGCTCCAGTAATGGTCTTATTGTTAAATACTTAAAACACCTGGTACATCTGATTGAGCATCTCTGGTTCATACAGTGTCAAAATCAGTATTTTTCCTGTAATTGTGTGGTGGAGGAAAGATTTATAATGAATTTCAGGACTTGCAGCAAATCCCTCCCTGAGCACTGGTAGTGTTAATACAGGAGAAGATATTAAATCCTGTATGTATCCAACAGTACTGCTCACAGATACCTGATTTTTATGAACATCCCTCTCTTGGAAATCTATGAGGGAAACAGAAATAAACTTGCATAATCCTTCCATAATCCAGCCTTTTTTCATGGTAATTTAAAAGTTTTTCAGTAGAGATTCTTCTGTGTTTACTCACAACTAATTTAAAAAACCAAACAAACTAATATGCTTTGTAATCCAAAGACAATGGAAGTGTTTATATCAGCGTACAGCTGAACTACAAACTAACTTATCACTTCTTCTGCGTTTTTCTGTCGATTTCAATCTTTATTTCATGTCGAAAGCAAAAAGATACATTACTGCAGAAAAAAGCCTCCATTTACACTTGTAAGGAGAAATAAATTGGCTTTGGAGAGTTATAAAAATTTGCTGTTGATGTGTTTTGTATTCTTATTAACTGTGATGTTAAAATTAGTGAGTTAATAGTATTTTGTGTTTTGTGGCTTTTTAAAATATGTTTTTGTTTTGGTTTTTTGAGACTAAGCTGTGTGTCACTTAGAGCTGTGCATAGCAGGCAGCATTCTGGATGATGATGACTATGAGTCACTAAGATGTCACTATGAGTCCTAAGATGTCTGTCATTCTGATAGCCTTATCTTATTTTAAAAGAGATACAAATAATACAGAGAAGACTAGGATATTATGTTGTTATATTGTTTGTCTCCTTGTCAAAGTTGACCACTTCTGCTGGGTACTTGAGCCAGGGAAGAGCTGTTCCTGGTAAGTGTGAAATAAGTGCAGCAGCTGAGCATCTACTGTGAACTTAAAATTTTGAGCCTTGACAAGTTTTTGAATAGAGTGTGATCTGAAAACAGCTGGATTAATTCTCATTAAATCTCTGTAGATAAAATATTCCTCTATGATTAGTTTATTGAAGTATTAGTATGATCATTTTCCTGAGATGAGAGGGCTAGGCTGATTGGACCACATTGCTTTGATTAAGCAGAGTGACTTCCCTTTCTGGATCCTTTTGGGGCCCATTTGTCTGATTATATAATTTGTTGGTTTGCTTGTTTTGCTTGCAACATACTTCCTGTGCAGAATTCCCTGCTGGAAGTACCAGCATTGTGTAGAGAGTGCACAGAATCCTGGTTAAATATTGCAATATCGGGATCAACAGCATTTGTAAAGTTTTGCAGCCTGTAAGTGATCTGTAGCATAATTTGCTTGTCACAGCCCCAAACAGGTAATACTTGAAGATTTCTGTAATCTCAATATATATAGTTGAGTTGATTTTATAATTATTTGAGTCTTAACATCTTTTAGGAAAGCTTTGGTTTTGAAATGGGAAAAGCAAATGCAGACATATGGTTGTGTGAGTCAACAGGTCCTAGATGCTGTATTTGGCACCTCTTTCCATGTTGATTCCTGCAGATCTTGGAGATGGGAACTTGTTGGCCTTTGTGCAACAGTGATGCAACTGGGGCGTTCAGTGTTGACCTAAATTGTAGCGTTTATCTTCTATTAAGATGGACATTTTATTTAATCTGTCTCTAATGTTGCTCTTTGAAAAGAAATCTTCAGGATGGTTTTTTATGTTTGCTTATTCTGTTTGTTTTGTTTTGTTTATGCCTTCAATGTTATGTGGTTTCCTAGAATGTTTTTTTTTCTCTTGATTTTGGTGGTACCAGTCTTTCTTAACTTGGGACTCAACTACTGTAACTGCTCCTTCAGTGTCTAGCTGATTCATTTTCCTTACTAAGGAGTAGAAAAACCTTTGAAACAACTAATCTTTATCACTTTTAGCTGTCATTCTCAACTTGATTGCTTGTCTGCAAACTGTCTATTGCTGCTGATTGTAAAATACATTCTTCTAGCTCAGCCTGTTTTATTTCTTTAAATAATGCTGTTCATTCACCTCCTGAGATAATCAAACATTTTTAAAAGGCTCTGGGACCCTAAATGTCCAACAATTCACTAGAGTATTTAGCATTTCTTGCAACTGTCTTAGATGTCATTGAGATGGAGTCTTAGTATACTGTTTTCCCTGTAAATGAATCTAATTCTTGCACCTTTAAGGCTAAAATAATTTTTTGTATTGTTGTATGAGTACACAGTTCAAGAGGCAAAAATCTGCATATGGACATAGAAAAAAGTAGTAATTCAGATATTCTTTGTGAAAAAAGCGTTCAAGAGGCACCCTTTGTGGTGAGTGCTGAGGAGATGGCTCCCTGATGAGTGATTACTATACCTTAACAACTGACTCAATTCATGTATAAGTTTTATGTTAAAATCAATGAGTGGAATACAACTCTATTCATCCTTATTCATAAGAGACGTAGCTGTGCCTTCTGGTCTGGTCTATCACCAGGGACTGCTTAAAAACTGTTGAATTTTTTTTATGCAAACACTTATGCAAGGTAACCTTAGACCTAACAATATGTAGCCATCCTATTTTCTGATAGAACAGTAGGTGGCTACTTAGAGCTTCCATATGACTTATTCATATGTCCCAGTATTTGCTTGTGTCAAGATATTAAAGAGGGTTCTTTACTGTTTTGAAGCAGGTGGATGTCACTGACCTCATTTGGGATGTTGCCTTATCTAGGGTATGCAGCAAATGTTTCAGTCTTTTATGCAGTGTGATGCTGAGGAAATCCAGAAACAGATGAGTAGCACAGATCTGAATGGCTGTGCAAAATACAAGGGGAAAAAAAAAAGGAAAAATATGGCAAAGTTCTAATCTCTAAAAATTACTTGGAAAGCTTACCAAAGGCATGTTTCCTCCCCTCCCCAGGCATATATTGTTTACTTGGTAGCTTAAATTCACTTGTGGAGAGGGATGCTTTCTCTCTTAAATATCTTTATTTGCTGTTTAGCTACACACTTAAGGGACAATTTTCTCCAGTTTTCCCAGTTGTTACCTAAAGGATCCTTCTTCACTCTCCTGGTATGTGCAAATTTGGTTTTCTGTTTAAACCACTCTTCTCTAATGAGTGGTAAAAACACTAAAGAGAAGAATATGTGGAACTACAGCTTAAAAGTGTTGAAAGCCTTCCAATAAGTTTCTGAACCTGGGCTTTGCCCTGTCTTGCCTGTAATACTCAGTCCTATATCCCTGTTATATACAACAGGCAATTCTTCCAGATTTACACCAAAGCAACTAAGACAAGGACTGTGTCCATTCTTATGCTTAGTAAAATTTTTAGATCCCTTCAAGTTTTTGTGATAGTACAGGGTATGTATTGAAATTCAAGAAATATTGGTAAATACTTCCTTAAAGCTCACCTATCAATTGAAAGCTTTTTAAAGCAGCCCTGTCAGTTTAAATTTCCTAAAAGTATCATATGTAAAATGATATACATGTGCCCTATAATCCTATCTTTAGTAAATGGATTTGCAGCCTAAGAACTTCTGTGAATTGGAACACTCAGATCCTTAGGCTTATTCAAAAAAACGAATCTTAAAATGTAAAGGGATTTAAAAAATTGTATTCCTAGTGATTTTGTAAGCAAAGATTTAGCTTATTTTCTAGCTGAATGCAGAAGCTGACATTAGGCAGGCAATTCCCAGTCTCAGGCTGAAGAAACTGTCTCAGTCTTGTATATTCAGATAAATTTTAGAGTTGTGTTCAAAAAGTAGCTATTTTATTAAGATAGATATTTGAGGATGAGAAAGTGAGACAAAAATGACCCTGAACTAGAGTGTCTCTGTTGGTCAGGGGATGGATCCTGGTGATTGTCACTCCAGATGGGACTCCAAGCTCCCCAGGCTGGTGAGTGCTCCTTGATGGGAGGGCGCAGCCTCTTCTGTGCTGGCCCAGTCAGTGTGTTCACATTGCAGCTCGTGCCTGGCTTCTTTTTGGACAGAGACCTCAAGGGGAAAGGGCTCTGCTTCATTTTTGGTTAGCTGGGAGGTAGAGATGGTGCAAAATAACATCTGTACAAGATTGTGCCTTGTTCTGCCTTGGTGGCTGTTGGTGTTTCATGCAGCCTGATCTGTATCTGGCACCAACTGGGAGGGAATACATCTGGTAAAGTATAAATGCTCGTGTGGATTTTATGAACAGCTGACAAAAATGAGCCAATTCACAGATCAAAGAAGAACTCTTTCCACAAGCGTATAGTTTATGTATTTTATTTGGCTTAATTTATATAATCACTGAAACTAAGGTGCCACATGTTTTGATGAACGTGTTTTTCCCTTTCAGTTCTTCTCCTAAATGATTTATCAAAATAGCTGTATTTAGAAATCCTAAAACTTAAACCTTTTTTCTTAAAGCAATGACTGAAGCTTCCTAACTGTCTAGTTTGAGATGGTATAAAATACGTAACTCTCTTCTCTTTGGAATTTTTACAATTTTTTTTTTAAATTTTGAGAGCATACATCCATAGAGGTGTGTTTTAATTTTTTTTTTTTTTGCAATTTTAAATAAAAGCTTATTTTGGGGATAATTCAACAAGACCTTTGGCACTTTTCAGGCTGGTGATAACCCTCAGCTTCCTTAGTGAAAAGCGAGCTCTGCTAGAGTTAGTTCGAATTTTGCTTTAACTGTATTAGATTCCAATTTAATCACCTACTAAGAGTCCTGGGCACAATGCTGTGACCTCAGAGAGCTGAGGTCAGGAGTGACTGAGGCTCAGATGAATGATTTAAGAGCACCTTCTGGTGACTAATCAAAGGCCAAAAAAATGTTTGTTTTGACTATGGGGGAACGTTTAGAGATGCATCTAGATGTCCTGAAAACAGCTTTGATTCATTTTACATCTGAATATACCAGAATATTAGCCTTTCTGCTCTCGAAGCTTACCCCCCTCCTCCATCAGCTCTTAATCTCCTCTGTTTTTAAGCATTGCTGAACAGATGCTTATGCAGGATAAGATCCAACAAAAGAGTAGCAACAACCAGAAACTGTTAGAAACTGAGGTTCAGCTGTGCTCTTAGGTAATGCAGATTTTTCCTGAAACGGGGAATGTTCTTTTGTTCATAACTTCACTTGCTCTTATTTTGATTTCTACCATCTTTGATTCTGGCAAGACCTTGGTGTAGAAATAGTCACATGTTGAAGGAAGACTGTTTATCTATTGCAACAGTGTTGAAAGCCTTTAAGGTCAAGGGAAAGTTTAAAGAAATTTGTTTCCTTTTCTGTGACTTGTTGCTGGTATGAAGCTGTTAATGTTGCAGGAATTTATCTTTGAAAACATTTTTTTTGAGAAGAGAAATTATTTTTGCATTGATAAGCATAGAATCAGTTTAGATCATCTGACATTGATATGATGGAAACTTTAGAGCCTTATGTTATCTGAGATGGTAGCACAAATGCCAAATTCTAGTCCACAGATGGAGAACTGGATAAAAGTAGTATTAAGATTTTTGTTATTGAGGAGTTTCTTTTGATCTGGATTCTAAACCAGTTTTGAAATTCTTGATGAATACTGTTTTCAGACCATGGCAATAAAAGTCTTTCAAGGAATATTTGATGAGTTTTCTCCAATAAAATCAAGAATTTACTGCAGTTTGTGTGGTTTTCTAGTATTTAGAAGGAAGATTGGTTTTGTTACATTTCATATCTATTCACTTATTTTTACCTGTAGTAAATTTTTCTGAAAAGCAAAACCAAGCATCCAAAACATTAAAAAATAAATTATCTTTGCTCACAACTAAAAACAAGCAAAAATGCTTGTTATGATTGAATTACTGATGATACAGAAGGTTCTGCTTATGCCAGTGCCTGCCTGTTATTTGGAATAGTGGACTGGAAAGGTACTCGGGGAACCATGCAGTGGAGCAGGTAAGGTCATGTAGGCAAGGAAAGTAAATTTTATTTTTAAACATGGTTAGTTTTAATGTTCATCCTTGCAATAATAATCTTCCTTCAGCTGAGTAATATCCTTTCAGATGTCTGTCTCTTCTATATGCAAACCAGCACACTTCTTTCTGAATTTGCTGTTTTCCAGTTTTGTTTAAGCAAATCAAATAAAGCAATAATTACTCTATATTTGTTGTATCTTTCAAAGGCCTTTTTGTAGTAATTCCAACACTGCCAGGAAATTTACTGTGCATTGACTGTCAGATGGCTTGTGAGTGAGGTGACCAGAGCCATTTAGATTTCTGATTTGATACATTCCAAAAAACAACTAAATTATAGTTGAAGCAGTGAAATACTGACAGGAATACTCGATGGCATGTTTGTAAACTGGGATATTAAATAACAGAAGTATCTGTTTGAATGCTTCTGTGTCTGCCTGTAGCTGCTGAGAGCTGGGAAGGCTTGTCCCCCAGCATGGCCCATGGAGGTGTGCTGCTCGTGCTGCTTTAGCATATGATTCATGGACTCTGAGAAGGGGCAGCACCAACCAACCCATCCTTCTCATTCTCCCTGACTGTGCAGCTGTGTTGAAGCAATTCCTTGCTCTAGTGCCTTTGGCGACCTGAATCATTGCTTTTTCTCCAAGCCTTAGGGTCCCTGCTTTTTCCTGACCCTATTCCAGAGCGATTGGTTGTCTTCATGTTTCTTTTCCTCTACTTGTTTCCAACAGCCTAATTTATTGGCTTTAGAATTCAGTGTATGACTTCATTGAATCTTGCACTAAGCTGTGTACTGGTGTAATTTCTGTTTATACTGTCTTGGTGAAGAGTGGGTCCTTGTTTCCAATCCATTCTGCTTTGGGTTTAACCTGAGTGAGAATAGGTCAGCAGCCACTTTGAGAACTTCCCCTAGAAGTTAGATCATCAGCCTCTGAGAGCCTGTTATCCTGGGAGCAATCATAAGAATTCCTGCTCATCAGTGATGGTCCTACACTTTTCTGCAGCCTCTCAGTGACAAGGCAGGCTGGCTGAGTGTCCCACATGCTTTGCTCTGTCCCTGTAAGGATGGCATGAACAGGGCCATGAGGGTTCTGGGCTTGTTGCTGTTTACTCTGTTAAAGTGGAGCATTCCAAGCAATGTTCTCCTGACCTGTATGCTCCTGGTGGGCCACAGTCCCATAATAAATTTTGGCATGTTCTGTTTCCCTGTTCTTAAATTTGGTTAAAATTACGAAAAGGTTTTTAGCAAAACTTTTAAAAACTGCTAATTTTTTTTTTTTCATTCTGGTTTTGCATTTAAATACAGAACAAATTACAGGTCAGGGATGCCCTCCAGAAACCCCCAAACCAAAAAACCCACCCATGCAAACAGAAACACCCCCAAAGCCCTCTACCAATGTGTGAAATTACTGATTCTGGGAAACTTGGAGCTGTCATTGTTAAAACTAAAAATATCATAGTCTCTTTCTTATACCTCTTCATCCACTTCTAGAGGGAGTGTTGGAAGTTGCTAACAGTGTTGTGACATACCCATGAATTACAAAGTCAAGCATAAAATATGAGTGAAATGACACCTGCCATGTGAGTAAAATGTATTCTGAAATAATGCTATTTTATGACTAGGAAAAATCTTTCATATCCCCAAACAAAAATGCTTTGTAATCCCCCAGAGACATGAGTGCCATTTTTCTATTTCTTTACAGCAAACAGAGGGATGTGCTTTGTATTTAAGGCAAACATGTAATGCCCTGATAATTGCTACAGCCAGAGAATTTGGAAGTAAGTGATTATATAGATAATTATCTGAAAGACAGTACTTGAAATCTACTCAGTAACCAGCCCTTTGAATTTATTATTCAATTAAGTTTTTAAAAGAACTATTATCTCTTCTTATCTCAGCATTTTTGTTGAGGCTGTGTTCAGAGAACTGGGAATCTCTTATGAAGCTGTATGTGTGCTGATGGGAAAGGGAAGAGAGGAGTTGCTTTTTGTTTTTTTAAATGCATATATGTATATATATATAAATGGATTTTAAAAAGTCTTGTAAAGTCTTAGGATAGGATATTAAGAGAAGATGATACTTTTTTCATTTGGAAAGTGTTTGTCTGTCAAATTTACTGCATTTTTATATTTTCAAAAATAATATAGCTCTTGAGAGTTGATGCTTGCAGCCTTCTGGTATGAGGTAGTTTCCTGCCATGAGAATTCTGTCCTTAACAGACATGAAATCTGATGGTTAGATATTAATCACTCTAAATGATTGAAAGGCAGAAATAGGTGCCTCTTGGTGAGCATAGAAACTTGATTTAAATAGTCAAGGAGAAATTTAGGAGTTGGTGACACACTGGATTTAGAGCATTTGCCTGTTACCTCAGGAAGCTTAAGTTAAAACCCTGAACTAGGTCACAAGTGAAAATGAGATTTATGGTGATGTACAGTGAAAAATTGGCACAGTGCATTACCTTGTTGCCAAGTACCTCAGCCTGCTTTGCCTAAATGCTTTTTGCTCCACATTTAAAAATACCCTGGCATGTTTGATTAATTATATAAGTCTTATAAAATACATGTATATGGCTCAGTATATAAATATATACATACATATGTTTAAAGTATATACACAAATGCATAAAAATGATAAATTACTTTATTCTTCAGTCATGTTAATCCTGTGATTAGATCAAAAGCTGTAGTCAATCTTACTTTAATGTAGAAACTACTGAGATTGAATTCAATTTAAAGGTAAGGGAAGTAGGTGGAACAAGAGACCCCCTTGGCTTAACTGTGAGCTGCAGAGTCTGCTGAAATGAGAACTGTGCCAAAGATGGAAAAGCAGAGAAATACCTGGTGAGGACTACAGGGGCATTCTCAGGGTGTGCAGAGATGCAGTCAGGAAAGCAGAAGCTCAGCTTAAATCGAAATTGACCAGAGGTACGGAAAACTACAAGAAAAATGTTCTTCAGGTGTGTAAACAGGCAGAAACAGAGCACAACATTGCCTGTTAAACAGGAGAGGTGAATTAGTCACTAACAATGGGAAAGGACAGAGGTTCTCAGCACTTGGTTCACATCTCTCTTCTCTGGCACTGTTGAGCTCCAGGCCTTGGGAACAAAAATCCAGGCTGATGCAAACACAGACCCACTGTCAGTGAAGGAGTTGGTGTGGGAGCTATTACAGGACTCTTACAAATCAGTGGGCATTGACAGAATCCACTGGGGCTGATCAGAAATCTGGTTCATGTTGTGAGGCTGCCCTCTGTAATCTTTGAGAAGTCATGGAGATTGGGGGACGTTCCAGAAGACTGGAAGAAAACTCATGGCAGCTCCATCTACAAAGAGGGCTGAAAGGAGGATCCAGGAAATTTTAGGTCCATCAATCTTACTTTTGTTTCTGGGAAAGTTATGGAATGAATCCTCCTGGGGCTATCACAGGTCAGATGAAGAACATGAGTGGGAAAAGTCAGCAGATTCACCAAGGTCAAAATGTGCTTGGCACATCTCATTGCTCTCTATTACAAAATAAACTGCTTGTTGATGTGGGATGAGACATTGTCCACCTGAATTTCTCCAAGGCTTTGAATGTGGGTTCCCACACCCTCCTGGTACAGAAATGGATGTGTTGGGGTGTGGACAAGGGATCTGTGCAGTGGGTGGGGAACTGTCTGCCTGGTGATGTGTAAACAGCTCCTGTCATGAGTGGGATCCCCCTGGCATCAATACTGGGCCCAGCAAGTGGTGATGTGGAGATGGGATGAAGTGTACCCTGACAGAGTTTAGAGATGTTAACAGAATAATGCCAGAATGTACACTTTACCATGTTACTTTTGGAAATGGAGGCTGCCTTGTGGAAAAGAAAGCCTATTAAAATCCCCTCTTGCTGTTAAAGAAACCTGAAGTATAACTATTTTTGTTTGTTTTCAACAAGAGGAATAGCATAAGGATAATGTGTTACTCCAAATGCTCTTAAAATAATATAAGGGTGATCTGAAAAGTAACACAATCTAGGAAGGTACAGAACTTTTCTAAATGAAATAATAACAGTGTTAGTGTAGTAGGAAAAAGTAAGTAATAGGACCACTTCAGTCTGGTGGAATGTGTTCTTTTTCCTATTTAAAAAAAAAAATTAATTTCTTCATTATGTTGGCAACATTTGGCCATAAAAATAACTCTTGGCTGAAGCAAGCATTGTAAAATGTTAGAGCAATGGGGTGTCTCCTTGCTTCCTGGCAGATTCTTTGCTAATTCCTATTTTCTTCTAATAGTAACTATCTGCATACACGAGAACACTTTGGGATTACTGTTAAAATTCTTTTGAGTCAAGACTGAATTGTCAGAACTCTTGAATATTTCAAACCTTTCTCTTTTTTTGAGAAAATGAGTAACCGTGACAGGAAACTGAGTGCAAGAAGTTTGGTCGGTGGATTGGGTAGATGGTTTGCCTCTTACTTAAAACAGGAATTATTTTTATACAGCTTTTTATCCAGAGTAGCATTTACAGCCATACTTAGATTAGATGGTGATATGGAGTATTATATCATGTTTTGTGTTTGTATCAAGTGCCAACTTGATTTTCTATCAATTCTTAATTTTAAGCATGATGGCAGACCTATTTATAGGCAGCATTTTGAATGCCACCTATGAACTAGCCTGAGCATTTCTAATAGAATATATGCTTGTCTCATACGATTTTGTCCAACCATGATATTAAAATGGGAAATATGAAATGTCTGTAGTATTCTAGATAAGAGAGGTGAAGCTACATTTCTTTCACTTCATTTCTTTTCACTAAGTTTTTTCCAGGTCAGTGGAGGATATTGTGCTATTTGCAGTATCTTTTAAAAGGCACTGATCTCTAAGTTGAGATGGAGGGCCACTGCCACCTGGAAAATATTGGCAAGATTTGAACTGTTAATTGGTGTAGCAGTTCTGTAGAAAACATAGAGTTTGCTGTTGAACTTTGTAGATTGACTCAACTCCATTCAATTTTATAGGAAGTTTTCATAAATATTATGTGTAAATCCATCTGTGTAAGGCTAAGTAGCATAGAATGTTTGGGAATGATACAGTTTAGTAGTGGTGTATTTCTTTACTTGGATTCAAGGCAATCAGCACTTGGATTGGCTTTTTTTAGATAGTTATGGCTTATACTCACATATTTTAAGGAATATATATGCATGTAATCTGAAGACAAAAGTCAGGATGGCTTTTTTCAAGATCCATTCTATGCAGCTATACTTTCAGTAGTAATTTTTTCCCTTTCTGTATCAAGCTTTTAAATAAAAATACTCCAATCATTTGTGCACTGGGAGAGATTACTGTGCCTGTTATTCACCTTATCTCTTGGACTCTATTCATCTATAATTCTGTGAATTATTTTTGTCAAAAAAAACTTGAAATGGATCATTCTGACATGTGCTATTACTGGAAGCTAAAGGGGAAAATTTCTTTACATGAAGGAAAAGTAGAAGGCTCTTTATGCATCAGTACTTTTCTTTGTATTTAATATTTAGAATCATGAGGAGGAAGAAAACTGTGTTAGTGTCTCTAATTCACAGTGCTGGTGTCTGGCAACTGCTTAGGTTTAACCAACACAGAAAATGGTGCCATGTTGTAATTGTTTGAATGACTTGCATTGTAGTAGACAAAATTAATGCACCTGTCATGATGGAGACCATGGGTGCACAGGAGTTTTAATTTTTGCTAGTACTGCCTTTATGTTAGTGTTATGTTAGTGCTTTGTTAGGTGAGTGAATAATGAATATGAATATTCAGAAACGGTTGATGTAGTTGAGTAATAGAAAATGACTGTTATGAAAAATGCAGGAGTTTTTTGAAGACCTTTTATCACAAATATACACAAATAGAATTTCTTCTTTTCTTGTAGAGTTCATTGCTGTTTAAGTAGGGTTCCTCACTATGCAGTGTGACCAGAAATTGTTATCTTTTAAGTAAATGCTTATATCAGAGAAAGAAAAAAAGATTTTCCTACTGAGCAAGTGATTACAAATGAAATTTTCCATGCAGCAATTTCCAGCTGATGTGAGCTGCATTGATCCCATATAATACTGCCTGATACTGGCAGAATTGGATTTGAATTTCTACACTTGAGCAGGCATGATTAACCTTGGTAAGATGAACTGGAGTAATACCATTTAGTTCCTCCTGTGGAGGAAGTTGGCAATCTTGGGGAATTACTGGTTGTACACAAATCAGCATAAAAGCAGTTCTGCTACTACTTGCATTCAGGAGAACTGGCCACATTATGTATACTTAATAATTCTCTGGTTGCTATGCTGGTCAGACTACAGCTGGAGAAGTAGGTGCAGATGACTTGGAAAAGTTCTAGAAGAAGGAAGTCTAGAAAATGGCACATGAGGATTGCTAGATTAAAATGCTTTATTCAGAGAAGAAAAGGCTGAAGGTAAATGATTATAAAAGTTGAGCAGAAAAAGGAGGAATGTTACCTGATTTCCAGGTCTCTGTTCAGGAAATATGTAAAAGTAAGAAAAATGTGAATTAGACATCTAGAAATACTTTTTAATAATAAGTCATTACTAAAATAGATTGCCTAAGAAGATTGTAGACTTCTGCCATTGGAATTATTAAGATCAGATTAGACAAATAACTGAAAAAAAGATTTCAGTATAGTTGGGATAGGTATTAGGGCATGTTGTAACTGAAATGGCAGTTTAGGGGGTTTTTGGTAAAAAAAGTCAAGTACCACTTCGTGAGTTGTTAATGCAGTATTTTCACATTTTATTTTAAAATAGAATAAATATTGCATTTATCATTATAATACTACTTTTACCTTCTACATCTGGTTTGTTTATCAGGTCTTTGTAAAACTGTGCCCACATTTCAAGTCTTTGTAGATTTCCTCAGTCACACATGCAGATATCCTATTCTAAACAACCTGTCCTGGTCTGTGTTCTGTGAGTTTATGTAATGTGCAGCCTAAGCAAGGGAACACATCTCATTTATGTAAGTGAAAATTACATTACAGAAGTAAGATGCCTGAGAAGTTTGGAGTTGGAGAGCAACATCTACTCCTATGCAGAATCCTTTCAGTTGTTTTGGGGACTATTGCAGAAATGTGCTATAGAACAACAATGTTTTTCAGAAATGGAGCCCCTGCCAGAGTAGATGTTAAATTCATGTTTTGCACCAGAGTTTATAGAGTTTATATCCCAGCTAATTTAGTGTTTTTTTGTTTTTTTGTTTTTTGTTTTTTTTTTTAAACACAAGTGTTAAGCTTCTTGAAATACAGGATACATCCTCATGGAAAATTGTTTATGTGTTCTAATCTTAATTTTACTTTTCTGTGAGTTTTGGATTGTTTTGGAGCATGGTTTTGCTTCAAATAATTTAGAAAGATGAACTCAGGATGAACTGAATTAATCACTACGGTTTGCACTTTGCAGCAGAATGTGCTGCTTTTCCAATGAATGAACTGAAACCTATTTAAGAGCAGGCCTGTGATTACTTGGCATGTGAATGTCCTTTATGTTTCTAAATATAACTTCTTCTATTACTGCAAAGCAGTATGTAACAAGTAGAGGAGTGATTGGCATATGCAAATATTTCCTTAATGTATTAAATATTCCTCTTGATAAGTCACTGGAGAAAAATTAGAGCTACAGTATGTTCAGTATATCCTGTTTTCATATGTGGAAAAAATAACCAACAGCAAGTTATACAATAAATGTAAAAACACAAGAAAATCAAATACAAATTCTTTGAGTTTTTGTCAGGTGCTAGTCAATGCTTAATGCCTGGAAAGGAAAAATCTGCCTTTGTGTGTTTTTCAGAACATGTTGTTTTTCAGATATTCCTTTGAAAAAAAACAACTGGAAAACCTTAGTCTGTCAGTCAATATTGTGGTGTGAGAAATGGCCTCTTGATCACTTCTGCATTTCTTTCTCACTGAATCAGGCTTGTGCTGTCAGGTGGTCTGAATTTTTTCCCCTTCTTTATTAATATATTCAGCTGATCTTAGATCTATGCAGTCTCTTTGCCTGCTGTAAATGTTAGGCACAAGGTCTCAACTAGAAAGGTTGTCAGTACTTCTATTTATGAAGAACTTGTTCTTGTGACTTTGAAGCATAGTTATTGATTTTTATTTCTTTTTAATAAAACATTTTCATAAAAGATGAAAAGGAGATGGAGCAAAATTTTTCAGCAATGGAGAGAGGAGCTCCTGACTGACATACCAGTACTGATATTTAGATGGATCCATGAAGCAAAATGTGTTCCATATTGTATATTCAGATACATCTGAAGTAGGAATTGCAAAGTAATCCAACATTTCTTAAAATTATCAGTAGAAATGTGACACTAATGTAGACGTAAATGAATTTCTTTAACTCTTTATTTAATAGTGAATATTTGTAATATTATAAATGTAGATTGTGCCTTGTTTTTCCTGAAGCACTGATATTATAAATCAGACCTCTGTCCATCTACCCAGCAGTTTTGTGGAGCTTCATCATCTGCTGATGACAGAAAATAGCCAGTGACTTTTCTGGTTTAAATTAGTGCCACTCTCTGGAAGATTTGGTGATATTTTTTTTTTTTTTTTGCAGGAAGATACAGGAAATAACAAGACTGCGTTTCTCACAGATCTATAAATATTACAGCAGGAAAGGCCTTTTTAATAACCTGTTCTGACGTCTTATGTATTGCAGGGCATAGATTTCATCTGACTACTCCTTCACTTTGGACCAATAATTTCTGACTGAACTAGAATGTACTTTTTTCTTAAAACGCACTAGTCTTGGTTCAGTCTCTGCAGTGGTAAATATTGCCTCTGTACATTCTAACTCAGCTATATTTGCCATTATTTTATAGAGTGGTAATATTCCAGGTGAATGTAGACATGCCTTTATTGCATGTTTTGGTTGCCCTGTGTTGGCTTTAGCCCTTGCATTTCTGATGGATCTGTCTGCTGAGTGAAACCCTGTAGTGTCACACATCTTTCCTGGAATCTATTGCTCACTGATCACCTTGGTGAGTGACTGATCTGTCACTGGTGCTTCTGATTGCCTTCAAGTGTGCAGCACCCTGATGACTTTCTATTATTTGGCAGATCTGTTTTACAGTATACTGAGATGGGAAATGTCCTCTTGGCACACACCCTCTAATTCTTTATAGGGTTTGATTATAACCCTACCAACTAGGAAAAAATATTGTTGAAAATATTATGAAAGCTGATGTGGAATTTCAAATGACAGTACACAGCATCAGCTACTCCCCTGTGTGTTCTGTTAAAAAGGTTGGAGTCTGGGTGTGATAAACCTGTGGTGCCTGGGCGGGCCACACAAATGTTCTGGCTTCCTCTCATCGCTGATGCTTTCTCAGTGGTGAGCAAGGAGTGGGGTGCAATGCAGGCACCTCTGTGACTAATGAGTGCATAGTCAGGGTGACTCATCTGGATTGTGGTTATTTGACAGAGTCACTGTTAGTCACACAGGAAAACTGCTGATGAAATATATGAACGAGAATATTGCCCTAGATTGGGCAAGGGATTACCTGAAAGTGGTACTGCTTATCTTTGTGAGTTATGGGATTTTGTGTTTGATAACACTTGGAAAGAAAAATAATACAGAATAGTTCTTGGTATGACTCAAGAAACTTTAAGTAATCTCCATCTGTCTTGCTATATATTTATTTTAAATAGAACAAGTCCTTATCTTACCATTTTCTACAAACATTATTGCAAAGCAATGTTGTGCTCTTATTTACTTTTTTTCCAACAAAGTGAAATGGCTGTTTCAAAGGCTATCTACTCATCCAAAAGAAACTACTTATCAAAAAATTATCGTCCTAGGAAACAAGGGAAACTGTTTGTACTTTACTAGTACCAAAGAACTGATGTAATAAAAACAACTCTTGTAAGTCACCTCTATTGCACTATACAACTGCTAAGAAGGCAATGGTTGTGACTGCAAATGAGTTAATATTTCACACTTCTTCCAGGAAAATATATGTTCTGTGAATTGCTATATAAGACTTCTGTATATCAATCATATGACAGCACTGAAATGATTTTGATTGGAATATTATGTATGATTGCCATGAAGACATGAAACAGATGAACAAAGCTTTTCTTATTTAGTGATACCTATTCTTAATGATTCTCTTTCAGCAATATAGAGAAAGAAATGAGCATTTCTGAGGATGGATTTATATTTTTTGTTATTTGTTATTAAAGAGTGGGATGGTCTGTTTTCCCAGTGGAGTAAGGCCATTGGAGATGTGTGTTAATGGCTGAACATAATCATAAAGGATGCAGAAAATAGAATGGATTAGTGAAGATACAATGTGCTGAAGATACCAAGCTCTTTCAGAAAGCTTTTATGTTAATAGATTATTGAATTTCATCTGCTGTTTTATCACTGCATAGATTAATACAAAGTAATATATATGAATGGATGAAAAAGGTTCTCTTTCTACATAAAAGGAATTTCTATATGTGATGAATATTGAGCTATTATCACTCAAAAAAAAAGTTACAGCAGATATTTCTGTTGCAAATGTCAGAGTAGTAGTTGTTGAAAGAGCAAATAAAATCTTAAATGGGAATAGAGAATAAAATGGAAATAATATTGCTACTGTACAGATTCATGGTTCACTTGCATCTTGAATACAATATGCTGCTCTCTGTTGCATCTCAGCAGGCTCTAGGAGAATACGAAAGATTTATTAAAAGCAGAGAGCAAGGATTCCTCAGGTTGGAAAAGGGGCAGAGGAGGGAAAGTAGGGAAATAAAACACAGATCATTACATTTTGAGTGGTATAAAGCATGAACCCAAAGGCACAGCTGTGGACTGGAATTGTCCCTGAGTTGCAAGTCACTGAAGGTGGTGTAATGCTGTGTGGGTTTACTCCTTGCTGGGTAATCACTGGAGATCACTGTGCAGAGACGGTACTGACTAGGAATAACAGAGCAGCAGGCTGACAGATGTGCTTATTCAAATTTATATCTTAATTTGTCTTCATCTAGGAGAGTTTTCCTATGGCTAGTGCTGTCTGATTTCTGAAGTAAGTTGTAAGGCAGTGGCAAAGCGTATAAGCAAAGCAAACCAAAATGCTCTTAAACAAACCCCCCTTACGTTGGCTTGGATCCATTTCGTGTGAAGGATAATTTAAATTATTTGCTATTGAACTAGAAAAAATACAAGTGAATGCCTGGGGGAAGAAAGCAAATAAATGACATAGAACAATCAGAATTCAAGTTTTTATGAACGCAAGTAGTGTGATGAGAAATATGAAGAGAGACTTGACTGTTTTCCCTACCCCCAATTTTCTTTCCATCAAGAAAGATTCTGTTGGCATATCGATGATTCATCTTCTGTTGTCTCTGGTTTGTTACAGCCCTGTTTTTCCTCTTGTAGGTTAACAGAACCTTCTGGATATTTAACAGATGGACCTATAAATTATAAATATAAAACTAAATGCACGTGGTTAATTGAAGGATAGTAAGTATCTATTTTCATAGCTTAAATTTTCTGAACAGTTTGGTACTATATGTTTTAGAGATCAAAAGAACTCACATAGAGACTGCATGAGGATACAATATGAACAGTTTGGTGTTTTGTTAGTTTGTTTTGGTTTTGTTTAAATATTATATAGAATTTTAAAAAGTGGTATTAGGATTTACAGGATTGCTTAGAGTTGGCCAAATTCCATTCCAATCTAAATTGCTGGCAAAAATTAGCCTGACATTGGTTATTGGCCAGTGCTGCAGGCCCTCAAAAAAAACCCAGTGATAAATTTGTTGCATATTTGAGTACCTTTGCATAAGTTTCAAAAGTAGTTACAGAATCCCTTTATTTAACTGATTACCTGACTTACCTTATTTAACTCCTATCAGTGATAAATCAGGAATGGCCTCAAGTACAGAATGCTTATTCAGTTACATGTTTCTCAAAAGTTAAGGCTTCAAAAAAGTATTCTCTTTTGTATTCTATAGTTGCTCAGGTACTTAGTTTTGAAATAGTTTTATGCCTGCAGTTTAGATGCCTCATGCCTGTTGCTAATTTTTCAGTTTATGCAGCACAGAAATACAAAGACATGCCTGAAGAAATAATGAGACACGTAAATTAGTGTGGCTAAGTGTTAATGGCACAAATTGGTTACCTTTCAGGAGGAACCCCCTTCCCAGGATATGGGTCAGGATTATGCTGACTCTAGTTCACAGTTCTACTAGCATTCTAGAAGAAAATTTACTCCTTCTGTATGTTGTCATGATCTCAATCACCTTGGATATCTGCTTTGCTGCTGCAGTTCAGAAGTGCTGTGTCTCATCTAACTTCACTCTGCTTATACACAGACAGTAATTTCAACAAAATAGCAGTGAAGTTACAGGTGTTTACAAAATCATTTAAATTGAATCTTCATTATCTAGAAGACCAGGCTATAGCTGAATATATCTGACCTAGCTAGACTTCTCTTTTTATTCAGGCAGGGCTAGCTCAGGAATATTTGCACTGCACTTCACTAAGGTGGAAACACACCTCAGCACTGTAGGCAAGCTCTGCTTTGAAGCTGTTCCCCACTCCATTCCTTCCGTTCTCAGAAGATGGCAGAGGGGGTAGCTGGAGAAATCAATGTGCTGCACGCTCTGGGGAGGAGTAAAGCAATCAGCAGCACTGTGCCAAGTGTCAGCACACAAGGAAGTCACATACGTGTATAATACTCTGCCTTAAAAAATGAACAAAGAACTCTCTCCAAAGGATCTGTCACAAAACTCCACACGTTTTCCAAACTGGCAAATTGCACTAAAGACTGTCAATAGTGAGGAGAACTACAAGAAAATAATCATTATGTTTCATGGAATATATATATATGTATGTATGATAATTCTGTGATATGTGAAAATTCCTCTTTCTGAAAGTTTGGAGATCCATTTGGACCTCAACCAAAATCGGGTGACATTTCCCACATGTTGGCAGAGGGGAGGAGGCAGCACTTGCACTAATATTGCACTAATTTTAGCTCAGTGTTTTAAGATTTTTTTTTGTCAATAATTAGTGTAATACTGGAAAGAGGATGTGTAGGTGATCTTATCTTGAAAGATTCTTTAAAGTTCATAGTCTTGACATTGTAAAGTAAATTTATTAAAAAGTATTAAAATGAGGTATTTTGATTGCACTAAATTTGTGTTTCTGAACACTGATAAAATCTGGTGAACTTAAGCCTCTTATTAACTTTAGGGGTTATCAGCTGAGGTCTGAGTATGTTATTTTAAAATTTTCTAAGATAAAGGGAAATATTTGCTTGCTCTGGCTTTTGTTATCTAACAGTTTGAAATATTTAATTACCACTCAAAATATTTTAACAGAGTTATGCTGTCATGACCAATTCTACTGTGAGTTCTTGATCTTATGATCTCAGTAATTCTGTAAGTAATGTGTTGCATCAATTTTTTTTTCAGCCCAAATGCGATACTAAGATTAAGATTTAATCACTTTGCCACAGAATGTAGCTGGGACCATATGTATGTATATGATGGAGATTCAATATATGCACCTTTAATAGCTGTATTTAGGTGAGTGTATTTACTAATCTTTCTGTCCACAGAGTCATGTAAGGACATTTTCAATTATTGGGGAAAAAAAGTGACATTAGAGGTTTTAATATGTTAACTAGCTTACTTTCTTACCTTAACATTATGGGAACATGTATGTAAAGTTGTGTTAGAATGCATTCCAAAATGTTACAGTTTTGGTTAGATAATCATAGCAGAAATCCATTATTTGGATACTTACTGCTGACATTGCATGGAATGTTAATGCTTATACACAGGTACTTTCCTGGAAACTTACCTTGCAGATGCATGGACAAGTTTTATGTACCTTGTATACCTTTTTGAAAAAAAAGTTTTAGAATTATATTTATGAATCATCTTGTTTATATAGTTAACCAGCAGAATACCGAACTTCCTCTTTCCTTTTTTTTTTCCCCCAAATATGCCAAAGACTGCTTAAAAACAATTTTCCTCTTCTCTTTTCCAGTGGTCTAATAGTCCCTGAAGTGCGTGGAAATGAAACTGTTCCAGAAGTGGTTACTACATCTGGCTATGCACTGCTACACTTTTTTAGTGATGCTGCTTATAACCTAACAGGATTTAACATTTTTTATTCGTAAGTATTTTCCTTCTAAGTAATTACCTTTGTTTCTTTTTTCAATAGTGTAAGAGTCATACTAAGTGTAAATGTCTAAAACCAGGGGGCTGGGCTTGTAATAAGTAATTAAGGTATGAGTTAGGGGGAAGATCTCCTAGAGACAGAGTATGGTTTTTTGAGTGAAGTCACATGGCCATTCCCAGAGTATGTTTTTCCTGTGCCATATGGAACTAGAATGTATCCCCTCCAGTGTTTATCCAACACATATAGTTGTCATATGGACTAGAAAGGAGATTATATCTGCTGTCATATAAATTCCCTTCTCTTGAACTGGGATCATCTGTTGCTTGATTTTTCTTGCTGAATATACTATGGCTTTTGAAACCTTCCAAGCAGTTCCACTTGGAGTTTTGTGCCAGCCACAAAGATTTTATTCAATTTCACTTCCTCTTCTTGAGTATTTCCCCTCCTATTTTCCATCTCAGTCTACACTCTGTCTTTGTAGGCCTTATCTGCTCTGTGTGTCTTTTAGTTTCTCTGATGGCAAATCTGATATGACCATGATTGCTTTTGTCCAACCTCCATTTCTGTGTCAGCTCTGAAGATGCATCCAGCAGACCTGAGCTTTTCCTTTTTATATGCACCAGCTGTTTGCAACTTCTGTCTCATTTGGGATGTGCATGTGACACAATGCAACATCTCTTCATATTGCATGCCTTGGTTAAGAGGGAATTACTTGGTCCTGTTGGACCTGTTTCTTTATGTGACATTTTTTCCATGATTGAAAATATTCCTGTTCCTTTCTCTCAATCTCTTCAGATTCTGAAATACCAGTTATTGGGATGTGGTGGCCAGCACTGCATTTCTTATGTTGAAGTACATGTAATATTTGTGTCATATTCTTTATTAGTTTAAAATTTCTAGTTGTCTTTCTGACCATAGCTTTGCTCTTGGCACAGTACTTGGTGCATTATCCATGGGAAGTTTATTGCTGTAATTTGCAGCAGATTGCCCACCTTCAACCAGATAATAAATAGCTATTTGAAGTTTGGAAAACCTCACTATATGTATTGCATTGGAAATGGCAGCCTAGAAGACTGGGTATTTTTAATTTTTGTCAGTTGACATCACCTGGCAGACTTTCTATTGTAATTAGCTACATTTTTCAGTTATCCCTGAAGCTTTTATTACACTTATTTTATTTGTCTTGGGAGCAAATGGCAATAAGACTTTGGCATTCTTAAGAAATGAGTGTATATGCATTCTTTCATTACTTGGTAATGTGGTGCATGCTGCATATCATTACCTAATTTTTTTTGTAGATTTAAAACAAATGAAAAAACTTGCCAGTTTTTAATTACATTACATATATAACTCATGCAATTCTATGTTATTGCAATGGATACTTCTAAAACATTTTTTTAATGAACCAACAGTAACACTTTTTATGATAAAGAAGTACCTACAATTACTTTTTATGGCTGCACTAACTTTGCTTCTGTCACTGATCTACTGCACTCTGCTTCTGTTACCCTCTTCCTTATTTTTTTACTTCATCTTGATGGACCACTTGTATTCCTTTATTTTGGGGAAGACAGAAGCACAAAATCTGTGACAAAAGTGCTATTTCAGTAGCAAACAACTGTAATTACTCCAGAACAGTCTGAGTAAATTTTCTGTTCCTTGGAGTCAGGCAACTTTTTTCCAATTCTGCTGATCCAGTTTTTCTCATTTTATTTGAATCCTTAATGAACCAGTTGGAGTGGGAAATGGTCTACTTTCCAACTAATATCTCCTGATGGAAAAGCTTAACTGCAGAATGCTCCCTGTGAGGTTGGGGAAGAGGTTCCCACAGCTGTAGCATTCAGCCATTAATGCTATCAATGGTTTTAATGCCATGTATGTTACCAGGTAAAACTCTCAGGAGATTTGGAATGGTGGTCAGATGTGGAATTTTCTTTTTTAGCAGTGTAACATGATCAGTCCTTTGAGAAGTGAGTCTCTAGAAGACAAAAATGTGTCTCCTCACTATCCTACCACAATTACATCTAGTCAAAAGCCAGCCTTGAACAATTCTTGGCTAACTTTAACAGCTCTTTCTTCATTCAGTAAGGAAGACTGGGAACAATATCCATCTCTCACACCTGCAGGGAGTGGTCTGTACTATCAGAGGTTTCTAGTAACCCTTTATTCTGTTTGCTGTGAGTCATCAAAAGAAGTTTCAAATCCTATTTGGACTTCATCAGGCATATGCTGTCTGAGTTCATGGAAACTGAGTTCCATATCCTCCATCTTCCCTCATTTCAAGGAGTTGCCTGCATTTCTGGAACCACTTTGCTTATTTTTGTACTCCAGTTGCCTGTGATCTCAGTGTTTGGTAGGGTGTATCACAGAAATGCTAACTCCCAGAACAGTCACAGATTTCTTTCAGCCTAGGCTTTCCTGTTTTTTGCATCTTGGACTGCAGAGTTAAGGTGGCTCTTTTATTAAGGTTTCAAAGCATGAAGTGCTACTTATAAGTAGTTTCAGGATATTAGCCATCTTGTATTTTTCCTTACTTGTTTCCCTCTCTTTTATCCTCCCCAGATGTTAGGCATCCTTTTTATAGTATGGACCAAAGCTGCTCAGGAAAACCCTTTAACTGTATGCCTGTGCTGGAGAGTTTAAGCTCAATTACTTCCAGTGTGGCTGTTTCTAGAGATAACAAGCATTTGAAGGGACTGAGTGCTTATACTGGAATATAGGAGAAAAATAGGTAGTGATCTGTCCAGGCAGAGCCCGTCCTTCTACTTAATGTCAATATTTGTTGCAGTGCAAGGTATTTGTGATCCTGAGTGCATCACAGACTTTGTATGTAAGATTGGATCAACACCTTTTGAGCTCATTGACCTGTAAAATCATCATTAAATTTGTGTTTTATCAGTACATGGAAATTTTTCATGGTAAAAAATACTTTATCTAACAAATACTGCTGGAGTACTGCCAGATGAAACCACTGTCATCAGCTCACGGGTCATCATTTCCCTTATCTTAACGTATTTATTTTTTTTCAGAATTAACTCTTGCCCTAATAACTGCTCAGAGCATGGCAAGTGCACAACCAGCCTGTCTGTCCCGAGCCGGGTGTACTGTGAGTGTGACAAGTACTGGAAAGGAGAGGCCTGTGACATTCCCTATTGCAAAGCCAACTGTGGGAGCCCAGATCATGGCTACTGTGACCTGACAGGAGAGAAGCTCTGTGTTTGCAATGACAGCTGGCAAGGTAAGGTTTGCTAGCTTAGTGTCTAGGTAATTTGATTTTCTCCCTGCACTCCTTTTAATGTCACATCATTGCATCATATTTTTAGTGTTTCCTGATGTAAAGTATCCACTGTCTGCTTTTTGTTTGGTATTATTTGTAGCAACCTCTCAATGAAAAAGGAAGGTGAGCTGCTTTGTTATAGTGGTACAAGAGTGTGTGGGCTAATGGATATACTGTAAGCATGTGGTGCAGTTTTAATCCCAGTACTATAAATCATTGTTTCTCATTACAGATAAATTATTTAAGATCCTAAATGTTTAATTCACTTACTATAATTATGCTAGATGCTTGTGGATTTTTGTTTTTATCATTTACCACTTCTGTTACAAGTCTCAATTGGCTTAACTTGCTATGCTTAGAAATTGCCATTCTCTTAACAGAAATATTAAAATCCCTCCAGATTGCTTAGCTGATATGCCTTCTTCCCATGACTTTCTGCCTCTGTTCTGTTTTATTGCTGTTTCTTTTGGCATGTCAAAGGAAATGACTTTTTAACTCCTATTAGCTGTCACACCTATTACTCCACAGTCATGATGAGATCTAATACATTTCACTTCTTAATAATTAATGAGTTGTTCGTTCAAAGGCAGTCAATGCACCCACAGAAGAAAAGTGGTTTAGCTATATGGTCATTGAATGGAAATAGTGTAGACTTATAGTGTAGACGTGTTACTGAGTCCTTTAAAACCTTCCAGACTGTAGTGCACAAAAAGATCCTGAAGGCTTAATCTCTGTCCAGAAGTTGTGAATAGAATTTGCAGCAAGACTATCACCCTTTCAGCTGTGCATGAATTCCTTGCAATGTCAAATTGCTGAGTACAAGATGGGGAAATGTCACAAATCTTTGGAAATGCTTTTTAGGCTACACCTTAAGATACAGTGCTATGAACTTAATTAGAAGTTTTAAGCACAAAATAAAATTAAAAATCTGACTACTGCTGCTAGCACCTTCCTTTCACCTCACATTTCTGTGCATGTTACCTTCTCACTCTTTCCTACAGATCATATAGAAATAATTTGCTTCATTGTTCCTTGGATTTTCACTGAATCTACATATTAGTGTATAATATTATAATTATTTTCTTAAAATTCTGTCACAGATGAGCTGGCATGGATATATAGTTGTTTTCCCCTACTAAATACCAAACTTTCCTTAAGCTCTCTAGGAGACTACTTTCTTCTCTGTTCTATTTCTTGATTTATTTATACCTGTATTCTCTGTAGTTTCTATACTGATACTATCCTCTGTGCAGATTACTTGCAATGATGGAATCATACATTTTTCTCTTGCTGTCTGACAAGTTTTTCTTGTGTTTGGTAATTCAGACCAAGTGGCTGAAGGATCTTTATTTGTATGCTATAGGAGAGAATTTCATGTTTCATTTTTTATTACTATTTTCTTTTTATCTTTTGAGTAACTGCAGTTCCTATATTAAAAAAAAAATCATTGAAGTGCATTGATTTGGATGTATAATAATTAGAACCCCAGATCAGAATATAAATCCCAGAACTTCCTATTTTGCTGCATGGAATTTTTCTTTTACAATAGTGACATCTTGTGGTTATTCTTGAAGGAGCAGCTCTGAAGAAGATTGCACATTTAAAACAAGTATTCTGAGAAAAGAAAATACTTTTGGGTATTCTTTGGGATGGAATAACTTCTTTGAGTAAAAAGTAGGGTCCTCCTATTAGATATGTCTCATGGAATTTAACAGGGATCTTTTTAGCTTGCCACCTGGCTGCTGGTTATACAAACATAGAATAAAGCTTTGATAAAAACATTTAGACTTTGAAGGCAAATAACTGACATAATTTTTATTTTTGAGAGACGTTGCATTTAACAAAACATGCACTAGTTAAGTGTATTTTTAAAAAATCAAAGTATTTTTAATAATGCCAATAATCTTTAAATATTTCTGAGGTGGTTGGTGTAAGAACAAAATTTAGTATTTACAGAAAATCTGGTTAATTTGAAATATTCGCCCAACATAAGGGAGGCTGAACTTTTCCCTATGGAGCATTTTCTTTGAGTTCTGTACAATATTACACTGTCCCATTCCTGGCTAATCTGTCTTGATATTGTCTAATAGAATGTGTTGGTGCTTGCTGATAGAAGGCTGTGGATGTAATTCAGGGTGGAAAAAAAATGCCTTAAAACTACTGAGTGAGTTTTCTCTTTCTTTGCTAGGCACGTGTAAAAGAGAAATGGGGACATGGCTGAGACCCCAGTGGTGGTTCTGGCACAATTTGACCTATTTAAGAATTTTATAGCAAGATGCTTTTGCTGAATATGTTTTCTCAGCCAGAAGATTCTCTTTGATGCTAGGAATACCATGTCTTGGATTGTTTCAGGCTACAAAGGAGCAGAGAGATTTCCAAACAGTTAAAAACCTTTGTGACGGGTGAAAAAAAACCTCAGGATGACTGGAAGGATAGCAAAAAGTTCCACATTTTAAAGATTAAGTGGACTATCTTTGAAAATACTGAAAACATTGCTGACTCCTGGGTGTAGACAGGGAAAAAAAGAGTTGAAGGCTCTCTTGAAATTAAGAGAAACTCTATTGATATTTTGATCGTTGAACATCAGCACTACAAGCAAAAGGGGGAATCTATTAGAGAGGAGTTACAGGGTGTGTTTAAATTAGTTTTTAAGAGGATCAGTAGGGTACCTTCAAAGCAAATCTCATCCTCACATTTATTTTGTTTTGGATTGCATTGTGAGGTAGTTTGGAAACAAAGGAAGGCAGAACTTCCTTTTATAAGGAACTACACCAAAAATGAGCTCTACAAAAAAAACCGTGTAGTGCATACCAACCCCAAACAGGTATTCAGCCCCAATCCAAAGTTAAAACACCAATAAAATTTCTGGAACATGTACAATTAGTTGGTTCTCCCTACAGGGCTGCTCCTAGCAGATAGAGATGTAGCAGAAGACCAGATTCTGAAATTAAACTAATTAACTTTGAAATAAGTCCATTAGCGATTCAGGCAGCTTGAGTTTTATAACATCTCTCTAGGGAAAAATGAGCCTTTCTGTAAGGAGAAGAGTAAACAATGAAAGTATAAAAGGGGCTATGATTACTGCAGTGTAAAATCAGAGTTTTGCTTGCTTGGTACTATGGCATTTATTCTAACAGCATCTTGAGTGTGGCCAGACAACTGTGTCAATGTGTGTCTAACTCAGGTTATCCTGAGAGGACTCACTGGATTTGGGTTTGTTCCCACTTCTCAGTGGAAGACTTTGATGTCAAGCTCGCATTTGGCCTGCTTTATTCCCCAATGTCGAGATTTAGCCAAGCTGTGCTTCTGTGGTGCTGGTTTATTGAAACTGGTGGGGAAGGTTTGAGATGGGGGCTCAGGCAGCAGCAGGTGAAATGCAGCACTGGGAGGAGCTTGTGCCAAATTCCTGGAGGTCTGAAATCTGCGATTTTGGCCCGTTGTGCCTGGGTGTTCTTGAACAGAAAGCACAGAAGTCTGTGTCCTCAGAGATGAGGAGCTGATATGTAACGTTTGCTTTGGACAGACATGCTTTCCCTGGAAGGAAAAAGAAAATAGAAGCAGGTTTCTTATAACTCTTCTGTCCTGTGATAATGCCCTCTTTGTCTCAATTTTACTTTTTAGGTCATCTCCTGGCCAAATATCAATTCAGAAAGGAGAAACTCAGTTTTACAGTCTGGGAAATGTCAGTAAAGATATGTGCATTTATACTGTATATGCATATAAAGACACATATCCAAGGAATCTTTTTGTCCCCCAATTTTAAGTTAGAATCCTATTTCTGTGCTCTATATTTGTAGATTTTTTTTTCTATGTTGGTCATAGAAATGAGTATTGTCTAAGAAAAGTTGGCATTTATAGAATTGGTAAGAAGGAATTGTCTTGTAATGCATGGTTATTTCCTATGTGCTGGAAATGTTCTTCAGATTTGTCTTCAGCTGGAATTTAACAATTTGACAAGCATCCTCAGAGGACTGTGCAATTTGTAAACAAAATATAGCTATCATAATTAGAAAATTAGTGTCTGAAAATTGTGTGAGAAAAATCAAGTGTCCTTATTACAAGAGAAAGAACATCACAGGTAAATGAAGAGCCAGCTCCAGTTTTAAATACCTTTATGTTGTCATTTGACAATTAGCAAAAGTAAGTTTAGCAGAATTTATTTGATTTGTTTCACTAAATGACTGTATTAAAGGGGTTGATAATGCTCTCTGTGTCTAATTAGGATGAGATTTAGGAAGGGAGTTCCTTGCTAGTTTTGAGTTTTAATGAAAAGTATAATGCATTTAGAATAAATCTATGACCTAAATATTTGTTTAAAAAGCATACACTTAAATGTAGTAAAATAGAACTTGATTAAAATAATGATGCCAAGCAATACTCTGTCCTGAATACAAGAAATAGATAGTGCTGATCTCCCTGATAAGGTAAGATAGTCAATTTACTTTATTATCTGTAGCACCTTCATTTAAGATTAGGAAGAAAGGGATTAATGCAGCTCAAAACCTGTTAGCTTCATTTCAGCACTGTGTAAGGTTCTAGACCATAACTTGAGGAAAGAAATAATGAAACCTATATTGTGATTAACAACAAAACAGTTGAAATCTGAATATATCAATGTAGTTCATATGAAGATAATTGACATACAAGCAAATTGACATGAAAATGCAATATATTTTGTCTGAACCTCAGCATTTGATAACAAGAAATAATTGAAACTGAGGAGTACAGTGCATACATAAGGAAACAGTAAGGGGAACTCAGCTGCTTCATGAAATGTGAGTGGGTGTGCTGAGCATGTATGGAAAGGTATCAGTGCTCCTCAAAGGCTGATCTTGGGACTGATATTGTTACATAATTTTTGTTATCTACCCATAAGGCTGCTAATGAAATCTGGAAATACAAAGGTGGAAGGTACTTGAAATATGAAGGAGAATCAGAATATCCTGCAAAAAATCTGCAAGTAATGTGTAGGTTTTAATTACCTCAGTGTAATTTGTAAATTAATACATTTAGAGACTAAGAGTATTAAGAATTTCTTTTATAGTCTTGATTTGAAATGTGGAAAGAGACATGGGAGAAAACTTGTCTATCTCAATTAGAACATGAACTAATTAACATTATTAATTTTATATTTAAAATCCAAAGTGCCAAGTGCACTGGTAGGATGAACAGTCACAGAAATTCCAGTTAAATTAAGAAAGCATTAGCAGTATGTTTCATTTTTTGTTACTACAGTTTTATGAATACAAATAGAAACAGAGGGAGAACCATTAGGATGGACAGAGCTATGGAAGGCACTAACAGAGCATGGTTTGTATAAACAAGTAAAATCCAGGCTGGGAGGGAAGAGTGATGTTTATAAACATTTGTGTGGTGTATAGACAGTCCAGGTCTTTAAGTACAGTGATAGCAACAATGGCAGAAGAAAAATTGGGGTAAACTGGTCATCAAAACATCATTTGGGAATTGGAAGGAGGCTTTTGTCTTAGAGCTGCAAGGTTTTCTAGAAGTTGTTAGCAGAGATGCTGGAGTTGGTACCTTGCTGCCATTAGGATGGAGTCTCAGAATCTCTAGTCCAATGGATATTGTCAGCTACAGCTGATCTCAAAGTCCCTGCTACTTTTAGAGTGAGAAGCAAAACGTGTTTTTGTTTAAGGTGACGAATCTCATGTGATATCTGCTAGAGACTGTACTTGTTCTCAGTCATGGAGGACTAGGAAAGCTTTCCCTGCTTCTGTTAGGCAATGCTGTGACATCTGGCCTTATCTTCTGTGCCAGCCTTGTTGTTCTTGAGTGTGGGATCTGGAGCTGAGCAGTTAAAGGATGCTGTGGAGCTGTACCCACCCGTGGCAGGCCCTGTTTAGACTGACCCTGTGCATCCCCCATCCCCAGATCACTCTTGGACGATCCACTCTTCCTGTCTGAGGAGGCAGACGAGGCTCAGTAACAGCACCCAGGGGACATTTCAAGAACTGCATCAGCTCGTGTGCTTTGGGATTTCTGAGTCATTCCTGGAGAGGCCCGAGTCCTGGCACAGCTTGCTGCCCTGCTGCTTTAGCTGGACACCTCACCAGGATCTCTCTGCCTCCCATTGTCTCATTTTCAGCAAGACTATTTGCAGGATGGGAGAAATAATTGCATCCAGTATGGATATTACAGAGCTGTGCAGGGGCAGTGTAGGGATACGTGGGTACACCTACTGTTCGAATGCCTAGAAGGAATTTAGAGCCATTCCAGCACAACTGGCCTGACTGTAGGACTGGTTTCAGCCACTGAATGGAGGTGGTTGAAAAATTACATTAATCATTCTCTACTCAAATGATTAGACAAACAAATCCAGAATAAACAACAAATACTTCTAAAATTGCTTTGATTAAATTGCATGAAGAGTGCTGTGAAATTTCTATTCAACACATCAATACTTCTGTTTTTTTCCCCTCCAGTGCTCCCAAAGGAAAGGATTTGGTTTGAAGACAGTAGATGATGTTCAGTCATTTAGGTGGAAATTGATCTTATGACTTAAACTACTGGAACAGATTGTTACTTTGGCTTTTCATGAAACTCCTCAATAAATAGAAATTAGATTCTTTCTTCTGTGTGGTGGGGATAAATCACTTTTTTAAACCTATAGAATTTTTTCCTGCCTTAGAGAATAACATAATTGACTTCCAGTTCAGGTTTATAAAGTTGTTTGCTGTTTTTAAAGCATTCCCCCCTGCCCTCCAGTGGATTGACTGACACATTAGGAAGATAAGAAAGAAACTCAATTTTAAATGAATGGAGAAAAATAGTATTTGCATAAAACATAACAAAATGTATTTTTCATTATCTTTGTTCTGCAGCTGTAGTGCTCTTTGTTGCACAGAAGTCACGCATTTAGTGAATGTGATGTTTTTGAAGAGAATATGTATTTTTTTTTAAAATAATGGTGTATGTATTCAAGTAGGAAAATATATAAATAATATTTGTAAGTCCTACATTTACCTTGCTTTTATAAAGCAATAGCCATAAAAAGAATTTGCTTTTTAAATGATGTTTTGATAGAGGCCAGTACTATTCTGTTGTTTTGCATTTTTGCAGCTATATATACCATCTCTGTCCCGATTGATACATAACGTTATCAATGTTACATACATAATGTTATCATGGTTATGTATCAGTCCAACCCCATGGCAGTGGGGCTGGAGCTAGATGATCTTTGAGGCTCCTTCCAGCCCAAGGCTTTCCATGACTCTATGTGGAGTTTCTGCTTTCCCTCTCGCCTTTCCTGCCGCTCAGTTCTGACGAAGCGCTGAGGCTGGAAGACGCCTGTCTGTGACATTCTTTCCATCACTTGCCTGGCTAAGATTTTGGTATTCTTAACTCAGTGTGAGGCGGTTTTGCGTTCATTTCATGGCAGCGGGTGCCGGGTATCCCTGGATGTGCCGCAGGAGCTCTGGCTCTGCTCGCCGCTGGCCACCAGGGGTCCCTGCTGGCCGCGACATCCCGGTGACAGCCGGCAGAGACGCGGCTTCTCCCTCTGACCCGCCGGCACCGTTTCCATCGCTTTAAGCTCTTCCCTGATCAAAGAATACTTAATCAATTGTTTACTTTTAAAGCCCTTTTATATTCAAATTAAGTGTTTCCTCCGGTGATTTACCAAAATCACGATTTTGCTGAGGTTACAACTCTATTACAGTATCAATTATTAATGCTTAAGAAATAATGTATGAATTGTTCCTACTCTCATTAGACCTCATTCAAATGCCATTAATCTTTTCTGAGTAGAAGGTATAATGAACTATGGGAATTGAGTGTCTCAATTGTTCAGTGAATGGAAGGTAATTTGGAACAAGTGGACATCATTCTTCTATAGTATGCTAGGAAAAGTTGACAACTGGGTATGTACACTTCGGATGCCTGGTTATTGTGTGTAGGAAGTAACTGTAACAAGTTGCCCCCAAAATTACAATAAAAATTGGAAAAACATAATCTCCCTGTGCTCTCAATCCCCCAAGATGATGTTTTATAATTACTGTAGACTTGATGTACATTACTTATTTAGCTTACTTAGTAAACTTCAGCAGCTCTCTCTTCTAAAATTATGTCTGATTCATGTAAATTCTTGCATCTGGAGCACCCTTTGCCAGGGGAATATCCTTGCCAAAGAGATCTGATACTTTTTACATGAAGAACTGTCTCCTCTTGTTTGCTTTGAACATGGCTTCTTCAAGCTGCATTTTGTAAAACTCAGCTCTTTATATTCAGAGAGACTGTGGACTCTTCATATTCACCCTCTTTGTCACTTATTTTATGGACATTCATATTCACTTCCAAAGTTTGTTTTTTCCAAGTGAAAAAGTCAGTAGTTCAAAGGAATACAGTGGTTTCTGTAGGTGGAACATCCTTGTTACTCTCCTGTAAACACTCTCCAGCACTAATCTCATCTTTTTCAGTAGGATACAGTTTTCTAAGGTTACACAAGCCACAGATTTATGCAGTGGGGTAACAGTATTCTTGATTCTGACATGAGTCTTTACTTTGACCATTGCTGAGTGGTGATGTAATATTTTCATGAGCTGTCCTGAGATGATCCTAAAATGTACCTTTCTTAGTTTTCAGTTTTACTGGGTTGAATTTTGTTTATTGTTTTATTGTTCAGTCACATGGCCAGACAGGAACTTGTTCTGTGGTTCTTCAAAGGCCCTGCAAACATAGCCTTTATCAGCAATATTTATATATATATGTATACATATGTACATTCAGGTTTTAAATAAGATCTAGAGTATAAACTGATAATGAAGAGATCACATTTTTGTTATTACAGAACAAATAAAAAGTGTATTTTGCTTGTCATGATTGTAATAGTCATATAGCAAAAAAAAAAAATTATGCGTTTTGCTGACTTTTCTTACTTTGACAAAAATGATTGGCCGAAATACATTTGAAAATAAAATTTAGTAACTGTGGGTTTGGTGGCTTTGTAAAATGGTCTATAAAATATTATAAAATTTAAATATTCAAATAATTCTCTTGATAAAGCACTTGATAGTGTATTTTCCTCTTGAAAAATGATGCAGAATGGCATTTGCAAAAGGCAAATCTTTACTTCTAAGATTTAATATAGTGTAATGGATATTGTAACTTGATTTCCTGTATTATTATTTGCTTTGATATACACTTATTTTGGTTCAAATACAGTATAGTTTTCTCCGAAGGTAACATGCAGTGCTAAAAGTTTTTGACCTAAATGATAGATGATTTAAAATTGTGATCCTTTGTGCATTTCTTTCAATTTTTGACTTACAGTCTGTTTTCTGAGAAGAATGTGGAACTGAATTGTTATTATTTGAGCTAATCTAATGCTTTCAACTAGATTGACATCCCATGTTGTCAATTTTTTCATTGAGCATCTGTTAAACATAAAAATGTACACCATATTTTATCAGAATGAGCAATCCTGACATCTGTAATTAAGCCTCCCCTGTTTCTGCTTTATTGGCTTTAACATCCCCGTCTAACAGATTGCACAAATTGCGCTTTTGTTTACAAAACAGGTCCAGACTGTTCTTTGAACGTCCCCTCCACGGAGTCTTACTGGATTCTGCCCAACGTGAAGCCCTTCAGCCCCTCTGTGGGCCGTGCTTCCCACAAGGCTGTCCTCCACGGGAAGTTCATGTGGGTGATTGGAGGATACACCTTTAACTACAGCTCATTCCAGATGGTGTTGAAGTGAGTGATTTCTTTTCTGTCATGTCCTTTCTGATGGGGCTTAGGGAAAACCGATCCTACCAGGGATGGAGTTTCTATCTTCTAATTTAGCTTAAAGGTTTATATCTCTGTTTATTAATGGTCTGATTTTATGCTTGTAATTTTATTATGATTATAGAAAATGAAAATATGGACAACATCAAACTGTTGGTGATATTTATATGTACTTCAATTTGGTGAACTACATTTTGAAAGCCATGTGCATTATTGATATTAGTTTATGGTTATAGGACACTTGTATTTAGTGCTTGCACTTTGCCTGCTGGTGCCATGCCAGTAGGCTCAGGCAGGTCACCTGTATACCACTTTTTTATACTTATGGCAATTTATATTTGTGTATATTTCACCACCTGTTGGAAGCATAACTGAAGCAGCTGTAAATAGCACTCAGGTGGTTTGGATGGTAACTTCATATGCAGAAGCCCTAAATGTGGCAAATGCAAGTTTTAGGACATATTTATTAGCATACTATTAGCATACTTACTTCTCCTGTTGTTGTCTACCTGTTGCTTTCTTCCACACATTCGCAATCACCCCAAATAAATCCCATAATCTTTTGGATTTTTCTTTTCTACCTTCATTTATTTTTTTTTTATATCTCTTATCTAACGCTATGCATTGATTAATTAATTAAAATATAATGAAGATTAAAATCAACCATATAATTAAGAGGGTGCCCAACAATAAATCTGCAGAGTAGTGCAAAAGCATGGGGCATGAGCAGTTTGGTGAGGTGGGGTTTATGTGACTGATAAGAGAACAAGTCTTGTGTTTTGTGTTAGTTACTCCTATTTTCTGAGATTGTTGATGGGTCCCTTAAAGAGCTGCTCCTGTTCTGCTTGAGGAATATTTAGTTCAGTGTTGTAATACTTCAAAGGATCTTGTTGATCCTAACACTAACAAATTACCATGTTAGAGTTAGTCGAACATACAAGCCCTTCTATTTCCTCTTCAGGTTGGAAATGTTTCCTCTTCTATTTCTCTTCTAGCTACAATTTGGAAAGCAGCATATGGAATGTAGTGCCTGTATCCAAAGGACCACTCCAGAGATATGGACATACTCTTGCATTGTATCAGGTTTGGAGTCTTCAGTATTCTGAAATTTATATGTGTGTGCTGTTAGTGAACTTAAAATGGGTCACCATGAACAGAAACTTTTGAGGGTAATTTAATTTCTAAATATTTTGTATTAACGTTTTCTTCAGTACTTAGGTTTATTGCATGGTTTTTGGAGCAGAGATTATGCAATACTTCTCAATCACTTTGCTGACCATAAACCTTCCACGCTAAACGTGCCAATAAAAGGCAAAGGGGTGTGTGAGATGTAATTGGGGTTGTGAGCAGTGCTCTTGCTCACCAGGCACCATCCCTGGGGGCTGAACCCCACAGGCAGAGCCAATTGCTGGTAGCTGGATCCTTTGGCAGCACCACAGCAAGAGATGGCCCAGGGGTGGGGACTGCTCAGGGAATCCAGGAGCACAGGGAGACAGAACTGGAGAGAAGGCTCCAACACATGCCTGAGGGGGCTGTCAGGGAGACAAGCTACAGAGGGTGACAGACTTGTTAGCTGTGACAGAGAAATACAGAATTGGTGTTGCAAATTTTCATTTCTTTGTATAAGGCATAGCAGTAGGTGCCTTGATACAATAAGGATTATATCGAGTCAGACCAAAGTGTTCATCTTGCCTGGTAACACCTCTTGAATAATGGGTAACAGTGACTGCCTAGGGAAGAATATAAGAAAAAATGAGAGGAACTTACAGAAGCTGCCTCAGAATAGTGTCCTACTTTGCAGCTGGGATTTCCCAAAATAGGTTAGTATTTTTGTGGAAAAAATATGAATCTCTGTTGTTTGTTTATTTGTTAAAAATTTTTGGACCATGTATTTATTTTAACATTGACATCATCCTGTGCCTAAGAATTCCAGAATATTTTTTTAAGAAATAAAACCTTTTCAGAAACTGGTACTAGCTGGCTTACTTTTGATAAATATATAAATACTTCTTATTCTCCATTTATTTCCTCATACTACTCATGATTTTCTGTAAGACCATAATACCCGCTACCATTTCTTTTTCATACTGAAAATGCCTTGTGTTTTTAATAATCCTCTATAAGGAAGATATTTCATACCTTGGATAATGTTGTACCATTGCCTTTACCACTTCTAATTCTGTTATATTCCTTTTGAGAAAGGAGGAATCACATTCTTTAGTGTGTTCTTACCTCAGAGATTGATGTAATAGGGAATTAAGGGTCTAATTTTTTTCCTATTAGTTCTTTAGGGTACTTTAGCTTTTTGAAAATCTGCTATTGGCTTTGAACTGGTATTTTTGCAGAATTGTCAGTTACATCCTCAGGATCTCATTCTAGGCAATTCAAAACCCCTTCCCCATATGCCTAGACTTGAAATTATTTTTTCCATAGACATCTTTCGTCCTTATGTATGTGAGCATTTACTTACTCTTCAATTTTTTCTTGTATTGCACATGCAGTATTAAGAGATTCTTCTGCAATTATTTGTGCTCAGTTATTTTAAATAACATAGTATAGTCAAAAAGTATTGCTGTTTTTCCCACTCATCCCCATACCAGCTTGTTTTTTAACATATTGAACACACAAATTCCAGTTGCACATGTCTGTGGGACACCACTAATTACCTTTATTCATTTAAGAAGTGACTATTTTATTTCCCCCAAACTTTATATACTTGTCTATTTTCCTTGTTCCAGAACATCTTAGTTCCTTCAGGGCATGAGGAATATCATCAAGCATCTTTTGGAAACTTCAGGTATATGTATCATCTGGACCTTTGATTTCTTCAGAAAAAGCCAATATTCTGTTTGCAGGATATAACTTCCCTTTTCAAAAAGCTATAGAATTTTTCTCCATTTGTTTGTCTGTTTCACTCACTGAATTCTGTCATTTCTGCCTCTCCCTTAGCAGTCTTTTGGTATGGACACATTTTTAAACAGGAATTTACATACTACAGACAAGGGTTAGCTCTTTTAATTTCCTCAGAACTGATTCCAGGGACTTTCTTTACCAGGTTTGGTCTTTTTTTTTTTTTTTTTTTTCCTACTGTAACTTTCTGTTTTTAGTTTTTGCTATGGAAATACCTGTAAAGTCTTTCATGAACTCATGTGGGAAAGTTAACCTAATTTTGTTGCTATGGCTTTCACTTCTCAGAATACTCCTTCAGACAGTCTGTTGGCATCACAAAGTATCTAGTTAGGTGTATTGCTAATGCAGTTGAAAAGTGATGTCTTAGTACTTCATATATAAGTTTTGCAGGCATCTCATTAAGGTGTTTCATAGCTTGTCTTGGTGTGAGTCTCTGTTTTAATCTGGTGGAGTTTCTGAACTTTGTTTTGAACTCCAGTTTTTCTTCTAAGTTTCCATTATCCTTCTGTTAAGTTAAACTTTATTTATTTTTTAATTTGTAATGGAAAGTTTTGTTTTAGGAAGCATTCTTGTAATCTGAGCAGAAATGTCTTACAATGTCTTAGAATTATTTTTTTTCACATTTTTCATATTTTTCTTTTAAAGATTTTGCACTTTTAGTTGTACATTTTAATTTCTTTTTGTTTGCTCTACTTTTATATAGTAAGTGCTTCCTCTAAGTTAAGAGGAGTTGAAGACATGGGCTGATATTTTATTTTGTCTTGTTTACCTGGCATCTGCTGTTCTTACAGAGAGTCTATGAATCTTGAATCTATGTTTAGTATGGTGAATATTGTAGAGGTGTTTTCAGTAGTGACATAAGCTAGGTTTTGTGCATGCCCTAGTGTCAACTCAAAGCTTGCTTTTCTTCCTGTCATTTCCCTGGTTCATTGCTAAAGGTCAGATCTTTTTGACCAATGACTTTGATTATTACAGTTCTTGTAGAATGCGGACTTTTTAGTCAAACATTTGAATAATGTATCATTTATCAGTTCAGAATAAAGGCTTAAAATATAATTTAACCTTTTTATTTGATGGTGCTAATATTTTCTTGAGATATTCCAAACTAAAGGGTAACTGTTTTAGAAATCTTTTCACCATCAAATATTAAATATGATAGATCTGTGTTAATTCAGACATCTCTTTGAATCTCAATGAAGTGCAACTCATGTTAATAATAATGAAAGCTGCAAGCAAAGGTATAGTGAAGAAGCTGTGAATGTTGTTGACTAATTAATATATGAAGACATATGTTAATTAGCAATTAAGATTCACTAATAATGAACCTATGTGAAATAACGACTATGATGCTTGTACTAGTGATTATGTGAAATGTCAGAAGTTACATGGGCCAAAAGGAGCTGATCATG
Organism: Sturnus vulgaris; assembly: GCF_052056855.1. Lineage (NCBI taxonomy): Eukaryota > Metazoa > Chordata > Aves > Passeriformes > Sturnidae > Sturnus > Sturnus vulgaris. The sequence continues at coordinate 30,870,032 of NC_142250.1, forward strand.
CAAGTCAAAGAAATTTCAAGGGGAAAAAGTACACCCTTCTGGAGTAAGTTCTTACATTAACTTTAACTTTTTAGGATAAAATTATGATATTTTTCCTTTTAGATATTCAGTCTCTTGAAAAAAAAAAAACAAACCTAGAAAAAATAGTTTAGTGAAGAGCAGTTGAACATAATCATCACCTAGAGATGGCAGCTTTGAGCTGTGTTTTCAGCTCTGTACCAGTAATTGTGGAATGTTTCCTTTATGGTTGATAGAAAAAAAATATCCACAGAGAAGAAATTAGATTAAGTTTTTGACTTGAGCTCCCGAGATTTCAGAGCCTAGTGCTAGACTGGAGTGAGAGTGCAGAGACAGCATTGCCTGATTGTGGTGCAAGGTAAATTAGAGCTGTGTGACTGACTCTGTGGAGAATTAATAAGTTACTGTGCCCATTTCCCTCAGAAAGCTTCTTTAAAAACTGAAGTACTGTTCTTCTTTATTCTGAAGAAAAAAAGATCTAAGGACTCCCACTGATGTATAGTTATAACAAATCCTGAAGACTTTTAATGCATTTTTAGAGGAGAGAGCATAAGAGAGCTCTTGCTTTTAGACCAACTAAGCTGTTAAATAGTATTCAGGCTGGTTACTGGAAAGGTGCTTTTAGCAAGTGGTTCTACTGCATCTCAGAAATTGTATGGAGTTTTTGGCACCTTGATAACTGAAAATATCAATGTACTTTGACATAATTTATATAAGAAATAGGCTTATAAAGAGACTGGGGGAAATGAATTGTGAGGTTTTTGAAGTAGGTACTTATAGCTTTGATAAACATGACTAGGTAGGGAGTTAGAGTAAATTCAAAAATATTGGATCCCTGGAACTAAGGAGAAAGGGAGTTACCTGCAAGATGTATACGTGGTCATTGCTGGGACTTAGTTAGTTTTTGGTAGTATCATCAAAATTGGTTGAATTTGGCCTTGTAATTGAACTGTTGGTGCTGGTCCTGAGACAGTGGAAGGATGGCTGGGCTTTGAGGTTTGTTTCCTTTGAGACTCGTGATAGAGATGAAGCAGACAAGCTGATGTAGTAGTAACCATGAAGTACACAGACCATTTTATATATAGTCAAATTTAATTTAACTCATTTGAGTTTTATGAATGTTACTTCCACTCTTAAAACTTTATTAAGAAAGGGTAATTGTTTTGATTCTTTGTACAAATTAATTGGTATTGATGTTGAGTCTGTATATATCTTCTGGTATTTTTATTGGTCTCATCAAAAGCTAGTGTTAACAAAGCAAAAGAGAGTAAAAACTTTTCCTACTTTATTATGAACAAGATAAAATCTTTCACCAGTTGGTTTATTGTTATTCTTTTAATGCCTGTTTTTGTTGGCTATTGTAGTATAATTTGAATAGCTCTGGAAATATAAAAGTATTTTCTAACTATTCTATTAAGTAGCTATTTGTTGGTTGTACCAGCAATTTCTGTAGTTTTATTGTTGTGTGACTTTGAATTACATCTTCTGCACAACTTGCTCTCTTATTCTGATTTGCAGATCTCAAAAGTGTAAGAAGTAGGTGAGATGAGCTGCCCTAGACTTTTTGCATGTAGTCTTGAGAAAAGCCTATTCAGAGTTCCCTTCCATGAAGTGGCCCTAATGCATCAAGAGATTGGTTCCTTATGTGGAAGTGTCATATTTTTCATTCCTTGTTTCAATATTATATTCCAGTTGGTTTGAAAATTAAGTCCAAGTAAGGTCACCTAAATTAATATTTTTAACTAAACCTAGCAACTGTTGGAAAGCTGCAAAAAATGAAGAAATAGTGACAGCAATATGACTCTTGGTTAGGTTGACTTCCTGACAGACAGTGTGGTGCAGTATTGTCTTGACCTTGAACTTGGTCCTGTTGGGAACAAAAGTTAAAATGTTCCTCTCCTGTAACCTATTCAGGTTCTTATTCAGAGAGGGTATAGTCCCACAACAAACTAAGAATAAGTAAATTAGGCTTCAGGAGGATGAGTTAAGACTGCTTTCCAGTCTGTCAGACCTGGTCTGGTGGGAGGATTACTGGATCAAGTAGAAATGTAACTAATTTTTAATTTTGATATAACACATAAAATGTTCTTGATCTGTTAAGCATACTAAAGGAGATAACAGTTTGTGGAAAGGAAGAGGAGGTATTAGACACTCCTAAACCAGGTGGTACATGTAGAATGCAAAAAACAGCCTGTTGTGGGTGAGTTATTGCCAGATTACATTTTGTGAGACTTGTATTTTCCTTGAGAAAAAAGAAGTTGAGAATTTCTTTAATGACGTACTGGTTTGACTAAACTTTTAGAAATTTCAGGTAGAAGTATAGATAAAAAAAAATCCTAATAAATGCTAGAGTTCTGTTAGCTTACATAAGGTTAATTTCAATACCAAGGCATGGATACAGTCTGGGGGAGAAAGAGATTGATGATCTTGTTTCAAGAAAATAGAGAATGACTGTTCATGTGGTTTGTGAGTTGTATTTCTTAGGCCAATTCTTCAGGAACAGTTTAGATTTATATAAGAATTAAGACACAAAATTCATTTCTGAGAGAGAAACTTTTCTGTGTAGCCATGATATAGTTAAGAAATGCAAAATGAAAATTATGTGGTTATTTTAATATGATTAACTTCCTTCCAATTCATTAGAAATGGATTGTAAATTACTCCTTTGTTGCATTTTTCTTTTACACTTTTTTAGTGGTATCTACCAGATAAGATTCTTTTGGAATGCAGGCAGGATTTGCATAAGAGTTTGTCATTCCAAGGTACAGCCTGAGCAGCTAAGTATTGTTCCTTTAGGAAAAAGAAAAATTGTGAAGTCTTAGGAATAAAAATATGATAAGTTTTAGAATTCTTGAATTACTGCATTTATATTAAATATAAAATCAATATTAACACTGAGATAAGATGTAGGGAAGAGAACAAGTCCAAGGTCATTGGAATGAATGATTTTGGCTGTTTGTTCAGGATTCAGTGTGAGGTGTGCACAAGTGTTACTCTGCTCTGGTGTACAGTCTGTTGATTGGGACTTAAGGGACAAGTGGGTGCTCCTGGTCTTTTGGTGATCTTTTAAAACATCCTCCTTAAACTATTTCATTTTTCCTCACTGTAGAATCCTCCTCTGTCAAGGATCTTTGAGCAACCTCTTCTGGTCTTGACCATTCTCAATGAGAAAAGAGAAACGTTTATTCTTATAATTAAATTGAATTTCTTGTAATCCAAGTTGTCCACATCACGTCTGGTTTATTTGCTGGATTACCTTGGGAAGAGTCTGGCTCCCTCTTTTTTAACCTCTGCCACCAGGCATTTAATTTTATTTGAATTGTTTGGTTATTTAACAAACATCGTCTCTAGAGATGATGGTGGTATCAATAAGATGAAGAAATTAAAAGGAATTTTATGGGTGTAAGTTGTATTTATTCTTTCAACATTCAAATTGTGACAGTTTACTTTTTCGCCTATATTTGAGTTATTCTCTTGGTCTTATTTTGTTCAGTCAAAAATGTGCATGTCATTCATTACTCTATAAGAGAAATCCTAGATCAAATGAATGTTTTCTTCTTTTGAGAAATGTGATTTAACTGTTGTGTTCAAATCCTGGCTTTGGTCTTATCATTCCTGCCTTCTGCTGTCATCCTCACTCTCCAATATGCACACTCAAATATTTACAGATCATATACTTTTTGTCATTTTTTTTATCATTATGGTTCATCAAAATTTTCCACTGAAGTACTTTTTTCAGGGAAAAAATGCAATTTGAGAAAATGGAAACATTTATTGAAAAGGTTTAGTTCCAATGAAGCAAACAGGAGCTGCACTGGCTGTTTTGTTGGCTTGGACCTGAACACCTGCCAAGAAACCAACTGATGTATCTGTAGGTGGGAATGTCATGATGGAGTGAGCTGTCGACCTGCTCTGTTTACAGGAAGAAATTTCTCATTTTTCTGGAATTCCCTACTGAGCAGGAACTCTGAAGTTCAACAAACAATGCACTTTTCTATACTTGAATTTGCATAAAGTAGTAGTTATATGAAATTTTGGTTTAAAAACCACAAGATCTTTCAAGGTTCCTGTAAATTCCTAGAGAATGTTACACATATGATGTAATGTATATAATACAGCCAAGGTTGATTTATTGAGTAAATGTTCAACTTTGCTTTCCCACACTGTAATTGAAGGTATTGTTTTTGATGCCTGGTATCAGAACTTTAAAATACAAATGTGTTGGAGACCTTGTATCTTCTTGGTGCTTATCTACCTGTTTTGTTTTCTCTTCCATGGAAAAATCTGCTTCTTATTCTCTCTCTCCTCTAGACTGAGGACAGTTTTTAAGATCTTTAATTTGGGCCAGATTCTTCACACTTCTTTTGGCACTAATTTCACAAAGACTCTCAATTTTATAATTTTTGTTGTCTTTAAAAAAAATATTATTTTACTTTGCAGTCCTGCTTGGTTTGCTCTTTTATAAACAAATATCTACTATGCTTAATTCAGGTAAAGGTCAGCAGTGTTTGTGTACTAGCATACTTGAAACTCTGTATCTTATGTGTTGTGTCTTCCAGGAAGCCTCACCTTTAGCATGTACCTTGGTTTATATTTAGTATATAAATCATTTATAAAGGTAGTATAACATTTATAAAGGGACTCTTCTGTCACAATTTTTCTGCTGCATGGGACCATTTGCACTTGTATCATTCCTACAATCTATTCCTTATAAGGCTTTCCAAATAAATGTCTGTCTTCATGTGCTTAGGAGGATGGGTTTTGCCCTGTATAAGTATGCATGTAACATTTTTTAATTTGAGTTCTGTATTTCTTCCACCGACTGCTCTCCTAGCTTGTTTTCTCCATGTTCAACTAATCACCACTTTTAAAGCGTTTTTCACCAGCTCTAGGAGTTTCTTAATCTTAGAAATAGCCCTTAGCAAAGCTTAGTTAAATCTGGTTTTGTGGCTGATAAAGCACTTGTCATGACCTTCTTCTCTTTTTCTCTGTGAATATTCTTGTATACAGGATCTGCTGTGTCACCTAAAAGATTGCTCCTCACAGAAGTGTTCTTTTATCTGAACTTTGAATCATTTAAGCAAAACTGTGAGGAGGACACTGCTGTTGTCAGCTGTCTGAGAAATCATTTCAAAGTTCATACAGCTCTTTAGGTCACCTTTTTTTTTTTTTAAAGTGTCTTTCCTCAGTGTTAGAAATATATATGCTTTCTGAAATACTGTTGTACAGCCCCTACAGTTCCTTAATTAGTTCTCTCTTTATGCCATAGTCAGTTATCAGCATTTGAAAATAAGTTCACAATTTTAGTGATGCTGATTTGACTTTGGAGATCTATATGATATTGTAAGGAATGAGCCATATAGGATCCTCTCAAGAAGAATATTTATTCAAGCCATTCCTTTGGATCATCCTTCTTTGGTTTTTGTGGGTCTTTACCAAGCTCTTTGAAATGTTTTATCTCTTAGGAAAAGAATGGGTTCAGATACATATCTCTCTAATCCTATGACAAATTCCTTCTGTGAACATCTTTTGTTCAAACACCAACAGTAGCACAGAGGATCCCTGCATAGGAAAGATTTAAATTCCAAATCCAGAAATATTCACCTGACTCAAATGAAAAAATAGTTGAAAATTTTGCAGAAATTTCAAGTGTACTGTTGAAGTGCATCAGACAGTTTGGTCAGGCATTTGCTGACAAATCTCTCTGGGTAATGAGGAGTCTTTTCTTACTGTTCTGGGTTCTGTTCCTTACCATCAACCACAGCTCTATGGGACAGCATTATAACCCTCTAAAGCCTTTGTTTTGCTGGACTGAAAACGCTTATTCTGCTGATCACCTACATTTGCCATGCCTGCCCATTCAAAAAGAGTCAAGAGTTTACATCTCTTGATATGTACGATGATAATAACCTTAAATTTACATGTCTATGTTAACAAATCTATCAACTCCTTTTACAGTGTCTGAAATTTCTGTATGATTGATGCAGAAACTTCTTTGGTAGTTTCCTTATCTTCTGGCCTCTTTTTCTGAGTATTTCATGCCAAGTCAAACTTTGCCAGCTGTGCTAAACCTGCAGCTTCCTTTTTTTGTTTGTTTGTTTGTTTTGTTTGCTTGCTTGTTTGTTTGTTTGTTTGTTTTTTTTAAATTTGGGGGGTTTTTGTTTGGTTTTTTTTTGTCTTTTTTATTCTTTTTTAAATTTAAACCTGGTAAGGCTGAGTTTAGGGTAAGCTCTAGAACATTACATTGCAGAATGCAGAAGACAACTCCCAACTGTACAGCATGTGAATGGGATGCAGAGTGTGTGGGGTGGTTATGTCCTAGCAAAGACTGAGTATCAATCTCAGAACCAGAGGAAGTTTTTTTTTTTTTTTTCCATCCAGTATAAACTGTCCTTGAGCAAGTCTGTGAAGCCAACAATCTGGAATTTGTTCTGTGACTTTGCATACCTTGGCTTGCAAATCCAGATGAAGCGAAATTCAGTAGGATTTGCTTTCAGTCAATATTTAAGTAAATCACTCATTACTTACCAGAACAGATGGCTCTGCTGCTTGAGGTGTGTGGTTCGTGATGGCTGGAATATCTGTTTTGCATTCCTTAAAAAGAACTCAAAGCACTCCCCTGTGGGACTTGATTTTAGTAAATGTGCTCAAGAGGAGCCAGCCACATCCATCAGAAGCAGCACGAGCAGCAGGTTGAGGGAGGTGATTCTGCCCCTCTGCTCTGCTCTCATGGAGCCTTTTGTCCAAGATCTAGCATAGGAAGCACTGTTGGAGCAAGACCTGAGGAGGGGCCACCAAGGTCATCACATGTCTGAAGCATCTCTCCAGAGGACAGGCTGGAAGAGTTGGGGTTGTTCAGCCTGGAATAGAGAAGGCTCAGGTGACACCTTATAGCACCTTCCTGTACCTACAAGAGAGCTGGAGGGTGATGTTTTACAATGGCATGGAGAGGTAGGACCAGGGGAGATGGCTTCAAACTGTGTGAGGGCAGGTTTGGTTTAGGTACTGGTGAGAAGTTCTCCAGTGTGAGGGTGGTGGGGCCTGGCACAGGCTGTCCAGAGAAGCTGTGGCTGCCCCATCCCTGGAAGTGTCCAAGGTGAGGCTGGACAACCTGGGATAGTGGAAGGTGTGTCCCTGCCCATGGTGGTGGGGGTGGAAGAAGATGATCTTTAAGGCACCTTCCAACCCAGATCAGTCTGTGATTCCATATACACATTGTTCCTTTTCTTTGGGTTCTGGCGACTGGATTTTCTCAGAACTTAAGTTATTTTGCTAGTAGGAGAGAATGTTCTCTCTTGTGCACGTGCTTAACGAAATCCCCATAGACAGAGTGTGTGGCAAATCACATTTTAATTCTGTGAACTGTTCTTTAAGAAAACAATGGAATATCCTTTCTGTTTAGCTTTTTAAAAATAGAGTGCTGCAGTATGGATTAGAAGAGCCATGTAATTAAAGGTTTTCTGGTAGAAATAATCTCTTTGAGATTCATTTTGGTGTCATTTTCATGGCTAGGTTTATTTTTCAGAGAAATAGACTCCTTATCATTGTTGGTTTAGTTTAAGTATCATTGTCTGGGATTAGTGTCTGATATTGAGTGGTTAATGTAAGATTAAATGTGAAGATTTAAGTCAGATTGCTCAGTTATGAAATATTGCTCAGCAGAGGAGTATGCAGTTCAGATGTTATCTTTCTGTAATCCATTATATTCTTTCTCCTCTCTCCCTTCCCATTTTTACAGGAAGACATCTACATGTATGGAGGCAAAATTGAAACGAGTTATGGCAATGTCACTGATGAACTGTGGGTTTTCAACATACCCAGCCAAACATGGAGCACCAGAATTCCTGCAGTCCTTGTCCATGGGCAGCAGTATGCTGTGGAAGGTCATTCAGCACACATAGTAGAGCTGGACAGCAGAGATGTGGTTATGATTGTCATTTTTGGATATTCTTCCATATATGGTTACACAAGCATTGTGCAAGAATACTACATCAGTAAGTCACTTTCAAATCATTTGGATCGTGTACAAAGAGTGCTGATTTTTTTAAAGTGAAAAAAGTGATTTTTGTTTTTTCAGGAAGAAAAATGTGTATTTTCCAAAATAAACAAAGCCTCATCTTTTTTCCTTCAAGTTATGTACATAAGATTTCTTGTCAAGTAATAGCATTTCTGTTTGGAGCATTGTGTGTTTGGAGCACCATGACTTTTTCCATTTTTGTATGTAGTTGTGGTACCCTAAAGGGGATAAAAATTGAAACCAGAAATTCCTCACTGTGGTAATTGTGATGAAACAGTTTTTTAGCACAGACTTGCTGTTTTTACCACACAGTAGAAGAGCAAAACCAACAAAAAATTAGTTATTTTAAAGGTTCTTTATTTTCATTCTGTAGTATTGTTTTTAAATGTAGTAACTTACTTCATCATTAAATATAGGGTTCTCTCTTAAAGATATACATGTTGCAGTTAGAGGTAATAATTAAAAATGGACCCTAATTTTCTGTAAATAACCTACCATGTGTGTCTAGATTTCCCCTTGTGAACTGCATAATACAAAATTCTGAAATAATACCTACATGCTAAAGGATAATAATTGCTTTTAATTGTTCCATTTAGCTTCTTTTTTGTGTATGCTTATTTATATAAACACTGTTCAAACAGATATATAGGTTGGGGAAATCCTTTTGAAACTCAGATGATTCTGATGCTCTCTGGCATTATCTCTGATGGCAGTGTCAAAATTATATAACAGTGTTGAGAAAGGATAAAAGTGAATGGCAGTAAGAGGAAGAGCACAATAATGTGCTTTATTCACACTGAAAAATTCCAATTTAACTGCATAAAAGCTACTATAAAACGCTGGTCTTAGAATGGTGTTTCACAACAGTATTCTAAGATTTATTAAGCATTAAAGGTCTTTTTTTTGAAAAACTTAGTTTCAGAAAGTGGTTTTTTTTTGACCTATCAGACAGAGAGAACTTTTTCTGTGAAGGAAAAAATGTTCTATCTTTCTGCATGCTCATTCACTGTAATGTCTGTTGGAAAACTTTAAATTATTAGCTTCTTCTGTTGGAACTTTAAATTATTTGCTTCTTCACATGCTGCTAATTTAATATAGAGTAGAAGTACCAGTTTTATTCTCACCTATTATTGTTGTTAGTTTAATTAGGAAGAAGGGAACATGATTTGCAGTGTAAAATTTTCTGTCTGGCTGATTTTATTGATGGCCTTATGGTCGAAATGGACAGCTTGTTCCTGTTTTAAATTTTTTTTTTTAATGTTACAGCTACATTTGTGGAGGATTAATAAAACAGTGTGGTTAGGTTAAGAGAGAAAAAGCCTCAAACCTTCCCTACCATGGTGATAAGCTTGGAGTAAGAGAAAGCAGTTCTCTGTCAGTTATGTGACAATTATTCTCAAGTTTTAATGTCTCCTTTTGTCATATTCTAGTGAGAAATTTAGTTTATTAGAGAAAATGTGCTTCACTTGGATCAGATAGAAAGGAAACTTGTAACAGTATAGGGAATTACTGTGGAAACCCAGTGACATCTGATGAAGGATTGATTATTGGGGCTCACAGTGCTTTGCAGAAAATGGTGAACCTGAACCAGTGCTGCCACAGAGAATTGTCACGTTTCATTTCACCTCACTGCATCTCCCTCCTTTCCCTCCCCCCTAAGTTAAACGAATTTTGTGGTAAATTTTCCTCAGTTCTGTTTTGGCATTGGCATTTATCTACAGTTTTGCAGCTGTAGGAACACATTTTTAACCATAAAATTCCAGCTGGTGGTTTGAATTAAGAATGACTGACTATTTTTTGGGAGGACTTTAGCAGTTCAGGATCCATACTTAAAAGAAATAGGAATTGAGAAGTATTCCTGTGAACTCGCCTGAACAGGAAAGGAAATTTTATAAAAATAAGGGCTTCTGGCGTTAAATAAGAACCCAGTTTTTTCTTTCTCTGCTTGCTTTAAAAGCATATTACTTTAGCATTTCAAATGGTACTGTTATCTTTCTACATGTTATCAGTAATGGCTTTTGGTCCTAATGAAGGCTATTTTTCAAGCATTTACCACATGCCTACTGAAAAAAAGACATAGAGGCATCTCTATGGGTTCGTTTGAACTGAGACCTCTAGGATCCAGTACTTTGAACTTTGAACTTGCTACATGGAATTCTGATGCTAAAGCCTTCTTTTGTTGCTGTGACCATGATTTCCATGGGGTCTGGGTTAAGAAACACCTGAAGAAGTTTTAAATAATTGTGGAACAATTGTGGAATAATTTAAATAAGTAGAAATTGCTACCTTTTCATGTAGGTATGTACTTCTTGTTAATAAAACATGCCAATCAAAGGTGTACTCAATCTCAAAATGTCTTTGGCATTGTCAGATTAGGGGAGAAAGTAATTTCTATCAGAGTAAAATAAATTGTGGAATAATTGGATAGGGTTTGCAGGCAGATTTTCACCATGCAAAGGCACGTGAATTTATTCCACTCCAAAGATGTGGTGGTTGCTGCAGGAAGAAAAGAGGTTCCTGTTTTCCTTTCTTGCTGCACCCAGACTTATGACTTCTGAGGAACCAGTAAATCCTGATATGGGAATTATGTGAATGATTTTTACTAACTTGGACCATAAAGCTTTTCTGGGCTACTCCCCAGGGAAATTTATTTCCCTTTAGGTTAGCAATACCTCATAAGTCTTCTAAGAATCTCACTGTGAGTCTCAAGGTGAAGGTAATAATTGTGTTTTGTTTTACCTGAGGTTTATAAAGGCTTCTTATATATTAAGAAACTTCAGAAGAAGTCTTCTGTGATTTGATTTTATTTCTTTTACAAGACCGAGATTTCTTTGGATTAACATAATATCACTGTATTTTAGAGTGATTTTTTTATAGCTTTAGAAGTAGATTATAGATTGCTTTTTGATTAAAAGTATTTCTTTGAAATCATGTAAAAAGAAATGGCCCCATGATGTAACATGCCTCCTCTTTTTTGTTAAAGTTAAATAATTTTAAAAACTCCAATTTCCTTACTTCTGGCTTTTTTTTTTCATGAAGCTGTATCTGCATTTGGCTTTTTAAGCTGTTGAGAATGCAGTTTCACTAATTTGATCAATCAAGTACTTCTTATTCTTATATATATTTCTATATTCTCATGATATAATGATAGAGGGGGATCTGAATATGAGAAGGGTTATGTAAACACTTTCAATAAAAATTAAACTTTTGTTTAAAAAAGGTAGGTGAAGATTTATATCAATAAGCTGCTTCAAAAAGTCAGATCATGTGCATAATAATGATTTTAAATACAGACAGGATTGTATTTTTGTCTGAATGATGCAATATTCAAGATGCTGAAGTGTGAATGATATCAAAACTGTATGTACACAATTCAGTAATTGAAATTCAGGCAACTCAGCTAAATTTTAGAATGGGAAGTAGATGGAGCAACTGTAACCTTGCTTTTGGCCTTTATTTCAGCAAGATGTTGCTGGACCTCTTTTATTGAATTTAGGTAGTTATTCATAGCACTTTTTTTTTTTTTTAATTCAAGAAGGAGCAGATTTTCATATTTCTGCTTACCCCATAAAGTGATGCAATATGCAGTGTTACTGTGACAGTGTTCTAAAGGCTACACAGGACCATAGACCCCTTTAGGTTGGAAAAGATCATCAAATATGACCACTGCTACATAAAAAATAATGCTCCATAAATACTACATGAACCAGTCAGATAGAAATGCAAAGTATTCTGTTATGCATATTATCAACAGCATTGTGCCAATATATGTGGAGAAATAGTTCTTTTCCCCTGAAAAACGTATATGCCAATCTCTAGGACTGATCATTCAATAAATAAATGAAGATACACTTGTCTATTACCAACAGTATCTGCAGGCTGACTCCTCACCAGCCCTCTTACAGAAACTGTATCAAGTAAATCTTTATCAAAGTAATATGTATGCAATATACAGTATTATCAGTACAAATTTCATATTTGTGTTCAAATTGCACTTCTTCATAGCTTGATAATATCCAACATGGGGATTGGAATAAAATACTGCTTACATTACACCACACATAAATAATGTAAATATTCTGTGTCAGCTATAAATAGTGTATTACACAAATACCAGCATTCATATACACAGAAATAATCACAATTCTTCCTCAGAATCTATACTTTATAACTAGCTATAAGCACGTGTTACTGAAAAAAATGTAACTTATAGAGGCAGTGCCTGGAAACTATTTAAGGAAAGTATGATAGCAAAAGTAATAACTGAAAATCACGAGCGTCTTCATGAGAATCTGGAGGAAAGAGTTAATCTAAGTTACCTACATAATATCAGATAAAAATTGAAATGGGATTTAACCTGACTTTGAGAGGAAGCAAGGTGTATGGTGTTGTGTGCTAGCCTTGGATAAGTACCTTTATAATGGCAGCCAGTTGAGGTTAAGAATTGGGAGACTGCTCCATTTTGAATGTCCTTGTCCAGACTCTCTGTTTGTCTGACAATCTCCAAGAGGCTGGAAGTGAATTATTTCTTCTGTTTCACGTCTGTAGCACTGACTCGCAGTCCTCACAGGCTCTTCTGTAGAGGCTGCCTTGTGCAGGAAATGCCTCCTGGCTTGCTCTTTTTGTGGCTTATATCATCATCTGGAAAGATGGAGGGGGGAGAAAAAGACATTTTGGGGCTACAGGCGGCAGGAACTCACTTAAGAGCTGTCTTTTTTTGCTAAGGTAAAATATTTTCCAGTTGTAGTCTCTTCTTCAGTCATAACAGCTATTGTGGCTGGTTTTATTGGTGTCTCTTTGCAGTTATTAATCATGTGGTGTAAAATGTGGATTTAAATGCCAATTTAATGAGCTGCTATCAAATTATTCTTTTGTGAGTGTTCTGCAATTGAATGGGTATATTTGCAGTTAAACAACTAAGAAACAGTGGTTGGAAATGGATTTTAGCTCAATAATTTTGCAGTTACTCCCAAAGTGTCTGCCCATATCCATGCACACTTGGAGCTACCTTATGTTATGTGATTCTCATGACTCACTGCCTTTCAGTCTGCCAGGCTCCTCCAGACTCCCCATGACTGAGCACAGGTGTTCCTAATGAATCTGAAGGAGCTGGAGCACTGAATTCTCATCAGCCATCTCTGGCGAGAATTAATCATAACTCCTAATTTCATATTTTCGAAAAGCTTTGGGCTTTTTTTTTGTTTGTTTAATGTGAGTGCTGAAGTCACATGTAGGGGAGGATGAGGTACTGCCTGGCAGCTGTAACAATGATGTGGTGGTTTGATTAAGGGTAGCAGATAATAGTCTGACAACATTATCTAATTGCAGATATTTTGATACATTAATATAAAACTACTTCTTAAAACAAATCCCAATAGTCATTGCTGTGTTTACAATTATATTGGAAATTATTTTATATACTTAAAAATCCTAGTACTGTGATTTAGCAGTAACAAACCTTTAAATTATGTTTTGTTTTTTTTTTAATGTTTCTTCAAGGGTCTAACTCATGGCTTGTACCAGAAACGAAAGGAGCAATTGTTCAAGGTGGATATGGCCATACCAGTGTCTATGATGAATTGACAAAATCTATTTATGTCCATGGTGGATACAAAGCATTGCCAGGCAATAAATATGGATTGGTGGATGATCTTTACAGATATGAAGTTAACAGTCGGACATGGTAAGTTGGATTTATAATGTAGGAAACGAAGTTAGAGGTTACTGAAGAAAACAGAAGTGTAGAGTAAGGTGCTAGAAAAGTCATGCAGGTACCTTTATATCCTGTGCACGTTTCAGAACAAGTTCTATGCAACAAAATGGAAGAATTGTGATGAGGGGCCAGACTTGAGTCAATGGATTAGTGGAGCTATTCATTGAAAGGATGGCAGGAAGCAAGCTTTGTGCATGTTCTATAAATTAGGAAAAGGTTCTCCTTTCCAGACACAACCACTGTGCAGAAATAGCACATGTGAACTGTTTCCTCATGGTGTGAATATACTGCTGGTCTACGTTACAGTGGCTGTTATTTTAAGAAATAGAAAATCCTAAGAACTGTGGAAGGTTATTTTGCACAAAACTATCAGAAATAAGAGAGAAAAATCTCTGGTATTATGTAGGAATCCTTAGTTATGAATACTCTTGGTGTTTCTATTTCTATCAGTTCATTGTTCCTCAAGTTTATTGTAACTTATGAAAGCTACTTGTATGTCATGTACAGAAAGTGACCTTGACTGTTTTTTCTTACCTTAGAGATGATTTGAGATCAAGAACTACTGCTTTGAACATTTTATTCTTGCAATTTAATGTTTGTTCAGAGTACTAATGGCTTCACTTTAAACACCCAAAACTTGCTCTCAGATTTTGGAAACACGGGTTTGATTTCACTGAGGTTCTTAATACCATTAACTCATGGCATTTGGAAATATTCATGCAAGAATTTTTTTTTCCTTTTAATGTATTTCTAAGTTCTTGGAATTTTAATGCTTTCTTACTCTATTTTTGCAACAAAGTGATATTTTTTTCCTTTGATCGTCTGTTCAACAATAAAATAGTAATAATTGCTGGAATATTTTTATGCATTATTCACATAAAACCCAATAAAGAATACTTCGGTTGACTCTATACTAATGTAGCATTCTCTGCAGCTTTTAGAAAACTCATCTTTGTTTTGTGAGATTTACACTGGCACTGAGTTTTACTATGGGACAGAAAATGGGCTCAGAGGATGGAGTAATGACACATAGTAATAAAATCTGAAGGGTTACTGTATCTCTGATACCTTTTGATTAGCATTCAAAGCACTTGGTGAGGTAAGAGGCTGAATGTGGTACTGGATAGGTGTGGCATGAGGAAGAGCTGGAATTTTGATGGCTCTCTCATGTCCATGTCCATGCCATTTGCTGGTCCTCACTGGCACTCATTCCATTTCTCTGGCTGATCTGGCAGAGGTTCATAGGCTTCAGTTGAGGTATACAAATCTGATTACTTGTTCAACTCAGTTGCATGTAAGTTTTCATTTCTTAATATCAATTCAACAAGCTTTATGTTTCTTGGAATGTGAGGGGGCAATATTTTGATTCCTTGTGTGAACTGTATTCCTAATACACGATGGGGAATTAGTGTTGGCAATACCTGCATTGCTGTGCATTACTGCCCTGCTGCTGCAGCTGGGGCACAATGTGGAGCTGGGCTTGGATAATGGCCTGAAGCTGTGGAAGCACCTGCTGGCTCCTGGGTATTTCTGTTACCATTAGAGATTCGTGCAGCACTTGGCACTGGCATAGTTAACACAAAATAATGTTTGCAGATACACGAATATGTGCATAAATAATGGATTCGGGGAAAGCGTGCTGAGACACTCACAGAATTTGCATGGGGTTGATATGTGTTGGAGAGCTCTCTAGATTGCCCTCATTAGTGATGCTAATGAATAGTGAAAATCATGGCCAAATTAGCAAACTTCCAGTTCTGCTGAATCTTGAGGAAAAGTTGCTGTTCCTTGGAGGGATGAAACTCAGCACACGAGGGAAAAAAAAAAACCCACACTATGGTAGGGAGCAGAAGTGGGGCAACACAGTTTTGGGTGTAGAAGAGTGAGCAGCCCAAAAAAGGAAACCTGTTGAGATTTTTTTGTTCCCACTGTATAGAGGAGAATCCTTAGTTTTCCCCAGAGCAGTATATGTCTCTTCAAGCCTTTAGTGATCAACACAACTATTTGTAGACAGCTGCGAGGCAGGATCATCAAGGCAGAGCCTAGTGTATAGCAATTAGTGTAAATTAGGCAGTAGGGGCTGTACAAAACTGGAGAAGCAAAAGACAGAAAGGTGTCTGTAGTCCAAATGGACAAAGATAACATGTTCTTAGGATATTATCATTCTTTCAGGTCATAGCAGCAGAATTCCTCCATAGCTAGTTGAAAATAACTTAAAAATAACGCCTTGTTCCACTTTCATGTAATTCTGATTTTCCGTGTTGCTAACTGAGGAGTTGAACCCGAATACCACATTTATCTGGGGGTGCCATAAGTGTCTTGTATCAAGCCAGTTTGTGGTTAAAAAAGCACACTTATGTGGTGCTCTGTTTTCAAAGTATGTTAATCGGAAATACACAAGAGAAACGTAAGTCGTTTAACAGGACCAAAAAAAAAAGAGTCGAAAGCAGGTGGGTATGTAAGTGGATTGGAGGAATTGTCACAATTTTAAGCAATAAAAAAGCTAATTTATTTTCATGTAGTCTTCGATTTTTTTTTTTTTTTTTTTTTAATGTTACTTTCCAGGGCTAGGGGGAATTTATTTCAATAACCATATGAAAATTCAGGTTTGATGCCTTCTTTTCAACTTGTTTAAACATGCAGTCTTTTATAACTTAAAATATTTCAACTTTGTTGATTGGTTTATGCTATTATGTAAGAAAATTGAGATGTACTTTAAACTCTCTCCCTTAAACATGATGATGATGTAAAAATACTGAGCAAATATGAGAGTGAGTCAAGAGAGACAGTATTATTCAATCATAAGGAAATATTGTTGAGTCAGTTTGTTACAGGAAATGAATGACTAACAGTTTAATTGTAGATTTAAGCAGTAAGTGTAGTGACATAAATGAAAATGAGAGTCTAAACTTGTAAACTTAGATTACTGAGACAATGAAAGGTTATTAGGAGAATGCAAAAGATATTTTGTACTGGTGATCTAATCAGCTCTTCACAAACATGTCTACAGCTGGTCTGCTTAACTAATTCATCTGGCAAAACCCACAAATGGTTACTCTCTTCCTTGGTAAGATTTATTTGCTGGGATTGAATCAAGTTTGTATTCTGTGCTTTCTACTGGCCCCACATCTGCCCCTTTCAAACTGTGGCATTGATAGCTCTTGGCTACTCTTGGGGCTGTGCCATTGCTCTGGCACAAAGCAGACCACACACACAGAGGCTAAAGTGAATAAAGGGAGAGATCAAAGCCTCCATGTGCCTGCACAGTTTTGTTTTTTAGTACTGAGGTTCACTATGTTTGAGTTTACCAGTGTGAATTAGTTTATGAAGCAGTGCAAGTTTTTTCATCATACCTAGAGTGCCTTCTACCATTTCTTTCCCAGGACCGATTGTTCAATTGATTAGAAAAAAGAATGTTTTTCCTTTTGCAGTATTTAGGATGGTCTAAAGATTATTTTAACCTTCTAAACAATATTTTATTGCATTTCTTGAGCAAAAAACCAACATGGCTAAGGATATATAAGAATAGGAATTAATACTATGAATCATGAGTTATCATTGTGTTAATACTATAAATGGATACTATCAATACTGTGAATACTATTTTATTCAGTTTTGAGTAAAATTTACCATCAGTAATCATTTCTGAAGAATGTAAACATGTTAAAATTAACTTCAGCTATATTGTTTGGCAAACTGTTTTATTTTAACAAAAAGTGTGATATTTTAAATAAACACCTATTTTTTGTATCATAAGAAAATGTATAATCCCAGAAACAATCTGATTAAATGCCATTGCGTTTACTCAGTAATAGCTATAGTTTACTATTTTTCTCATGCTTATTGCTTTCATGTACAAATTTTCTTGATGCCCATATACAGTTTTTCATGTTAGTGTGCATTTGTTCTTATGTTTTGTAGGACTATTTTGAAAGAGAGTGGCTTTGCAAGATACCTTCATTCAGCTGTCCTAATCAATGGAGCTATGCTCATTTTTGGTGGAAACACTCATAATGATACTTCCTTGAGCAATGGTGCAAAGTGTTTTTCTGCTGACTTTCTTGCATATGATATAGGTATGTATTGTACTGTTTTTTTCTCATTCTAGTTTTAAATACCATGATTTTGCTTTCTCAAGTCCAGCTAATGTTATTCTTTAAAGTTTTGATCCCAAACACCTTGAAGTTATATATAAATCTTACAGGTTTTTGTTCCATTTTATCTAAAGATTTTGGTTTTTCAGGCAAGGCATAGCAGCATCCATGCCATTCTCAAGGCCCTGGATATTTTTGTAGTATTTTGGCAACATGCTTTTAAGGAAGACAAACTCAAAAAAGGCTCTACATGTCAAGTGGTATTAAGGCTGAGTGAAGCATGAGGAGCCTTTAGGAGATGTTAAAAGGATGTGGTATATTTAATTTCACAGGACTGTGGCTGAGAGCAGAAAAGATTGTTATTTGTAAATATATGATAAGAATACAGTTTGGAGGAAAACTGATAAGACAAGACTAGGTGGGTGTCAGCTTTCATTCTGGTTCCAACCCTTTGAGCTGTACACTTACGGAAAAGCTTCCCTATAACATTACAGAGACTATAAATAGAATTTAATAGTCCATAATCTTTTTCCTATCTTATGCCACTGCTGTTCTTACCATAAATAGTTTTTCTCTTCTCTGATGTTCACGTCCATATTTTATGCATAGGCTTTACATATAAACATGTAGCTCATATTTGGGCTTTAAATATAATCATACAGCACACACTGGGGCCAAAAAAACACTGCCACTTGTCCTGGGAGCCAAAAAATGGGAAATGTGTCAGAGCAGCCTAGGAAATGGACTCATACATGCTCCTGGTGAGAATAGCCTGTGGATATTGCCTGGATCTACTTTTGGCAAGCGTTTATCAGCTGCCTACAGTGGTAGAAGAGGCTGAGACATGATCCTTCTTTTAGGACTAGTTAATGGCTTTTTATGGCATTCACTGTAGATATCAGTGCAATGTCTTTGCTTAGATAAAATAATGACCAATTTCAGTACATGGAACATATATGCATTATTTCCTGCCAGTTTTAATGGGTGTGCAAATAATACCTTAGCAAAACACCTGAGTTTTTTTTCTGTATCCCTGTATTGCATATTCCATAGCTTCTTATAGGCATCTGATGGAGTGAGCTATTGATTTTATTCTCTCTTCAGTTTATATGTAGATTTAATTTTTTATGAAACAGAGCTCTTTTCTTATTTTGGAGCATAGTAGTATTTATTGGTCTACATTTATTTGTAGAATGTGTACTTACCGATTAATAGTGTGAGACCTAAAATTAGAATTAACGTAAATTTCTGACTTTCACACACCAGTAGTTTCTTATCATCTTTCATGAAAATGTTTTATACCGTTTTTTCTTAAGTAGAACAATATTTTGGTTTGTCTAGATGGTTATAATATTTAATTTGGTATTTGTATTCTCTTGCAAGTCATATTCTTCATGTGTTATGAAACTGATGAAGAACAAAAGAAGTGGATGTAGTAATTACTCTTTGGATGTAGTAATTCATGTTAATGGAATTTATGAAGATTGATTTGAATCAGACTTATTCTTCTGTAATATTAATTTCACCAACTTAGAAACAAATCTCACAGTACACATTTGATAAAGACATATTTTTCAGAAAACTTGACATATTTTATGAAGAATTAAATAATTACTCAATAGGTATATTTCAGAATCTTATTTACTTTGTTTCATGAGTTTTTGAACAATGCTTGAAAGAAAAAATATACGATGCTATCAGCATCACTTTTCCTAGATACCTTGCAAGTGATGGAGTGTTGTGCCTTGTCTTATAAAAAATGGGTGCTGTCTGGAAACCAGCTGAATCCTGGAGATAGAGCCTATGCTATTTATGTTCAAGTTGGGCTAGAGAATACTTTTGATTATCTCTTATTATATGTGACATAGTCCTCTGGATAGATTGCTTCAGCTTTTTATTACCCGTGGAAACACTGTTTTTCATATTAATGTGGAATAACTGTTCGTGTGGCTTCATCTCAGTCAAGCTTAGCTTTCTGAAGGGTTGGTTTCTAATGCACTTTGGTACTCCACACTCCTCTAGTCCAGACACAGACATAAGAATCTCCAGAGAGCAACTTATTTAACAAGCTTAGGGACTGTTACCTCCCACCCCCTGCTTTTCTGAATCAGTCATTACTCTCTAAGTTCTGAGCTTAGTCTATAACAAGTTTTAGACATTTAAATGTGTCGTGAGCCAAGAGTTCAGTTCAGTAATTTGAAATACCAATTGCATATTTGTTAATGGTGAAGACACTGAGATGGGGAGGCATTACAAAAAAAATGGTATGGCACCATAATTTTCATAATTTAATATTGCTTGATGTATTTACTTATATAGCAGTAAATATATTATAAGAAGACTGATGCATTACAAAAAAGAGCTTTAGAAATCTGACCTTGGTATACTTCTATTCTGCTTTGATATTTTACCACCAGGTTGCCCCTGGGTTGCTTTGGAAGCCCCTTAAAGATCCATATAGGGTCATTTTTGTAGAGGTCAGGTATTTTCCAAATGTGCTATTATTACCTCATTAATCTGAAAGTGGAACATTGGCAATGGGGATAGACTTAAATTCTGTGGTTGACCTGCAGTTTTCTAAATGATGCTGGTTATGGCTTTTCTTTACAAGGGCCCCCTAAAACTTACATTTCTGTTCCAATCGGATCTTAGAAAAGTAATTTAGATTATGCTTTATGAGTATTCACATGCAGAATTTGCCAATAAAAACTGATTAATTAGACACACAGAATCAGAGTTTAAAACAGATTCTAACTAATTAGACCACTAGTAAAATACAATTAAAGAAAAGCTTTTTTCTAAAGAGTAAGGATATTTATTATAATTATTATAGTTATTGTAGTTTCTGGCCAAATGGTGCAGTTAGTAAATATATCTCTGCATGCCTAAGTTCCTTAGATTTGAGTTGTGAAGTATTCAGTCTCTGTCCTTTTGTTCCACATTTAGAACAATGCTGCTAAGGTGTCTGGATACCCTTGATATATACAGAGAATTAATGACAGGGAATCTAAAAAAGCCAAAACCTGAAATCCTGGGAAAATGACAGCTGTTTCTGTGCTTTCTCCTAGTGGTGGTTGGAGTTCTGCATTTTTTGGATCTGTGGGAGAAGTGCAATAACCCCTATGCTTACACTAATAATATACTCCACAATATTTCTTTTGTTACTATCTGGATTTCAGTTTATTATTATGGATTAAATAGTATGCATATTGAATTGCTTATGAAAGACAATATTGCATGTGAAGTATTAATTTTCTTCTAGGGTATTCACACAAAGCTTAAAAACATTCTCCTTTCTGGAAAAAAATTCAAAATTATCTCAGGAGATTGACTTTAGTTCCACTTGTAATCAAACATATTGCTTATATTTTGTAATAAAATGAATTGTTTATTCATAAATTGTTTGCTTGTAAAGTAAATTGTTTCATTTCTAGGCTTTGTCATTAACAAAATGAAGTAGTTTAAATATCTGTATTTTTTTTTCCAATATGAACACATCTATTTTTGCTGTTCTCCCAGTTTCTGGAGTTACAAGTGGATTATCAATGTGCCATCACAAAGAAAATGTAAAGCAGTGCCTGTGAAAGATTAAGTTTTATGCGTTCCTGAGCACTTAAGTTATAAATGCAGTTTTGGTGCAGTCTGTAACAGCAATTACCTCCATATTGCTGTGCTATTAGAAGAGCAAAGCTATAATAATATAATGCACTAATTGCTCCCTTTAACAGCAAGGTTGTTGATTTCTTTATATTGCTTGGGGAGTCACTGTTATGAGTATAAACTCTGTTGAAGATGTTAGTTCTATAGTTTAAATTCAATTCATGCTGTTTTGAAAGTACTTGCCATTGTGTTTTCCTGAGAGTAAGGAGATCTGATTAAAGAAAAATATTTATGCAGCATAGAAAGACTCAGAAAATAAGTTTCCTACTAGTACATAACTTTCATGATATTTTAGTTGTTTATGTTCAGTGTTTAGTTGTCCAGACTCAAATGAGAACCAGACAGAAGTATAGTGGTATCCATATGTAGTGAACCAGCATTACCTCTTTTACCAAAGAAAAATGAACTTAGTAATTATTAGAAATATGTAAAGAGAAAATAGAAGCATAAGCTGGCATTGGATTCTATGTAGCACGTAAGGCTGCAATGCAGTGTTGCAGAGTGTGATTGAGCAGAATAAATACACTGGCATTTCAAATCTATTTAAATAATTTGAATTTCCGAAATGATTGGATAAATGTAAGCACAAAGTAAGTGGTTTCATATACCTTCTCTTAAAACAAAGCTCCTAATGCAGTAAGAGGTTGTCACTGAATCAGGCTGCCAGTGCCAAAATACAAATGTGATCCTGGAGGTGAAGTATGGAACGTTGGCTGCCTCTTTTTAAAGACTGTCCTAACAACTTTTGCTTCCTATTTTTAACAATGCTATTTTTTTTTCTATTATTTTTTCCTCTGTTCAGTCACATTTTGGTAAGCCTAATCTTATTTAAAATTTTAAAATTATATTCTATGTTCAAATACTGTTGCAGCATTGAGAACTTTCGTCTGAAACGTCCAGGTCATCCTCTCTGATATCAGTAATGCAATGTTGCCAGCACGTTGTAGATGAGATGTGCTGAGGCCTGACCTGTTGAAGTGAGGGCTCTGGAGAGCAATACCCTGTGAAAAGTTCAAGTGGGGATTTTCTCTGCCAGAATCAGCTGAATTGCTTCGAATCCAGTCCATTTCTGTGGTGTTTCATCACAGAAATGTGTGTGACTGGCGATTCACTGTCAGAGCTACTTCTGTATCATCTGGTAACCATTCAATCTACACCAGGGAGAAGGATAAAACTTTTTCTTTTAATGTTACAACCTGGTATAGTTTGTTCTTAAAGCAGAAGTAGAAATAGAAATAAAAACAATTTATTAGAAATCGAAAGAAAAAAAAAACAAAAAAACCCTTTATTTTTCCCTGTACTTTTCAGTGACTAATAATTCTGCTAATCAGTTTGGAATAAATAGTATTATTCCTTTATCTGCTTGGTAACTGGTTCTATTAAAAGCAGAAAGTGCTTCCATGTGCTATGTGTTGTACCTGGTTACAGATAGAACAGATACAACTAATACTATATCTTCCACTTCCTATCAGTATAATGCCTAGAGGGCATAACATTTTATGGAGGAAAATACTTTATACTTTACTGCACAGAGTTTACCATCATTATTAGACTGGATATAATACACACAACACACGGAATGCTGCAATATTGATAAGTCATGTTGGAAATCATTACATTTGTCATTTGTCTTTTTTTTTATTGGGACGGTACAGTGAAGTCTGGGAGTCTGGGTGCTTAGAGTGTTCAAAAGAAGTTTGAAGATGATGGGCAGGGATGAATTCTATTTGATTCTTTACTGAAAAACACCATCACATCAGTTGGCTAGTTACCTGTATTTTGTATTAATCAACTATACAGAGAAACTCAAATCAGGAATTGAAAGCTGAGCAAAAGTATTTTTCTTGCACAGTGCTCTGTTCAGTGTTCAGTAGTCATTGAGAAGACTAGGAGGAGATAAGAGGGGAGGCTATTTGTAATAAGCTTCCCTCCCTCTTTTTTCTTGTACTCTATTGTAAAGACCTGCCAGTTTGAAAAATATCATCAGTAAGAAAGGAATTATTATATCTCCAGTCCTCAGGGGTTCCTCATCTAAAAACCAGCCTTTATTATGGTTTTATGGTCTTCCCTTGGTGTTAAATCCCACTTTTTCTAAAACAAATTTCTAAGTACAGGAAAGACTATATATTTATATTGATAATATTTATGTTTTTAAAAATAAGAAAATAAATGTCAACACTTACTGAGATCAGTTGAAAATTTAGTATGAGTTTTAAAATCAGATGGAAATGGAGTGTGGGTTTCCTAAATTGTTTCCTTTACCATCAAAGGCACACAAGCTCGTGCGTGCTGTGTCTGTTAATGTGCAGTGACTTAACACCATCAAGAACTTGATTTTACAGTATAACAGTAAGATTTTGCTGATCAATTGTTAAAAAGTTTTTTATAGCTTTTAAAATGGAAATATTTTCTTGAATTAGAATTAATGATTGGACTGTTGATCCCTTATTTCTAATAAAAATATATTCTCTTGGTCTGAGTTTCTTTCATAAGTCAAACACCCTGGAGGCATCAAATGCCAGTGTTATGAATGGATATGTTTAATACTACTCCCAAGTTCATCAGAAACTTATGATCATTAAGTAGGTAGTTGGTGTTCTAGTGCTGTGATCTTTTTGGCTGAAACTGTTTCAGGACCATCTCTCTGGCATGTACAGACTTTCACCACTCTATTTAAATAGAGAAAATAAGAACAATTGTGAAAGATGTAGTGTATTTATAATTCCATAGTGTTATGATAACATAATGTTAACAATGATAGTGACAGAAGGTAAAAGTTGATAAAAGAAGTAAGAATTTTTGGGATGTGTTGCTCCTATAAGAATTAAACTTGCTATGCTTTCTACACTGCTAATTCCATTCTGAGTCCACCACCTGACGTCAGAATTATTGCTGTTTGACCCATTTGCCTTACTCTGGTAATAATATGCTTTTTAGTTGGTTTCCAATCTATAAAGAGGGGTAATTGATTTATTTATCACAGCCACGATCTCACACTGGCTCTCTTTATGGGCTCAGGCTGTGATTTGGTGGAAGCCCGAGTTGATTTAGCGGCGTTGCTGCTGTAGCTGTGCCATCCTATCCCCTCCTGTGTGCTGAGTCCATCCTCGTGTGAGGTGTTCCAGCATGCTTGGCTAACAGGATGCTGACTGCACAAGATGTTGCTGTCAATAATTTTCTGCTGTCAATAATTTTCTGCATTTGAAATGCCAGAACAGCAGCACTGGCAGAGTTGAACTGTTCTGACAGTGGGAACGAGACCAGCCTGGAAGACAATTTGTTCCTCCTGGATTCCCTAATATCCATTTCTGTTTTTCTAAGCTGAGGAGGGAGGTGTTTTGATCTGTCTATTGAGAAATGCCTCTACCCAAATTAAGATGCAAAAAGACTATATACCCGAGCCAATAGCACAGATTTTATTTAAGAGTAAATGTGAGGGAGGGAGAGATGGAAAGAAGCAGAGAGGGACAGGGAGAGTAACAAGACTGAGAGAGAGATCTTTGTTTGCCACAGTGGAATTTTTGTCTGCGTGCATTTCCCAGGATGTGCTAACCAGACTTTGCCAGGCCCAGAGCCAGTCCCATTCTGTGCTTATCTTCAGGGCAAAGTCCTTCTGTGATCTTAACGGTGTTTGAGGCAATTGTGATCCCTCTTACAGGAGGGAAGATTATTTTTTTGGAGTTTGGGATTTTTAAAAAATATTTAAAAAATTTTAAATCTTTTTTGAAATGTATGGTCTGATGGTGATATTTCTTTATTTTTTAACCACATCTGTAACTTACATAAATTATCCCAAATTTTACTATTAAGTACATATACCTTCTTTAGATGTGATTGTCATTACAATCTTACAGGTAAATGAACTCAGCACTATGATGCAAAACCTCTCTTGCATTAAGACTCTGGAAACAGGTTTAATATGTGTTCCCAACAGCCTTGCTATCTGCCAGCTACCTTTTCTCATTTTTGGTATTTTTAGGACACTTCTGCTTCATTGTCTAACTAACTCTGACTTCAGCTTCTACAGGCAGTAGTGTATCCACTTCTCTGTACTATGGAGAGGGTGCTGAGCAAATAAATTTTTTTTTCTTTTTTGTCTTAGTGTCCAAGTTGATAGCTTTGCCTCTGACTTAAAATGAAATGTCTGTATGTGTGAATAAGCCATGCTTTTATTTGGAAGAAATTGGAGAGGCTTCTTTCCCTTCAACTCCTTTTCAACTTTAGATTTAATCCTTATTTTTGTTTGTATAGCAGATTTTTTTTTTTATGAGAAAACTTTCATATTAGGGTTACAGTTTTCCTGAATGTTTGCCCTACCTCTCCCCAGAACCTGTAAGTAGGATAAATTCTAGGAATGTTTTGCTTGCTCTGTAGAAAAGTATTTCCTTACTCTACTCTACTTAAAGGGATTTCCTTGAAGTTTCAATCTGTAGGTGCTCCCTATTTCTTTTGCCGTGGGATTTCAATATATGAAGTCAGTAAAGTTTAAGTAGGAAATAAGGAAGAAAGGACTAGTTGTTCTAAAGTACTAAAACCCTATCAGGAAAGGAAAAATTAAACCACATTGTGTACAGCAGTTCTAAAAGAAATGTGCTTGAATAATTAATTTGACATGGAGATCCTGACACAACATTCCTCTTAAGTATGTGGAAGGTAATTAGTAGCACACTTAAATCAAGTTACCAAAAGTAAGACAATAATGAGATGGGTTGCACAGCTGGAGGAGTGATAGTTTATCTTAAAACATTGTCTAGAAGAACTAAGTTCACTGCCATAGATATTCCATGAAATACTTATAAATTGAAACTCTTTAGGTAATTTGAGAGCATGTAAACATGAGGACAATATTACTGATCCCTTGATAACAATGACGGCAGGGCTTGTTGCTCTGGGTGTTGAAACTGGCTGTGAAGGCAGACAGCTGTACATGTAATAAAGTGACTCTTCTTGAATGTCCTGTGGTCTTGATATATGTTAGGATAGATCAGTTTTGCTGACAGGTTCTTGGAGCATCTACTCACAAATGCTTCTAAAAGAAATAACCTGTTGATTTATCCTCGAGTTGTTAAAATATATTTCACATGTATTTTGCTGAAAACTTTTCAAATTATTTGATTATATGCTTTGTGTTTTTGTCTTTCAGCTTGTGATGAATGGAAGATTTTACCAAAACCTAATCTGCATCGAGATGTCAACAGATTTGGTCACACTGCTGTTGTCAGTAATGGGTAAATGAAGTGTCTCTTAAATTTTCCTTGCCATTTTTTCTGAAGGAAAAAACTGTAGCAGAAATCACACTTGTATGGCTCAATAAAAGAACTGATGTAACTTATTAAAAGGGAAAGTGGTGCTCATCAGGTAATCAGTACAGCTAATCCCCAGTCTGCCAGGCTGTGGGATCTGTTCAGTGACATTTGAGGTGTACTGAGGTGTTTTCTCATATTGAGGGCTACATTGAATTTGATATTTGGTACCAGCTGTAACCCTCACTTAGGTGTGATGGGAGAAATCTTTTTCTCTTTGCAGTATGCTATAATTCTTCATTCTTCTACAATCATAAAATAACCATGTAACTAAACCTTGCTGGGAAAAAGGGAAGATTTTGATGATACTGATACAGTTATCTTTACCACCTGAAGGAGGAAAAGCCTGCCAGCAACTCGATAATATTAAGTTGGAAAAGTTGTAGAAAACAATAGTCAGGCTTAAAGAAAAGTATATTGTTGACTTGTCTCAGATTTTTTTTGCTAGTTGCCAGCTGGCCTAGTATCTGAATTTGCAGTACTATAGGTCACTGTGCCTCTTCTACATTATTCATTACACGAATAAAGTCAGTACTGAAGTGTGTGTGGGCAACTTATGCATCTTCTACATAAGGATCCTGTATAGATCAGAAATTAGGTAATTAGTAATGCTACAAAGAAGAGTGTGACTGCTTTTAACAAAAATAGCACTAAATTGTAAGTATGTACACAGAACACTTGACATTAATCAATGAACAGATTTATTAAGACAAAATTGCTTGGAATTAATTAATTCAGCAACTGATAGTTTTTCATTATGTTTTGTGTGTTTTATGCCATCTAAGCCATGTCTAATACTTGGAGTACTGTCACTTTCTATGAATTACATTCAAAATGCCTTTTAAATTTTTTTTTCTTAAACAACTTACTGGTATTTTTGGTAGGGTTTTTGGTACCAAAACAGTTCAATACAAGACACTCTCCAGACTTCTGCTTTTGGTAACTCTGTGATTAATTCTGTTGTAAGAGTATATAATACAGCAGAGAGAGGTTTTTTATTACTGTCTTTTACCTGAGACTGTTCTTAGTTTTAATGAGGAGGGTGAGGACTCAGGTTTAGTCTTTTAGTTCCTGTGTCAGCAGCTATTGCACCAGAAATGTTACCTAAGAGAAATATCTATCTTGCCAATTCTTGCTGCCTGTCTTGAGAAGAATGTTCTTTTTTCTTCAGGCCAGTATTTCATGCTCTGCTCTCAATATCTAACTGCAAAAATGAGTGCATTCTTCCAAAGTTTTTCAATCGTTTTTCTAGGCATTTGGGATATGCCACTCCATAATACATACAGCACAGGGAGTTTTCAGCAATTTTTTTTTACTTTCAACTTCCATGGAGATATAAATTGAAAAAGTAATCAATAAAGGAACCACTGATAGAGTATTTATTAGAGAAAGAATAAGATTTTTTTTTTAATACTACTATGTGGATTTTTAATAGTATATCAAGGTGGATAAGAAATGAAGAAAATGTGTCTACAATAACAGTTAAATTTCCTTTCTTTTTCCTAATAGGTCCATGTATATATTTGGGGGTTTTTCAAGTGTTCTATTGAATGACATCCTTGTGTACAAGCCTCCTAATTGTGAAGCATTCAGAGATGAAGAGCTGTGCAAAAATGCCCGTCCAGGAATAAGGTGTCTGTGGAACAGGAAACATTGTGAATCTTGGGAATCTGGACATGCTAATAATATCCTTAGAGCAAAATGCCCTAAGAAAACAGGTAAGTGAATTCTAGTCAGGTTTGTAATGCAATGTAGGAGATGGGGGTGGGCAACCCCCAAAGAAGTAACCATAGGGAAGTGGTGACTGGAATGTAAGAGTGAGAATGCCCAGTGCAGGAGATATCTAGACTATATATAAAAAAAATAATTCAGTTATAGAGTCCTTTTGTATTTTACATACAGGGAAGTAGATGCAAAAGAGCACAAGTTTAAGGTGCTAAGGGAGAGCAGAACAGCAGTGAGAGCACAAATGGCCACTGCAAGTGATGCCTGATGTTATGGGCATATGGCACTCCCATACCTCTATGTACCTATAAGAGAGGAAAGCATCACTGCTTGAAGCAGGTATGAAACAGGAGCATTTGTACAGAGGAATGTAGTACAGGCACAGCTGGAAAAAAACCTGAGGCAAACAAGCCCTTTGCAGTGTGTCAGATGGGTTCAAGTTTGTCATATGATTTCTCTGTGGCATTGTGATGGCTGTATTGTTTGAAACAGCAATTTACTGTTATGAATAACTGTTCCAACCTATTCCTAAGCATTTTGGCTTGTCACAAATAAATTTCTTGTGAAAGTGTTGCTCTTCTATGTCACATGAACAGAATATTTATCCCTGCTCCACGAACCTACTATTTTTTTCTGTGCATCTTTCCTTTCAGCACAGTGTAAAATTGCTTCCCCAAACTTTGGCTGTGTGCTGTGTTTACAAACTGCCATACAATTAAACTGCCAGTCTGCGTTTAATGTTTGTTGAAGAGTTACTAGCACTGCTATTAATCAACACTTCAAGACATTTTATTTTTCTGATAGCTTTTACTTGTTTCTAGACTGGCTATAAAGTCGCAAACTAAAAAAAAAAAAGTTACATGATATAATAACAACATTGTCCAGGTAGAGTTTTCTGGAAAATGGCTTTTGTACAGTTTCAGAACTTTTAGAGATCTACAGTGTAGAAAGTTTCATCTATATAGAAAAACAAAAAATCTTTTGGCATTAAATTCAAAAGTAATACAGATAAAAGTGGATCTTATAAAAAGCTGATCACAGCAATAGGTGTTTATAAAAGCCAAACAGAACAAAGCACAGACAGGCTGAAGGAAAATCAAAAAAGTTAGAGCAGTTTTGAAAGTTCAGGTGCTGCAGTGGAAATAAAGTCCAGCTCAACTTGGAAGAGATGAGGTCTGTGTAATTCCAGCTCTGAAGAAGTGTGAACAGCACTGTTTCACTGCTGTCAAATTCTTCCAGTTTCAGGTGGTAATTTTTTTTAGCCAAAAGCTGATTTTTCATACATTCTTTTACATTACTTGGCTCAGTTGTTACCTGGTTGAGAGTATCATCTGAGAAAGTGCTGATGGTCAGTATTAAAGGATAAGCAGAAATTGTAGTGGTTTTTAAAAGATCAATTCTTGGATGACATGACTTCCCTGGCAAGAGAATCTTTTAAGCTTGCATGAACCTGAAACTAAAGGAGCCAGATCAAACAGGAATTAAACACAATAATCAGTGTAGGAGATGGTACAAATTCTCCTATTTTGAATCATGGTGATTTTTAAAACCTTTACCTCCTTTAAACAGAAGTAATAATTTGTGTCCCAAATGATTTTACATAACCTAAATTTTAGTCTAAGCCCCATTATTGAAAATATAACATTAACTCTTTTTCAAATGCATTTTGTAGAAGGACTGAGCTTTAACTTAGCAGTAATTATTAGGTATATAAATTAATTTACAAACATCTAAAATATTCATGTGTTGCTCATAGCTGTCTTTGTTTTATTTACTACTTTTATCTTGTCTTCTTGCATAGCCATCTAATATTTTTATAGAATCCTACATTTGAAGAGAATCTTTCTTCCATGTTAAAAGAGTGAGGGAAAAATAATTGAAAAAAGTTTTTCATACTCTTAATTTTTTGCATTGAGCTAAGAGTGCTTTCATGCTGTAAATCACTGAATATTCCTTTAGTTGATATGACACTTATGAACCTTCAAATATAGTTATTACTAAAGGAATTTTTAAAGGAGTAAATCCTATTAACTGAATAGAATTAATTTCCTACACTAACTTAAACTCTCATGAATGGCTAGAGTTCAAACGAAGGGTGTAACAGAAAAATCTCTGAAGAAGTGTTAAAAACGTGGTGTTATCCTCCTCCTGTGGGGCGTTTCTGTTTGGTTTGTGTGGCAGCTGCTGCAGACGACAGATGTTACCGGTACGCGGATTGCGCCAGCTGCACCGCCAACACCAACGGCTGCCAGTGGTGCGACGACAAGAAGTGCATTTCAGCAAACAGCAACTGCAGCATGGTGAGTCCTTGCAAGTCTGAGTATGGTATCAGTACTTTTCTAGGTTTAGTAGACTAGTGGCTGCATGTTTTCAACACAAACTTGTTTGCCAGGCTTTCGAACTAAAAATGTTGCAGAAGACAGAGTTGGAATGCAGCAAAAAAAAAAAAAAATCTGTTTCACGGTAAAACAAGTATTCTTCAGGATTGTGTTGCCTCCTATATATTTCTTAAGATGAATACTATGATCCCCTAATTAATGACATTTGAAAAGTCCCAGAGTCATTATTAACTTGGATTTTGTGTGTACATGGCATACAGTAGACAGGCAGAAACCATGGAATCCCTTCAAGGGTGCTGTTTGGTTTTTCCCCTTTCAAACAGGACCAGGCTAGTCTCATTAGTCATGGTCTTGTGATCATGATCATCATAGAAACGGTTTTCTTTGTCATGGAATCACTTGTCATTTCATTTAAGGAATGTGAGCTTCTGTAACCATGAGGCCCATTGGCTTGTGATGAGTTGGTTCTGATCTGTTTAAGTACAAGCAATCAGATCACATAGATTCATGCATGTTTATATATATATTTATATATTAAAAATATAAAATATTTTATGTTTTTAATATAAAATTATAATAAAATATAATTTTTAATATTAAAAAGAAAAATGTTTTCTTTTTAATAGTGTCCAGTGCCATGTTTTATACTTTGCTGTTGTTCACCAGCTGCTGCATCCCTTGCTTGTTAATTTGATTTTTGTCAAGCTTATAATAGTATTTCAGCTTTATAAATTTTGTCTCCTTACACTTTTCAGCTATCCACAGACACCTGGCTGTACTTGAGTTCAAAATCCTTTCTTTACACACTTTCATTAGTAAAAGTATCTTGCTCTCTGGCTTGAACTTGATGCAAATCAATCTTGTTCTCCAGACAAATTAAGGTGTGAGTTGGATTGACTGTGACTCAAATCTTGCCCGTTCAGAGTGAGCTCAGCCAGCTCTAATCACTGGCATTTGTAGCTAGTCACTCCTAATAAAAGCAATGCAGACACAAATTCATCAGTAGCCATGTTATAAGTCTGTCAGAGGGATTTCACATTCCAGGCACTAATGGTTAGTTTCCTTTGTGATCTTCAAGGGCCCTTCTCTTCCTGACACATTGTTCTCTATTAGGTGCTAATATTCTAACCTTGGTTTTCAGCTCTTGAACTAGGAATAGTTGCTAAGGAGCAGATCATCTTCATTCTTAATAAATGATCCCTAATAAATGTGGAGCACTGGGTATTTTAGCACAAGCTTCTTGGTTCAGTGTCCTTCTTGGACAACCTTTTATAACTAAGATTGTCAGCTTAATTAGCAAATGACGCACCAGTCTGCTCTGTATCATTTTCTGTCCTTTGTGCAGGGTTTGAAGTGGATAGCAAAGGCTTTTAGTGTAGTTACTGCAGAATGGGGTAGCAAAAATTCATCAAAATGATTTCTGGAAAGAGGTGCTGTCATAAATGGAAGGTGGCTGATGCAGAATTGTCTATTGGCCGTGAGATGATGAAGGCAGAATTTTTCACCTTTGATATAAACCCACCACAATAGCATCAACAGAATGGCACCATGTGGAAAACCAGAATGGATCAGGCTGATTATCTGTTTTCATAGACTGCTAATTCTGGACTAGGCCCACAAATGAAAACGTTGGGACAGCACTGTGATGGTACTATGGGGTAACAAGCTGTAGACTTAGGAACATCACAAGGAACCTTTGCAGGTGTACAAAGGCCTTGATTTATGACTTGGATCATAGAACTCCAGATGAGACAGGCAATAATGTTTTAGAATCTGCTGCTCTTGCCTCATGGAAACTGGCCAGTTTACTAAAGATGTGCTGTCAACCACTTTGGCATTTGCCTCATGGTCACAGATATCTGCAGAGCAGTGGCTACTCTGCTGATGGAAAATATGAGCATTTCCCTGAAATAACCCTGGTGGACAGGTGGACTTCACGAGTAGTGCTAATGCATTGATGATGCACATTCACCTGCCTGTGCTCACCCTCTGGTGTGAGCCAGCACATTAACAGGATGCTGTATTCCCTTAGTGTGCAGACCCATGCATCATCAAGGTATAGATCATATAGATCATGTATATCATACTCATATCTGATGTCATTGCAAGCAGAGGCTTGCAATGCCTGGTTGATCTGGATCTGCATAATATGTTTATGAAACTCTATTCAGTGTCTATGTCTGCACCTAAAATGCTTTATCTGGAATCCTATAAAAGTGACACTCGCTTGCTGCTGATCATTTGCAGAAAACTGACTATATTTTGTACTGGAAACAAGTCTTTACCAAAAAAAGGAAAAGAAATAAAAAAAGGATAAAAGAAAAGGCTTTGTGGGAGAAATTTATTTCATTTTCAATTGCTGCACCTTTACAAGGTGTCATTTTTCATGAAGTAGTACTATGGGAGAGTAAGCTCCTCCCTGAAAGCAAAATCTTCATGTACTTTTCCAAATAAAATGGTAAATTTATGGTGAGGGCTCGCTGACTGCAACAAAATGCATTTTTTTTTTTTACTGAGGAAAACCAGAGAGAGATTGAATTTCAGAGTAAAAAAATTTACTTTGTCAATTTTCTTCATTTTCTGAAGAGAAAAAAAGAATTGATCAAGTAGCCTTAAAGAGAGTCTTAGTATGTTGAGGCACAACTGAATTGTTTAATTTCTGCCTCCGCCCAGTAGAGCATTTTTGAAAATGTCATTGCATTCAGAAGCTCCAAGGAGGGCATGTTCCTACGACAGGGACATGTTTCCTCTCTGACTGACACCAGCCACACTCTTACTGCCAGGAGCAGTTTCTGAATTTCTTGTGTGTTGGTCTCCCCATGTACAATACAATAAAGCCCCTGCTGATGACAGTTACCTAAATCCAGCCCAGATTGGTGTGTGATTTAAAAGCGTTCTTTATCTGAGTGTGGCAACATAAAACAAACATTGTCAAATCCATTTTGCTGAGGAAATGGGTTACTAGAGGAGGCTTCAAAGAGACCTATGGTACTACATTATTAAATACATGTTTTTTTGTAATGTTTGCATCACTTTCAGAAAACTCCTTATTTCAAAATGAGAGTCCTTGGATGATATGTTAATACCAATAATAGTAATCATAGCAATCTGCCCACATTTGAGGAATTCAAAGAATAGTCAAGAGGAAATATACGAAGTAGTAGAAGGAAATGTGAATAGAATCATATTTATCTTGGAGGAAATAAAGTAAATTTATGAGTAAGACGTACCCAGTAGTAAGTTTTGGGAGTAGCTTCAGGGAAATAATAGCAAATCTATAAATTAACAATTTACATTTACACTAGGCAAACTAGACAAGGTTATACTGTTAACCTGAAAAATCCAGGAGGAGGAGAGAGCTACATAATTTAATAGCAATTTCTGAAATTCTAGGATAAACTATTCTAGTATTTTCATTCTCCAGTAAATATTCAGAAAATCACTGCAGTTCATAAGTCTGTCTATATACGACTGTATCAGGATCAGTGCTTACAAAAATCTATGTAAATCATACATGAGGGAGGCTTTATACATAACATGGCTTACTCATGCTTTGGTGTATAAACATTATAAATATCCTACAGCAATATAGAAGTTCTGTAACAGATGGACTGTCATCTTTCTGAATTTCATTGGGTTTGGTAGTTTAAGTTATAACCTTAATATTGTGTTAATATGAATTACCTATTGGATTCATATCTACATTGAACTAATGAGATTTTCAGGCAAGCAGTGTTTAAATTGGATTTAAGGGAAATAAATGCTGGGAATAAGGGAATACAACAAAGAACATTATTATAGAACAGTCACTAGTACTTTGAATTTTATTTTAAACATTAAATAACTAGCACACAACAAGCTTCATGATTAGAAAAGTAATAGAACAAATATCTCAGCTTAGGTGCAAAAGTCTAATCTGTATGTAATACCACTGAAGAGTATATAATTTTAAAAAGAACTCTGAATGCTTAAGGGTATGTCAAAATGAAGCGTTGAAAGTGAGTATTAGTTGTGCTATTGTAAATGAGCAGATGGTGGTTACTTGTGCTCTAAAATTTACTTTAAAGCATCTCCCAGGCAGTTTAGTGAATGTATTTCATGACTGAGTGAAGCTACATGTGGGTTTGTACCAAATATATATATATTTTTTTTTTTTTGGTGCTTTACTGTTGTATGCATTTTGGGCCTAGATAGTCTGTTACTTGCTGGCATTGCCTTTGGCTCTGTTTCGTGTTGTGGTGCAGATGTCTACACCTAGACCTGCTTCTCTTGTCCTTTTTGCTTCACGGTAGCCTTTCTTGTAGAACAGAAAAAAAGTCAAGACCTCTAATAATAAGCTTGCTGGTAGGCATCTGATCCAATAAAGGCAAAATTAAAAAAAAATAAAATGCTTCAACAGCAATGTTGTTCAGCAGGAATGAAGCTGGTTCTGTGTGAGATTGAGAATTCACTTTCACAAATGCATTATTTCAGGACATTAAAAAAACAGAAATAAAAGAAGACAGCTTTTCTCCCCCCTGCCCTATCACTGCTGTATTCCAGTACCACTGTTTAACTTATTGTCATGCAGTCCCTTTATAAGTTGTTTAATCATACCCCAGGAGGCTATTAGAAAGGAAAACATCCAATATTGCCTATAAATCATGCATTTGCTCTCCAAGTGCAATCCATTTTTGCTGCCATATATTAATTTAATCTTTTGTTATTTAAGAGAGACAAGCCTTGTTAGGGTTCAACAAAAGGGACTCCCAGAGGTCCCTTCCAATCTCAACTGTTCTGTGAGTATAAAGCTATCTTGCATTAGGACTTACTTTTAATTATTACCTTGAAATTAAGTTGGGAGAGAGAGCTCACCTTATAGGTGAGCTGATGAATTGGCTGAGGATTTAGGGAAGTTCATTAAATAAGGTATCAATACAGTCTCTTAATTAAAAGTACTATGCAGAGGGAAGAAAGATTTGTATTCAAAATGTCTTAACTTGGAAGACCTCTGTTTTCAGGAAAAACCCAAACACCGACCAAACCCAATAAAAGCCCCCAGGTAGTAATTCCTCCAGTGTTTACTGCTTTTCTTGTGTGCTAAGGTAGCAAAGGAATAAAGTTATTCCTAGGTTTATGTCATATGTAGAACATATTCTTGCACCTTCAGTCAGTTATATATAGTTATTTTGCACCTTGTACCATTTTTTTATGTTCTGTTTGACTATTTTTCTTGCTTTAACCTGCATAGGATGAAATAATTTGGTGAAAGTATAACGCTGAACTGTTGAAGAAACAAATGTTTACTTTGTTTTTTTTAAGCTATTCCTGCTCTCTGTACAGGGAATTGGCCTCTTCCATTTGACACTCATAATGTAGAACAAGCTGGGGTAATTTGTGCTCCAGTGTTGCATTCTAAAGGATTCTAGATAAGGAGCTTAAATTCAGCCTCGCTTTTAGGTGGCCATGACTTTCTGGGAGGGATCCACCTGCTCTATATGTCCATTTTGACTTCTATTTTGACGGTTTTTTTAATAGCTGTATGCTTGAGATGCTACTTTGTTTATTTTTACAGTCGGTTAAAAACTACACGAAATGTCACGTGAGGAATGAGCAGATCTGCAATAAACTGACGAGCTGCAAGAGCTGCTCCCTGCACCTGAACTGCCAGTGGGACCAGAGGCAGCAGGAGTGCCAGGCACTACCTGGTAAGGGGACACTGCTGCTCACAGCTGCTTGCAAAACGGAGTACATCTCCTCTGTTCATGTTTGTCCATGAGCAGACATGGATTTGCTCTATTTGTGCTCACTCCTCTGGCCTGCCTGTGCAGGTGAACTCGGATGTGATTACACCTCTGATTGGGGTATCAGTGCAACCTTTAATCGTGTTAGAGGAGATAATGGCATTAGTGAAGATAATGCTGTGTGCCTCTGCACAAGGCAGGGATGAGCCCTGGCCTGCAGGGAGCACTGAGTGCAGAACTGAATGGCCCTACCATGGTTTTCCTGTTACATGTGCACTGACATTGCTACTTCTGCTAGATGGGTTTTACCTTAAAAGTTATAATTCTATTGTACTTCAATTTTCCTGTGCAGATAGGGCCCAAGATGCAGTTTCTTCATTTTCTAATGTTGGTACTACTATGAAAACAGTGAATATTAAAATGCTAATATGAAATATTCTCAGAAGGTGACTGTTAACATTCTGAAATAGTATTTATTTTGGAATTTATATTAATAGCTACATATATGCAGTTAAATGCCAGAATATTTTCCATTTGATCTTTATGTCCAGATGAAGTTAGTGAACACTTTTTTTTCAGAGATGATTAATTAAATAACTTTATTCTCTGCAGTTCAAAACTGTATTTATGTAATCTTTTTAGATTGACTATAACAGTTGCTCTTACTTGTCTTTGAATAGTTATCTGAGTGAGGAATGCTGAAAATGTTGAAGAGACATTTTCTGAGATGTTATCTGAATTTTCTGTCATTTGGATTGCATTAGTGTTTAGGAAAATATAAATGCAAAGATATGATAAAACATGGATAGTGTAAAGTCGTGATTTCGCAATTCTAGGACAGTTGTTATTAGATTTTGAAATTTACATAACATTTAAGTAAAAGAAGTTGTTAAAACGAATATCTATGTACATAATTTAATCTTAATATTTAGTTGTGCTCAATTCTTAATACAAAGAAGAAATAGTGGCATAAAAATATTATGCTGAACCTTAGGATATATCTTACAACTATTTTTTAAGTTCTTAGAAGTTTCTTTCTATAACAATACACGATTCTGTACGATGATACTTGGTATTTCAGAATTTATGTGATGTGAAAAGGGAAATTGAGTGTGGGATGCGTTTTGATTTATGATCTCAGGAAGATAAAATTCAGGCTCCCTAGGGTTTTATAAAAGTTTTTTGTATCAGCTTTAATCGTATGCTTTTTGCACCAGCTCACCTGTGTGGAGAAAGATGGAATCACATTGGAGATGCCTGCCTCCACATAAATTCCAGTCGGGAAAGCTATGACAATGCCAAACTCTATTGCTACAATTTGAGTGGAAATCTTGCGTCACTAACAACCTCAAAAGAAGTGGAATTTGTTCTGGATGAAATACAGAAGTATACACTTCAGGTAACTTGAGGAACTGTAATTGATACTTATTTGAAACAAATTTGCTTTGAGGAATTTATTCTAGGGTTTTGTCCAAAGAGAGGAAAGTTTATGCCTTCAAAGAAATGTGCTAAATGGTGCTAATGACTAGTACAAGTCACATGTAGGATATTAAGGAATTCTCATATTTAAAACAAATCACACATGAGCTCCCAAGGTTTCACCTTACCAGATTGAAATGCTAAAAGTTACTATTTACTTGGAAGAGAGTATTTGCTCAAGAGAATGGCTGGAACACTGATTTTGTGTCATGGTTTCAGCTGCAATAGAATTAATCCTGAAATTCAACACGGAAAAAGGCAGGGTCCAGCAACAGGGACACATAACCCCACACACAAGTACAGATTTAACTTCTCCAAAAAAGCCAGATTCCTCTGTAACTGATTTGTGGGATCAAAGGGTCACAGAGAAGCTGCACTAGTATGTAAAGCATGTAATAATTCTCTGCACAGCAGCCCTGGAATTAGCTGGAGCTAATTAGCTTTCTCTAATAATGGTGGTGGTTGGGGGGAGGGCTGAAAACTCTTCCATGCCTCTGGCAAATGTAGCAAGCTACCAGCAGAATATTCCTTGGAAAAGTGATCCAAATTACTTTTGTTGACTGTGGGACAAGAGAATGCAAGAGAAACTACCTGTCCCTGGGTAGTCAGGTTCAATTTTTCAGCAGTTAAATATTCAAATGCTTATTGCTGTGTTTAAACATCACTGGTTAAAGTAGATGAAATGTAAGACTGCTCAGAAATGTGAAACTGAGCAGTGCACACTCAGATGGGATGTCTTAGTAGAACATGATTCTGATTTTTACAAGCCAATCAGTTGCTCTTAGAAAGGGATGTTTTTGGGAATGTGTATTTAGTTTTGTAGAACATGCAGCACTCCGTATAAAATCCTCAAATTTTTTAGTTTAGGATTTTATGGTTACAGGAAAATGAAAGATAATTTTGGATAATAATTAAAGCTTATATCAAACTAGTATGTGATTTACAGAGTTGCTATGCTGCAGATGAATTTAGATCATTCAAAGGAAATAGCAGTTAAGGATTGCCTTTATGTTATTACTGAATCTGAGAGCAAGAGGTTAGGTTCATATATTGTGGACAAAAATATCCTATTATCCTTTATAGCATTCCACTGCAAAATGCAGATTCAAACATAAATTATGTACTTGAGGTTTTTGTGGTTTTTTTCCAAGTAAATATAGGAACTGGACAGAGATAATAATTTTTACTAGAAAGACACTTTTTTTTTCTATTTTTTTTCTAAGGAAGGAGAGAAATCATTCAGTGTCAGAAGTTCTTCCCTGATATAATATTTACTGCAGCCTCAAAACACATTCTGTCTGTCTACTATTTGATGAGTTAATGTTGAAAATGTAATTGAAACAAAAGCAAGAACAAAATGATATTGGCAACATGATTGCTATGGTTATTTATTTTACCACCTTTTTTCCTTTTTGCTTTCCTTTCCCCTAATTCCTGTTAAAATACTGCACAGGATGCCTTCAAATCTAATAATGTGTGCTAGACTATTGATATGACTGATTTTGCCTGACTGGCTTGAGGTATAGCTGAGAAATAGGTTTTTTTTAGTGTTTGGAATCAAGATTTTTCTTACATTTCAGAGCTTAGAGCTTCTGCAAGGTGACATCCTGCTGAGCATATCTTTATTTAAATGAAGTACATCCTGAGCCAACATGGTGATGTAAATTTGAGATACCTCAAATACAGTTTAAGCAATTGTAGACAAATGTATACACTTTAAAAAATCTGTCTTGGATTAAACAATCATTTAGCTGTCAGAACCTCTAATAAAATTCTGCCATGAATTATCCTGGTGTTTTCAGTGGCACTTAGGAAAAAAAAGATTTTTTTCGTTCATATCTATCTGTCCAGCTACATTTACTCAGTGTGATACATCCTAAATGTGTTATCAAGTGTGACAGAGGCTCTCTGAAACTTCTTGATCTTCTTTTGCCTGCCTTTCCCTCTCAAACTGCAATCAAAATGATTTAAAGAGTGAGATTTTATTTTAGATGGCTTATTTCTGTAACAGGTGCTGGTGGGGACTTCACAAATGGAGTCAGAGCTGCTGTAAGGTGAACACCGTTGTTTTAATCTCTATTATCTGCAGTAGAGTTTGACTTGGGTGGTTAATGTTGAAGACTTTAAACTCTTAGCCTGGCAAAGATAAAAAGGTTTTAGTTTCACCTGAAAACAAAAAACTTTTCAGGATTTATGAATGT
This sequence comes from Sturnus vulgaris, assembly GCF_052056855.1. Lineage (NCBI taxonomy): Eukaryota > Metazoa > Chordata > Aves > Passeriformes > Sturnidae > Sturnus > Sturnus vulgaris. The sequence goes on from NC_142250.1 coordinate 30,910,304, forward strand.
GTAAGAGCAGCATTTGGAAATAAAGTCAGAATCATATTCTTATCTCCTTGTTATTTGGTATTCTTATGTTGAGAAAAGAAAAGCAACTTAGGTAGCTGTTGTGTGTTTTACACACTGTCAAATAATATCAGTGATTCTACAGCTGTAAGGACTTCAGCATTCTTTATTGTTCAAAGAAACACCATGTGATTTTGTGAATTGTTTCCTAATACACAAAGTCCTTCTTCTGGGACAAATTTAAGACAATTTCCTTATCATATTAGAATAGTACATTGATGAATTGGAAAGATTCAGAGGGAGGGGACTGCCATTGTCTCCCTACCCTATCCAGACTTCATTGTGTATAAATAATTTCTCCTAATCCCAATACTGAACTGAAAATCAATAGGTTGCCTCCTTTTAAAGGATAAGGAAACTTAATTTGGTGCTTAAGAAAGGGACAAAACAAAGGTCTGCGTGGTATGAACTCAAAACACTGTTGAATTTGCAGACATATTTTAAAATGATCCCCAGCAGTTTAAAGTCTAGTTTATATTGTTCATGAAAAATAAATTAAATTCTGTCAGAGAATGCCAAAGTAAACACAATGGATAGGCTGAACATCCCCACTAAAGAAAAAGGACACTTTTTTTTTATTACATGCCTCTATTGACCTACTAAGCAAAATATTATGAAAGGGAAGATTTGAATTTCTCTGAAAAATAGATTAAACAGCAATATGAGGTTAATTTACTGTTCCTGCTAATATTCAAATGTTGTATATTCACTTAAAAGTGCAATTAGCTCTCTTGGGATTTTGCTTGCAACTGTGGGATTTAACTAAAAATAATAATTTTCTTGTTAGCATGCAATAAATTCTGAGAAGATTTAGTTTTGGTGTAGTAAGCACAAAGAACAGTTTTACACAATGCCTTTCATTATATAAACTGCTTGCAACTTTTCCTTTGACTCACCGCTCACAAGGCTAAGCATCTTTTTATAAATTACACTTGAGTGTAGGTTGCAGTTAATTAGTGAGCTTTGCATAGCAATGTTACTCCTTGTTAGTTCAAAGTATTCTCTGAGGGCTCTGTGTTTCTGTGGTTTTATAATGTGTGTGATTGTGGTGAAGTTGACATCTACTCTTGGTTTCTGAATTACTCCCTTTAGAACAATTTCTACCAGTCCCACTTTCCTGTTGTGGTTTCTGAAGTCTAATAAATTGTTTTAGCACTTTGTCTCCATTTTACAGTTGTTTCATTGACTGTTAGCTCACCTCTTGTTTAACTGTCTTCCTACATTCAGGATTAGGGGAGCTCAACCCACTTTGGATGCCTGAGAATGCAAATTTCCCCCTAAAATTGTCCCCTATAAAGAAGAAATTCCAAGAAGAAACCAAAGTTCCCCTGGAATAGTAGCTATAATCTCTGTAGGTAGAAATTGGGGAAGTTCTATTTTTTTTCAGTTTGCTAGATGGTACATTTGTTTTAACCAACTGGGCTACAGAAAAGTTTGAAAAGAGTAGGAGAATTAGGTGTTTTCATGACCTAATGCGTGACTCCTACTATTAATTGCATCCAGATGGCATCATATGTGTCTAATAGATCCAGAGACACTTAAAATTCAGAAATCTTGCTTCCACTGCTTAAAATGTGTGTCACTGGGTAAATATTTACAAAATGTGAAATGTGCTGGTATCCAGCATAGTCAGAATTGGTGCAGTTAAGGAATGAAAACCCAGCAGTGTGTCTGCATAGAACGCATTGTTTCTCTTCAGAGAGCTGCTTTTTTTCAGGAAGTAGGTTTCTTGTTCAGAATGGTGCAGAAAAGAGTCAAATTAACTTCAAGCCTTTCTCCAAATTGTGAATGTTGTGAGACAGGGGCACAAAGAGGCCACAGTATTTTCAGTTTAATTGTATGTTTCATCCTAGAGCAATAAGTTTAGGAGTTCAAACAATTTCTGAGAAGTTTGTTGAATTTTGTTTATAAGGTGTTGTGATGCACGCAATAGAAAATGAGACATTTGTGTATTATACACTTTCAGGACAATCTGGTATCCAAAATAAAAGGAATTTAAATAAAGGTGGTGATAAATTTTTGAAAGCGATATATACTTCCTCAGTAATTTGCATAATTAAGAAACAAGGGAGATTTTTGAGCCTCAGTGGTAATTGGTGATTCAGTTAAGGTAGTCTTGCTCACTTCACTCATCTGTAAATTATTCAGCCCTCATTAGTTTAGGGCTGATTCAGCAGTATTACCTGAAAAAAAGTGTCATGAGTAGAAATGATCCCTTTAACTTTAGATCTCAAAGCAACTTAATCTGATTTAAATTCTCTGAGTAAACAGTGGATTTGACATGAACTATCAACTTTGCAGTTAAGGTTGCCCAATTTTGCTTTCTAACATAGTTCCATAATTACTATTTTAAAAACAAATTAAAATTTTCTGATTTAGAATAAGAGAAGAGCATATTTTTGAAGCTATTAGTGATTGGTGTTTTATAGATTCGTGTTATGGCTAAAAGTTGGCCTTATGTTCAGCTTAATAGGAGATGAGATTACAGAATGATGTTCTGTTGGTATGCATTGTATGATTGCAATTTTGTTCCTTTGTCAGATGAAAATAAAGACTTGCTCAGCAATTTTTCTCTGAATTTAATAATTCTGAAATATTTTCTAACTTAAAGGTTGATCTCTCATTTAAAAAAGTATTTTGGGAACTTGTTTTTAATGTTATAAAAGATGGTTCCATGAAAACAGGTAAACTGTGAATGGCTATATTTCAAATACAAATATAGTTTCTAAGATGGGCTGTGGATTCTAAAAAATAGCCTAGAATTATATGGATGGGAGGACAAACATATTCTAGAGATGATTGCAGATTTTAAATAATTTAGTGGGATAAAGCTATACAGTATTTCTCAATATATATTTGATTGTTATCCATTGCAGCATTAGTAAGGCTCATTACAGATTTTCCCAAGATGGATTTGAGCACCTGCTGTGTATTGCATTGGTTTGGTTTGGGTTTTTCTTTTTTTTTTTTTTTTTTTTTTTTTATTTGTTTGTTTTTTAAACTGATTTTTAAACTTGCCTAGAATGTTCTTGTGTGAGCTTGTGTTGAGTTGTTGTTGATGTTTTAAAATGAATTGTGTATGATGTATCAAGGGAGTTTTTATAGCTATGCATATATAGACAGAAAGCAAGTCTTCAGAACTCTCTGAGGAGTAACATTCTACTCGCTTAAATGTTGAGGAAAGATCATCTAAACTTCCAATAAATTCGTTGATTTGCACAGTGTTTTTCATTCATCTGGTTTGGTAAAAAACATTTCTCAAGAGGCTTGGAAGCTGGAGTCTTGCATCAGCAAGTTCTGGTTCCAGAGAACTGGCAGTCTCATTTCCTTCCTGTCTGATCCTCTTCAGAAACGTCTTTGGCAAAATATTCAAAGTAAAGGAATCAGTTTTTTGCATTTATTTTACATTAAATGAAGCAACCATAGAGTTCAAGTGAAGGATGTTCAACTCCCATTATTTCTTGAGCCTGAAGAAGAAACTGGATTGGCATTTTCAGTCGACACATTTGAAGTCCCTCAGTTGCTTCAAGTGCTTTGAGTTTCCCAGCTATTCTGACTAAAACTTTCATCAGTTTGAGAGATTATTTGTACTTATAATTTATAGGTTTATGCATTCTTTTTTTTTTTTTTTTTTAATTAGTTTGATAGCCACAGAGCCCTGGTGGCTGCAGGTGCTTCATGTGGAACTTCCTGAAAGCACTTGTTGTGGTTTGATTTTTCCTGTTGGCTTTTGCACAGTGCAGCAGCAATCATTTTTAGTGATAGGCTTTGATGATATCCACACACTCTGTGCTATTGCCAGCAGTCTTCACCTGTGCCCTACCACATGATGGAATTGATACCACATAATTGAATTTGCATGTGAAGCACATCACTGGAACATTTGGGAGGCCTTACTTGGATAATCTGTGCTTGGCATCCTAAAAGCATGGCCAGAGAGGCTTGAATGGGCCTGCAAGGTCACAGCTTAGATGGTGTGTTTTTGATAAGGTGCTCATCAGCATTTGGGTCTGTATTTTGATGTTTTATCCTAGCAAAGAGCCAGAGATGGTACATACAGAATTTGAGATGCCTGACATGATGACTATAAGCTGTCCAGATAGTACAGCTATTAAGAATGATTATGGCTGGGATATGTGTTGCTTTTGCTGGAAGTCTTTCATTTCAGGGATGCTGCTTTTATCTCCTCTGGCTGCTTTGGCTTTCATGATTCTCCCTGGGACTTTGTCATCATGAAAGGAGTTCCAAGACAGTCTCCTACACAAATGGAAGAATTTATTTCCAAATATCTCTGCTTCACTGTCAGTTTTCATTATTGGCTCACATACTTTTTCACCATAGCTGGAATAGGATGCCTGTTTTTTATATACTCATGCTGAGCCCAAATAATTTGGCAGTGCAATTGAAACAGTCAGTAATATGTTAAAGATTCTCTTGGCTGGAATCTCTCAATCACAAAGTAGGCGTGTAGGGTTGGTTTGTGTGTGTCAGCAATTTATCCTGCCTGTGCCCCGATATTGTTTTATATGTGCTTGGTGTGCACACTCAGCATCTACAGGGAGCTGTGTAGAGGTAGGTGTAGGTATTTCAGGTTTTCTCTTCCATGTGGGCCACATACAAAAACAGGAATCTAGGCAGCTAAACAACAGATACGACAACAGATGGATTATCTACCATTTTCCAGATGCCCAAGTTCCACTTTTACTGCTTGCATCATGTTCTTTCTGGTACCCAGAACATGTGAGTCCTCACAGACACCTGGAAAGTCAATCACCTGGGGTAGCATTGGAGTCAGGAAGTAAATACAGAAGTAAGATATCAAGTAGACAGTGGTAATTTTGGTGAATGTTCTTGTTGCTGTTCAAGAGTCTCCCAGAACACTGCTTACAGAATGGAACATTTCTTAGTAATTTTCTGTTTTATTTAGGATTGTTCTTGTTTCCCTAAGTGCTAGTAGGTAAAGCAATTTTCAATTGGTCATGATCTTAACTGACAGTACAGAAGAGAGCATAGGGAGTACATTTTAGGGAGGTCAGGAATAATGATTATCTACCTACTCAGTCTTTTAAAAGGTATTTACCTTTGGTAAATTTTTGAGGCAAAACTAATATTTTCAATTCAAAAATTGGTGTATTTTAAACAAAACTAAATGATCCTTCATATTTCAATTTGCTCTAACAAGGCAGGAGAAAAAAAGAAGGAATGCTTTGATCATGAGTAGAATTAAGAGTACTGAAAGATTTTCTTTTCAGCAATGGATTAAACCTGAGTGGCCAGAGAAAATGTGAGTTCAAAGGTGAAAGATCAGTGATAGAGAATGGCAGTAACTCTTGGTTTGCTTGTGGAATACATAGATCTTTAACCATGGCAGGTTCCCATTAGGTGTATTATAGTGTTTTACTTACCTTGTAAATTACCTTTACTTACCTTGTAAATTTAATCAGTTGTGAACCTACTTCACAATCAGATCAATATCTCTGCTTTGGAGCTGACAATGTGTATCCTCTGCCTGGGCAGGCAGCTGGGTTTGGTATTCTGGCATCCACCTGCCATCATGTACCTGTCACAGCCCTGCTGTCTCTCTGCATCTCTCGTCTGTGTGTTTAAACTGGGCTTAATGGAAACTGCCTGCACAGAGATTACACGAGGAAATGTGTTTGGTTTGAGTGTCTTGAGATTTTTACACCAGTGGTGGCAAGGAATGCATGTAGATTTATCCTGGAACAGGCAAACACCTTTCTTCCTTAAAATCTGCTTTTTCAGTTGATAAGTGTGTAAAGATGAAATGGTAAGAATTGGTAGAATTTGTGATGCAGTTTTACTCATACATCCTAAATATGTTTTAAAAATTAATGCTCGTAGTTTATTCTAGACTATGATTTATAACTTATAAATCAATAATGAAAGTATATTTAATGTGTATTTAACAGCATTAGAAATTGTAAACATGTCACTTTTATCTGTGTCTCTGAATTGCCTAAAGTTGATCAGTATCAGCACTATGGATTTTAGAGGATGGAATATTTATCCTACTTTTTCCTGAACTTTGATTTCTCTGAATTGCTGTTAACTTATGTGTATTTCATTATCCACAATGGCCTAGCAATTATGAATTGTACGGTAGCCACTGGGAAAAAAACCAACAATTTCATTATGACCTGTATCAAATAATAGAAATCAGAATTGTCTTTGAACCGAATGCAAGTTTTTAGTAGAAGAAAAGCATATAAGGAGTGGAATTTTTGTTGGGGTTTTTTGGGGATGTTCAGCAAGATAGAACAATTAAGATACAAACTGTGTAGACAATGACTGATGAGATGATAAAGTGAGATAACATGGTGAATTCTGAAAATGTGAAGTTGTTGCTGTTAAGCTATTTTAAAAAATGTTTTATCAAGACAAAAAGTCTTCCCATTTATTTCGTTTTCATCCATAGAAAATTTCACCCTGGGTGGGTTTGCGCAAGATCAACATCTCCTACTGGGGCTGGGATGACATGTCCCCTTTCACAAACACCACCCTGCAGTGGCTGCCTGGAGAGCCCAACGACTCTGGCTTCTGTGCCTACCTGGAGAGAGCAGAGGTGGCAGGGCTGAAGGCAAATCCCTGCACTGCCATGGCAGATGGCCTCGTGTGTGAAAAACCTGTTGGTAAGGAGCCTCTTACACCAGGAACTGATGCCGTGGTGAATAACAAGCTCTTTGGGGTTTCATTTGCCTAACAGGGTTTTGGGCACAATTTGGATTAAATAGTTACAAAAATGTGTATTTTTTAAAGTTTTTCAGAAATAGCTGCAATCTATTAATATTCTTAAAGGAGCACATTTTTATTTGAGAATTAGTTCACACAGCTTATTTTGCATTACACCAGAAATTTTACAGTTTGTCTCTGAATCAGAAATAGTCAATGGTAACAGTAGCTGTAACCACATGTGGATATATTCAGCAATGCTGATGTGTTCTTTCTGAATCTTGCTGCACATTAGTGAATATCTTAAAGTTGTAAAAGACTGACAAATCCAAAATTCTAGTTTATGTCTTTTAGGTTTGTTTGTGCATAAAGTTTACTGTGACAAACAGCCACTTTACTGTTCAAGTTAACATACATTAAAATGGACTCTGTGAGCTGCCATGTGAGTCATGCTCAGTTTTGCATATGAAACTTTGTAAAATATGATTATATTTATATACAGAAACCTAAATTTGGATCAAATTATTTTTAGCTAATTAAGGAAACAACCACTTTAACAGGGATTTTTCTAATGAAACAAATGGTGAAAGAAAAAGAAGATTGAACTTGTGTTCAAAATGATAAAATATTTATGATCCTTTTCCAGTCAGTCCCAACCAGAATGCCAGGCCCTGCAAAAAGCCCTGCTCCCTGAGGACAACCTGTTCCAACTGCACGAGCAATGGCATGGAATGCATGTGGTGCAGCAGCACCAAACGCTGCGTGGACTCCAATGCCTACATCATCTCCTTCCCGTATGGACAGTGTCTGGAGTGGCAAACTGCCACCTGCTCCCGTGAGTGTCTTAGTGAATGTTCATCTTACTAATTATATTGTTAGATTTATTTTTCACTCAAAAGAGCTGGAGGGATTCAGCACATTCACTAGAGATAAAAAGATTTTCAAGTGAAAGACCTTATATAGCTCCTAATGTGAGAAGTCAGTGCTGAGTATGCATTTCTAAGATACAGATAAAATGCTGGCAGTTCTTGTATGATGAAATATATTTAGTCTTTTGAAACTGTGAAAAGTATTTATTCCTTTCAGATAAAGAAAAATTACTGTGATTTCTTGTATGACCAGTGTTAGTGTGACAAACAGTCACCATGAGCTGGCACAAGATACTGTTAAAATTAAATAACTGATATGTAGAACTTAGACTTCCAAAATACCAAGTTATTAAGAAAAGGGAATGCAATGAATTTTTAAAGGTTTAAATGTTCTGATTTAGGTTTTTTTTTTTCAGATTCAGGCTATGACATTTTCCTAACATGCAAAGATAAAGTTTTAATAATAATAGTAGTAGTCTTGAATATTGTAACACAAATGCAAAACAAATGATCTTGGTCTTCTTTATATTCTTCTCCCTTGAAGATGGGGATTATTAACCCTTGATCCCTAATAATTACCTCTTGCAGGTTGTTCATCCTCTCTATGGAAGTAGAAGGAATTCTATTAGGCCATTAGGCAGGTATAGGAGTTACAGAAAACTTCTGTTCTGTGATCAGACTGGGTCAGGCTGCATTAATGTTCCAGGTTGCCCATTTCATCCTTTGGGGACAAGAGACAAATGATTTCTTAATTTACAGGGAGCAAAGTTACTCCCTGGATGTCCCCTTTGGAAACACATGTCATCAGAGCTTGGGGCAATGTCTCTTCAGGAGAATGAGCAATCTCTTCCAGGTACCTTTCAGAGTATGGGGCACAGCTTCTCCCTCCTGAGCTGGCAGCAACAGGAGTCAGCCCCATGCAGTTCCAGCACTTCCAGGGTTTGTTGGTGCCATAACTGATGCAGATGCTGGAGTGAGCTGCATCATGCCTTAGATTCTTGTCTTAGTTGGGGTTTATTTAGAATAATTCCTCAGTCACTATCATTCAGAAGACTGGTTTTTAGAATTTTTCAGTTCTGAAGTGTACCTTTGGACTCTCTTTATTGCTCTACTCTGAGAGAGTTTTTCTGGTTACTTCTGATATCCTTTCTCTCCCCATAAGGGTCTTTTAATATCAAAGCCTCTGAAATCTTTTATTTGTGGATATCTTGTGATAGGCTTAATGATCTTGACAACAACAAGTTACTGGCTTTCAGGATCATAATTAGATTATGATTCCATTTGATAGGTTATGGATAAAAATTTAAAAAAGCCCTAAAGAACACAAAAGGCAGTTACTTGCTTTCACCTAAGCATCAGGACAATAATAAGTAAAACAAATTCTTGATGTGTCTGTAAAAGGAACCAGTGATATATTCCAACCTTAGGAGAGAAAAAGAGCTGTATGTACAAGGCCACTACATATCTGGGTTTAAGGGAAATAAGGCATAGGAAAGCTTTTCCTTCAGGCTAAACTGGCCAAGAGCCCATATTCCTCTAATTGAGCATCCTTCTTCATCCTTAATCCATAGAATATAGTGAACCAGGACCACGTGGAGCTGTTCTAGAAAACTTTTTGGCAAAGTTAGTAAATTTCAGGTATTAATCCAGGTTCTAGTGCCCAGATTCAGTGTAATAGGAACATTTAATCTCTTGACAATGTGTTTGAAAGAATAGTTCTGTAGTTAGGTAAAGGTTTCTCTCATTACCATTCAGTGAACTTTTTTTTTTTTCCTTTCCTGTATAGGAATCAATTTTGTAACTTATAAAATACTGGTAGTGAGTTGTGGCAGAACATAAATAGATTGAAAATCTGGAGATAAAATTGACAGAATACTCCATAAATGATGCTTATGTTTTTGAACTAGCGGATATTATGTCAGCCTGAACTTTCAGTTTTTCTCTATGTGGTCTTTACACATCATGCTGATTCAATTTGTTTGGGGAACACAAGAAATTGTTTTTAATTTGGTTGTCATTTTCGCCAGGTCTGTAAACGTTTATATTAAATAAGGCAAAAGGGATTTGCTATATAGCACTTCAACATTATGAAAAGACAATTTTGTATGAAAATGTACTTTCTATTCAACAAATTAGAAAAAAACACAAGACTCTGGCTGTAAGCAGTTTTTAAAGAGTTTTATCGCATCAGATATTTTGAATTTAAACAAGAAAATGAATGTCCAAATGAAGCATGGTTCAGATATTATTTTAGTCTAAATTACTTGAAAATTTATTAGGTAGATATATCATTATTGCTGCTGAAGTAATAAATTATTAAGTGGATTCCCTTATCAAGGGATAGTGTTTCTACTTGTACTACACACTGGAACTATACCTTTAAAAAACCGTCCTTGTTTTTAAAACTTTGTTTTTATTTTTAATCACTAACTTCTGAGCTTTTGGATGTTTTGCTCTGAATGAAAAGAAAATTCAGACAAGCAAAAAATCCAAAACCCAAAACGCGGAGAACTTCACATTTATTTTCACAACTTGGAATTAAAAATGAGGAATGCTGTTTTATTGGTGACATATTGTCATTTTAATACCTACTTGCCAAAAAATTGCATTTCCACTCTTCCGTACATCTTCCATCCGTTATGACTTTTGATTGAATAGCTGACAGTTGAACAATCTTGGACCACCTCTAGAATGTCAAAGAAAACAAAATTGCTGCTTGAATATCCCCTTCTTCCATCAACAATTGCTTCTCAGCTCTCTTCAGTTTTTCAGCTGAATGCCACTACAGATAATAGCTGTGGATTTTCACTTTTGGTTCTGTTTTAGTCTCTGTAAAGATAATGCAGCTGATGCTTCAGGGCTTTATAAATAGCAGCATGAGTATAAATAGCAGCATGAGAATTGTTTGGATTGTTTAGAGTGCATCTCTGAAAGGGCAAGCCAGCCAGTGCAGAATGATGGTCTTTATTTTTCTGCTCATCCTCTAATGTATTCAAAAGCCCAAATTTGTATCATTCAGCTTCAGCTCAGATGGTTTAAAACTGATTTTTCATGTTTGACAATTTGCAACAACAGTTGCCTTTTCCCATCCTTGCTATTTTCCATATTTGGGAAACTTGAAACATTTCCTCCTGTCTGGATTCTTCAGTCTATTGAAGAGCTCTTGCTTCAGCTTTCTGTGCTGTTAAAATCCTTTTGAGATTCACTCACACTCTTCACTGCCTGTTTTCCTGATATCTGCAGGTATCTTTAGACTGTGCAGTATTTTTTTGCTTTTTACAGCTTTCATTACTTTTAAGCAATTTTAATAGTTGCTGAAGTCAGAGGAGCTAGCTTTATTCTGCTCTCAGTTAATTTACTTAACAATGAAATCATTCAGTAGTTTTCCTTTTGTGGACCAGAGGAGCCCAGGTAACTGTGAGCATTATTTGGCTGCAGCTGAACCAAATGGAGAGGTTACCCCCATGAGGAAATAATTTGAATGTCCTTCAAAACATCTCTGGGAGTCTTTAAATTAGATTCTTCTTTTTAAAAAGAAACCTAGATAATTCTGGCTTCACCTTCATTTGTGCTTTTAAAATTTAATTTTGAAAGCCTATAAAGTTAATGTGAGGAGAGACACGGACCCGTAGTGATCAATGTTTGAATGAGTCTGATGTTAATTTGATCCACTGTTATAACAGTAATTAAAAAAAACTAAGATGTATCAGAAGAAGCTTAAAGAAGCTTGGGAACTTTAATGGCGTTCTTGAAGTTACTAAAATGTTAATTTCTTATTAATAAAAAATGACAGCAACTTCAGAATAGGAATTTTATTTGGTGATAAACAGATTTGAAATATGAGGAAGACTGCTTAATTATTTTAAAGAAGAGACTATAAAAGACCTAAAGGGAGATTTGGATTTTAGAATGCAATTTAAAAAATGAAACCTGATTAATTGATGAGATCCTTAAGATACAGCTAATTTAATGAGATGTGTGGTTTGCTAGCTTGTTTCAAAAGCTGTATGTAAGAAGATTAAGTCATATTTGTAGACATATACTCAGGTGACATCCAGGGGTACTTTGTGCCCAAAATAATTTTTGGTTTGACTTTGAATGTTCCTGTGGTTTTTTTTTTATTTATAAATATTATGAATCTTACTTGGTTATTCACCTTGTGTTGAACTCTAGAGTTTTCCTTTTGGAAGGACTGTTTATATCAGTAAAATTAGTAATCAATGCATTATATACTACTAATAAGTAAAGACTATGTATTTTCTTGTGTGTCTAATGAAGATGTGCAATATTCTTGTTCTGCTTCGTTATCTTTGTTGAAGTTTTTATTGTTGCATTGTGGTGTAACAAACACCTTCTGCATCTTTTGTGATCTTTAAGTAGAACTTTTAATGAAAACTGAGATTTTCTTACTAGTATTACTGATTTTTTAAAAAAAAATTGCGCAAGGAAAAATAAATGCTCCATCTCCTGTTGCAAAGCCCAAGGCTCTTATTTAAAAAACATGCATTAACATCGTATTCCATGTACTAAAGCTCAAAACTGCTCTGGGCTGAGGACCTGTGGACAGTGTTTGGAACAGCCAGGGTGTGGATGGTGCAATGACCCCAGTAACACAGGCAAAGGACAGTGCTTGGAAGGCTCCTCAAGAGGCCCAATGAAACCTGTCAGTGTCCACTCCAATGAAATGGTGCTTGATGCTACTCTTTGTCCAAAAGAAAAAAACTATGAGTGGTCTTTTATCCAGTGTCCAGGTAAGGTTTGCTTCCATTCTTTCATATATATGAAATAAGAGTTTAAGCACACCAAAATAATGTAATTGTTCTAAGTAATGCAAAATAGCATTTTCATGAAAGACTTGTTTTTACAAAATATTTCCTAAATGTAGAGTTTGTTTTTCTGCTAAACACAAGTAGAAGTTGACATGTGAAATGCAGTGCAAGTAGTTTAGCCAAAATTGCCATTAATTTGTAGGTAAGTTTTAACCCATCCTATCCCTCCACATTTAGAAATCAAAGTATATTAATTTTCTTCAGCTCGTGCTTTCTTCTGGCTTCTGTATCAATCAAGGAGTGGAACTGGGGAGAAATTATCCGTAGGAAAAGACTGATGGGCACAGAATTCCCTCCTGCTCTTGCCAAATCCAGCTGACTGTCAGAACAGGAGGCAGCCAAAACCTGAGCTGTGCTTCCAGCTGATCTTTTGGACATTCAGAGTGAATAGAAAATGTGCTTGTAGAGCCTTAAAGTGAATCTCTGAGGTCTCAATTTAAGCCACACCATTCTGATTATGGTATTTTAATTTTTGAGTTCGTTGGAAAAGTAAGGAAGATACCAGGTCCTATGAGGTAATGAAAGCTGTGCTGGTGCAGCCTCCTGTGTGGAAATCCTCCAACCCTGACAGCAGAATTTGGAAGCAGCAGTGGAGGACTGCAGGCAAATGAAAAGCACAGGGGGGACTTTGACAGCCCTCCAGAAGTAATTTGCAAGAAATAATACCGTTTAAAAGATGGCTTGAAAAATTTTGTTGCTGTTGTTCTGTTTGAGGGTTTTTTTTTGTTTGTTTGTTTGGTTTTGTTTTTTTTTTGTTTTGTTTTGTTTTTTTTTAGAATAAATAGTGTAACTGTGCTAAAGCTGTTTTTTCAGGAAATGTTCTACTGCTGATAATTTTGCAAGCTAGAGCTTCTGTAGGATCAATACTTTTATGGGTACATGCAGCTGTGTTTGCTTTCTTGTCTGCTTTTTTTCCTCAGTTTATTCTCTGTGTTGTGTATGCATATATGTAGAGTGAGAGTTTTCATTCTTCTAAAACTTTTTTAAATGAAGTATGAAATGAACACTGCTGCATATTTTCAGTTAAAACCAAAGAAACCTTCCCCATCATCTAATACTACTTCCTGCACAAAGAAGCTTCTAGTACATTTCTGGAAACAGTAGAATGATGTTCTGTTGTTGATGTATAGAAATTTCATTACTTAGTCTATGTATTGGTAAGTGGATTGTTAAACCTTCAGTGCAATGCATAATTTCTGCCACTAGTGAAAGTGTAATAGATAAATATATTGCTTATCTAAACCTGATGTGTTTAATATTTATTCTTGATGGATAAAATTCTGTATTCATTGTAGGTTCTTACCAAGATTTTACTGAAGTTCCACTTCAATCTAATATTCCCTAGCTTTATGAGTTTAAGGGACAAATACTACAGAAGTCATAGAATTAAAATTTCAATTTATGTGAAATTTCTTTTTGATTATTTTTAGGCTGGAGGTTTTATTCTTAGGATTTTGTTTTCATTTTCATAGAATATTTTCTGTAATGGATTAGACTAACACAGTTTATTCTTAGCACAACCATCATTTGATGTACTTGAAACGAGGTAGAATTAGACTAAGTCTATGTAAGCCTCCTGAAGAGTTTGCAGTTAGGATGCAAATATAAATAGATAGTTTATACCATGCAATTTGGAGATTATTCTGCCACACTGATGAATTGTTGGCTGAACCATTCATGTTCATTCAGACATGCACTTATTTTTCCTTGTAGTCCATATCCATCCTCCTTATAATGCCTCTGGGCAATTGTGCTGCTGATAAAATTTTTAACCTGCTTCACATTTTCTGTTTGTTCAAAACTTTAAAATTAGTATTCATGAGGCAGTAAAGAAAATGTTTATTTTTGTGACTGGTCACTTTGAAATCAATAAATTTCAAATAAGCTGTCAAAGTATTTCTTTTGATAGTTTTATTTTCCTCAGATTCTTAGTTTAACTGAACTATTGTTATAAATGAAATTGTAAATAGCATATATATAAATATATAAGCATATATATATATATATAAAAGAAAAGAAAAATAGCTTTAATATTCATCTCATGAGAAGAAAGGTTTAGGTAGAATGCAAACCCAAGTTTTTCTTTAAAGTATAAATTTCTCCTCTGAAAAGCAGTGTGAATAGATTCTAACTAGTTTGTTTAAAACTAGATGAAGTATCTTTACACTAGATCTACATTGTAATGGAGACACCCTTTTCATAAATTTTCCTAGTTTTAACTATTTTCTTAAAACTGTAATTACCGACAATTGTCAGCTTCATCAACTATTTCAACACAGAGGTCAAAAGCAAATTAGACATAAAATTGCTTCTCTCCAGGGCAGCCTCACTGCGGATTCAGCTGAAGTACATTTTTGTGTATGAGGTAAATGACTTTGTTGCTGCCAATGGTGTACATTAAAAGGACTTAAGAAAAAACTTTTACAAATTTAAATCCTAATTCTTACTTACTGGTCATTACTGTGTCTCATTATTTTAATGACTATTTTAATTATTTAATACTGATGTCTCCAGTTTGATTACACTGAACCAGCTTTGAAATTTATTGAACTTGCACTTCTGACTTTTTTCAATGAGATGCATGTCTTTAGGGAAATCAGCAATTATATAATGTAATTTTCTATGGTGTCATGTCAGTTTTGGATTGCATTACTTCTTATTGTGTATATATTTTTCTGAATTTCTTTTAAAATCTCTTCCATTTACTTTGACTCAACGAAATATTGAATTCAGAGCTGTCATGTATGACTAGATAATATTATGAGTTGCAGAAAACAAAAATTTACAATTAAGGTTGCTTTCATCACCCTATATAACACAAAAAATTAAGAAATACAAAACTAAGCATTAACAAGTATAAAAAATTGTAAATCAATGGCTCATTAGTTGGAGAATATTAATATTAAGCATTTGTCCTACACTATGATATAGTTTTAATTAGGCAACCTTTAATAGAACATCTCTTTAATGTACTCTCTGTTTTTGCTTTTGACCTATTGAGCTGTATCATTTTTTACATTTGCTTTAAGTAATTTAATGTGTAAAACATGTACACAAACCCCAAAATGGAGCTGCAACTCATGGTACTTTTGTGTAGATTTTCCTGAGAATGGAAACAAACTGCAAAAGAGGGAGACACCACAAAGGTATCTAACAATCAGGTATTCTTGGGAAGAATAAGACTTGTGATTTCTATAGATTTAGCCAAGATAGTGAGAGAACCTGATGGTACAGAAATGTTTAATACTTGTTTGGAAGATTCTGTAGGCATAGTTACAGAAGAAAGACGAGATTGTCAACTTGGGAGGTTTTAATGGTTTGTGAGCCAAGTCTGGCAATGGCTATAAATATATTGTTCCTGAATTATAAAACAGCTCTAAAAACTTTTAAATCATGCAGTGAGAATCCCCCTTTTTCCTCTAGGCAAGACACCAATCACTGTGACATTTAAATTAAAAACCCAAAATTAAAAAAAAATTGCAATCTTATTGTGATAGCTGTCTTCTTCCAGGTCTTCCACCCACTTTGGCACTGAGGAATTGACAGGTCTGACATGGTTTGACATTTGACAAGCTGCTATAATTGACAGGTTACTAATCTACTGGGCACCATGAGCTCTGAAACTCCACTCTACAGAGAGGTCATCCTTCAAAACCTGGCAGCAGAATCAATGATTCTGGCAGGATTCACATTGTGATTTTGCTGCAGGAGTGATCAGTGCTTTTTGAGTTTCCCCAAAATGTGAAGCTCTGGAGTAGAGCTCTGCTGCAAGATCAGTGGCTTATAGTAGTGTTATTTGACAAAAAGCAATTTTATGCTTTCAAGGTCAGGTGTGAAAAAATTATGTCAATAGGAATCCAGTTTTTTTTACTTTCACCAAAATCGAGGAGGAAGGACTGGAGCTGTTTGATGTGGTCCTAATGTCCTTAAAATTGCTTTATATCCCAAGCAAATGAGGGTCAAGATAATATTTAGTTAATTTATATTGGAAGTTCTCTCTCCCCACTAGATGTGTTTAGCTGTGAGTTCATGTTCTCCATCAAAGTAGGCTTTCACATGCTTCAAATTTGCATGTAGGTATTGGGGTTTTCATGAAGTCTAAGTCAGTGATTTACTACTTCTTCAAAGACTTCTGAAATGCTTGGACAGCATTTTGAAGCTGATAGGACTAATTCAGTCACTCCAATAGCAAAAAAACCCCTTTCTCATAACCCCCCCCTCCCTTAAAACTCCTATGTCACAACACAGTCAGTTTTTGTGTGAATTCATGTTGTATTGCAATGCTCTTTTGAAGAGGTTCTGTGTCAAAGTGCAAATATATTTATTCTGGTTATTTGTCAGGACTAAATTCCTCAGAACCACATTTTACTAAAATTTCATAATCACATAGAGACGATTTTGTTCCAAAGAGCAATTAAGTAATGAAGCTTTTAAAATGTTGTATTCCAGCTTGCCAGTGTAATGGCCACAGCACCTGCATCAACAGCAATGTCTGTGATCAGTGTAAAAACTTAACAACAGGAAAACAGTGTGAGACCTGCATGCCAGGATATTATGGGGATCCCACAAATGGAGGACAGTGTACAGGTAAGTTCTTCTACTGGAAAGAAAAAGATAAATACCAAAATGACATTTTATCTAATGTGAATTTAATGTTTTTAATGTAACGTGAAATTAAGTTTTCTTTAAAGGTTAAAAGTTTATTTTATAGTACAGATGAGCTGATCAGCTAAACTAATGATTCAAAATCAGATTAATATATTTAAAGTGAAACTCAGTCATCATTTTGCAATTGTTGCTCTCTCAGGAGGAAGACACTCCTTTGTTGGAGCAACACCTCAAATTATTTCAGAAAGATGTCATTAAATTCCATGTAAACCATCGTGTTAGAGACAGTGAGAAGGTACTTACAAATAAAGTTCAGTATCTACCATAATATCTGGTAACATTGATTTGTATAAATATGTGATTCTAGAGGAGAAATTATGCATTTAACAGACCAAAAGGTTACTTTTGTACAGTACTTTTGTCTTACTCATGTATTGTTGAAACAAAAAGGCCTGCTATGATGAGGATGGCAAGGCACCCATACCTATTTAAAATTTAGTTTTTAAACTGTTTCACTGGGGAGTTCTCCTTGAAGGGAGGGAGGGGATGAAATCCAGTACTCCAGATGGTTTTTGTATATTGCACTAGGGCTTTTTCATTTGCGTGGGTGGTTTCAAAGTCAACAGGAACTCCTTCCCTTAAAACTAAGTGGTGGAAGGAGGAACATATTCAATATGAAAACTCAGTAAGGTTGCCTTTGAATCTAGGAGGGTGCTGGAGAGTTTTTGCTTCTCCAGGAATATTTCTTCATTTAAAGGTTTCCTGGTTCCTCAGCACTCTAATGTGCAGTAGGCAATGCATAAAGATTCACATCTGGTAAACTCAAGCACGATATGTAAAAATTTTGTTCAAGGGGATAGAAAGATTAATGTCTACCCTTATTGACAATTGAACATTTTGCTGAGGCTTTATGATGCTTTAAATAATTCTTAATAGTTCAGTTTTTCTCCTGAAGTTGACAAAATGTTCTTTTGCTGTCTGTATCACCTTTATGGCAAAATGATATATTCATACAGCTTTTATTCTTCAGGGATACCTTAGCTATCAACCAAATAAGTATTCCATCACCTTTAGTGAAATATGCATAGTGCAATAATGGCTGAAATCAATTTATAAGACCAGTAAAATCTTAAATTTTACAACTTGTTTTTTCAAACCTTGTCTGTAGGAATGCGTATTTTTATTAGTAGACGTGATTTTAACAGGAGCTATTTTGTCTAGAAAATGCTTTAAAAAATAAAAATTATAATTATTTCAATTCTTTATCTGCTATGATATGTTGTATTTTTAGTATAGAGCCCATAATAAGTATGTTTATATCCTTAGGATATTTTGAAGGATGTAGTAATTGTGAACTCTTAGATTTTATACAGTATCATGAGTACTGTGTTAGAGTTGCCCAAATTGTGGGCCAGGGATTTCTGCAGGAAAAAATACCAGTGATCCATAGATAAGTCAAATCAATGTTACTGGGATTTAAGAGGATTTTGGGACCATGGCTGGGATCAGACACAGTGCAAACATAAAGAAAGGAAATAATGGTTCTGTTTCTTTTCTCCTTCATTCTGCTAATGGTATTGGTAATGCAGAAAAAAATTAAAGGTGGCTGGAAATTAAAACTATAATTAAAATAGAAACATACAGAGAAAAATATGAGTAGAAGAAAGGGCAGCCCAGTTAGAAGCTGAGTTTAAGTGTGACTGAAATAAAGAGAAAATAGAAATTTACATGAAAAAGCCAATCAAAGGACAAAAGAATCACAAGGAACTAAAAAAATACCCAATCCAGTCTTTATAGTTGCATCTTGTGTCACTTTGCTGCTGCCAGCTGAGTTTCTGGCTGGACACCACCAACTTTCCTGAGCACATGGTGCTTTTTTCCCTTGGAGCACCTGAGTAATAACTTTGAGGATGCAGGTTGAAAACTTTTTAAAGGCATGACAAGATGATGACTATAACTCTGAAAGTACATCTGTAATACTGTAATATTCTTCATGGATCAAGTTGCTATAGTTACAAGGGCATAGCTTGTTTTGAATTGGAGAGCAGTCAAAGCTGGGGACAGAGGTTGCACTTGATCTCTGCAGTGGAGAGGTGAAGTCGTGTGCTCTGGGACAAAAACTGGGAAATGACCTAGCACACTCATGACATAAAATAACTTTTTCCCAGTGTCCTGATGAAAGTACTTATGGATTCAGTACCCATATTGTGTTTTCTGCTGTCATGATAGATGCACTTACAGGTAAAATCTGAGCTCTTCGTTTGACTGTTGGTGCTACAGACTAAAATGATTTGCAAGAAAACCTTCCTTTTTTATTTAAGTTGCATTAGCCCTTGTTCCTTAGATCCCTGATCTTGAAAGGAAGGAGGAGGACATGCATAGCAAGCCTTGCAGTCCTAGGAAAACTTTTACAGTTTTGTAGCCAATAGTTTCCTAAATCCTTTCTGTTTATACTCCAAGGACATAATTCAGAAAGCTCTAAAAGAAGTGACTGTCCACCTCTGAATGATCAATTCTGTTCTGACCTTTGTCCAGGAATGGTAAATTCTGCTAAAATAGAATTATTTTTTTTCACTCTGGTACTAATGATGGCTTTACAACTGTTATCAGATAACTGATACATTTATAGTGGTATTGCACAGTGTTATGCTATCAAATTACTATGGAATGAGTAACAGTTGTTATAGAAAAAAGATGTAATTCAGATTTCAAAAGGTTTTGAATAGTTGTGATTAAAGAATGGGTAAAAAAATTTGACTTTTCTGGATTTTCACTCACTATAATTGCTGACATTTCAATAGCTTTAAAACACATCTAACGACTTGCTTTGCATCCTGATATGATGCAGGCTTAGAAAAATGTGACAAACCTTGCAGAAGGACAAAGAAAAGATGGAGGCATAATAACAGGCTTCAAATGCATGAAGGGAAGCTGAAAAGAGAAGGAGATGATGAAGTGCCTTCCCCCACGCCCCCATTTTGTTTGAGGAAGAAGTAATGGGATTAGGTTGTAACAAGAAAGATTAAGGTGGAATACAAGGAAAAATTTCTACTGGTTAAACTGTGAAAGATTACCTAAATATGCTATGAAATCTGCATTGTCACTTACACTATCCTTTTTACATTTTCAGACGTCTCAAGCTTTGGAAATGGGTAGGGAACTAGCTGATTCCACACATTTTCCTCCAGTCCTAATATTCTGTAGTGTCTCGGAGTCTGAGATCTAGAAAGCAGGGAGGTATTGAATAAAGATAAAATATTCTTATTATATGGGAAAATGAGCTGTGTATAGCTATATGGCTATGGATATTTACTGTATTTTGGGTTTTTAATGTTACTAATTTATATACTACTTGTTTTTGAATATGTAGCATTTTAATTACTCTGGAGTTAAAAAGCTTTCCATCTTAGGCAGGTTTCCCCTGTAGCTGAGACTGGTTTATTTTGTGTTAGAAGTGTGGTATTTTGGTTGCTGATGGGCAATTGTTTTGCAATATTTTTAAGAAATGATTACTGTTTTGTTCTTGAAATAACCATACCTAATATCAATTACTCATTTAAATTCTGTCACTTGAAATCTCTTTTGAGTGCAGAGACTGAGAATTAGAGCTTGCATTCTTGGTGTAAAAATGGGCTTTATATTCATTTGTCCTAAGATGTGACTTGCAGCAAAGATATATGTGCTCCTTCAGTTCTTTCTGATGTTTCATTGTACAAATATATCGTTTGAATTATTTTATATTTGACTCATTGCTGCATTCTGTGCAAAAATCAGTAATAAATTGCAGGGGTCTTTTATGATAAGGGAAGTTCTGTGACTGTAATGTATTAGTTATCTGTTATAATAATTAAAATGGTTTCAGGTGATCTGTGGTGTCAATTAGGTAGCCATAATAGAAAACGAAATTAATTTCTTACCTTAATTATTAAATATTTTAAGTTGTACAAAAAGATTTGCATTCCTTGTTGGAAATAAATGGTACTGCACAAATTAGTAAGTCCAGACCCTGTGCACATGCTTAAGGTTTGTCATCTAAACCCCCTGTCTAGCAAAGAAAGCGTGAAGAGAGAGCACCACCCAAGTTACCAGATAAAGTTACAGCATCCTTTTTAAGAGTTATCTCAATGTGCAAGAAAATAAGAGGGAAGGCAGAGGTGAATTCTGAGCATGAGGGAATAGGGTACTCTGGGAAGAGACAGGTTTGGGTTTCCAGGCCAAGCAAATCCATGGGCAGTACTTGGAGTGCTAATTCAGTGCTGTCAGCCTGTCCCAGAAATATTTAAGTAATCAAACCCTGTCTTGAACAGAATCAGGCACATTCTGTATTGTGGTAAAGATTAGATGAGAGAATCACAGCTCAGCCTTGTCTGTTCCTGGGACACCTGGGAAGCCTTTCAGTCTGAGGTGTTGAAGAGCTCAAAAGCAGATATTCCAAATCACTTTGATTAATTTTTTTCTAAATTTTGCACAAGTCCCGTTTAAGGGATGGTTTTGAAGGCATAAATATTGAAATTCAGTAATAGAAAATTCATAATTGAATATTATTGGTTTTTGGAAATAAAACAGCTTTGGCTGTAGGTGTGAACAGGTCCTGGCTTGCTGTCTTGGTTGTTTCTCTTGATGTTTTGTGTTCTTAAGGGTCTTGCTCTGTTATGTGCTGCATGTCTGGGAAATACACAATTTTTAAATAGAAATGCTAGAAAAATATAGAGTTGTATGTGTACTACAGACTGCACATAAAGTACCAAAAGAAAACACTATGGGAAATTGCTTGCAACAATTTTGTTTCATCTTAGTGATTTTTTTTTAGTATTATTTTCAATCTTATTAATCATCAACTTAGTTGTCAGTGTTAAAAAATTGCTCTAGCTGCTTATCACCTTGTCATTTTCTTTATGCATTGCTTTTTAAAAGATTATCCTTACAATTTTTGAGATGCTAGGAAAAAATTCTTTACAGTAACTGACACACACAATGAATGTATAATACATTTAATAATAATAAGATAACGTAAGCATTTTGCTTTATTGTCATTTTCTTTAATAACAGGATAACACTCCCACCAGCATTCAGTTTTCCCAGAATTGTGCTGTCATTGTTGCTTTTGCAGTAGAAGGAGACTGTTTGTCCCAGCACAGCAGGAGCATTGTGTCTTAACTTGCACTGATTGTTCTCTAAGCAGCCCTAAAAGGCACCTGTACTGTTAGACACTGATGACCACCCTGTAAAAGCTTCCAACCACACAGGCTGTTAGGGTGACATTTTTTAAGCAAGTCTGCAGCATTTCTATTGCCTTCATAGATCTTTTCCTTTCTCTGTTGTCACACATTGGACGTTTGCAATACCAAATGCAGCAACTTCCCCTCATGTTTGGTTTGTAATCATTCTGTTTGGAAAGGTGAGGTTAACCTATTGCTGGAAACATCTGTTTTTTTATGAGATCTTCAAACCATTATCAAAAGTCAGTATGTTTTTAGCAAATATACATCATGTGTGCATCACCTGTATGTGTACACATACATGCACACATCTACACATGCTGCTGCTTGAATGCATTCCACATGAGCTTTGACATCTAGGCACGAGCCACTCAACTGTCATGGAACTACAGGAAAACTTTGAGACATTAAAAAATGTAAATCAGACAGGTATCAATAAAAGACTAAGTTGTCAGAGTATCTTAGGTGAAGGACTTCAGTGAAATTTAACCCAGTAGTAAATTAGGTGTATAGATACATTTGTGATTATTTGTGTTGGTTAAAAGAATAAAAACTAAAACTTATTAGTGATGTGTTGACACTGAAGTTATATCTTCTAAGGATGATATTCCATGGTGTTCAAATCTTGCTGTTCAGGAAATGTGATTATTCTGCAGAGTTACTGACAGCTGAGATGTGGGGTTTTGAGAGAAGAGGCCAAGGGTGCCACAAGCCATTACTTCAAGCGTCTGTGAAAGAGAGACACGAGAAAGATGTTAAACTCATCCTGGCAGCAGATTGACAACGGTTTCCTTGGGTTTTAGGTTCTGCCTAACTTTTGAAGGTGCCTAATGGGTGACTTTACAAATTGTTTTCTCTGGCACTATTTCTATCATTTTTACCTATTCAGCAGTGGCAACCTTCATAATGTGTTTTCATCATGACCCTTTGTGGAGGAACTAATTCTGATTTAATTCCTTTCTTTTCCAAAAGAAACACTGTTAAAAGCTGCTGTGGGCACCCTCAAGAACTGACAGAGCTCTGTTCCTGTAGAGCACAAAGAGCAATCGATGTGTTAGATATTTAAAAAATTAATCCAGTTGGATTACCTAAAAGCAATTGTGGAGTTCCTTAGATGGGCTGCCTGCACCAAAACCCACTCTAATGCACATACTTTTAAGTAATATGCATTCTGATCTTTTAGCAAAAAACCCCATAAATTTAAATTAGTTTATCTATGAAAAAATAGGAGAAATGTGCTGAAGCAAACCAATTGGAAATAGATCCCAGGAAAATTGGCCCATAGAGCCGAGGACGATGTAAATGGGATGCCTTTGTTTGCTCCCGAGCTATATTCTTAGAATATGGTTGCACATATATATATATATATATATGAATACACAGCATTTGTATATGAAATTTTATGGACAGCAGATTACATAATTTCACACATTACGGAAAGCAACTTGTCTTTCATAAAGGAAAAAGGTTGATAATGTGACAAGGAAAACAATTTTTTATTCACTTATTCTTTTTAACTAAAGTTGTGTATATAGTTGATAGAAAGGTACCTACTAATTTACATTTAGATTTATTTTTCAAGGTTTCAGAAAGTTATTTAAGCAATGAGTGAACAGAAAGCAGCAGTCTTAATTTTTCCCTGTAACACTATCACTATGTAGCTTTAAAATTACCTGTAGTTTGGGATTGCATAGGGCAGGTAGAGAAGCATCAAATACAAAGCATCTGAATATAAATTTTTATGACTATTTAAGACAGTAGATCTAAAATGGAATTAATTGTTTCCTTAAGATTAATTTTATTTAGTACATATCAAGCAGGCCACCATGAGTATGAGTTTTGGTCTTAAAACACCTGGAGACTAACAGCTTTAGGAATGGATGTATGATGCTATTTGAACAGGCCTATGAAATAGCTTTTTGGTGTCCAAAAAGGAGAGAGAAAAATCTTACATTTAAAACTTCATCAAGAGACAGCTGTAAACTTGGACTTTTTTTCTTCTACAACACAGTTCTGTTTCAAAAAGGTTTGTGGTCCCAAACCTTATATTCCAGGGCCTATTTAAGGTAGGGCTAAGAATGAGGGCAAAGAGCTTTTAACTGACAACTGCTGGAAAAACCAGAAATGTAGAAAGCATAAATATCCTCAATTAGCAGTATCAACATCAGCAAAAGCGTTTACTTCTGCATCTTCCTAAAGTAGAACAAATGTTCAAATGGGAGTTTTGACTCTCTTAGAGTATGAAATGGAAGCTTGGGATACAGAGGTTTTATGTAGTTTTTCTGCTTAGCTGTTTTAATGTCTAGCATGTAGGGAATTGTATTTGTGGACCCCACTGGTGCAAGATCACACGTTTGGCATTCCAGCATTAGCTGTCTAAAATTTACAGGAAATTCTGTATTAGGTTAAATATTGTGTTGTAGAAGCCCTCTTTTCACAGTGAATAAGTGTGAAGTTAAAAAATCAAAAGCATCTTTTGGTCCTGGCACTTTGAGGTTAATCACAGGAAAAAAGGATTTTCAGTGGATTGGATGCTTATGGCACAGGACCACAGGAGCCTATGTGAATAAAGACATTTCATGTAAAAAATAGGTAAATGTTGGAAATCAGTGGAAGAAAAAGTACAGTGTGCTCTGAACTGTGTTCAGGTACTAGAATATGGAACTAAATTCAAGAATCCTGTTTGCTTGTACTTTGGTTTATAAGAAACAGTGTGTCACAAGTTCACAGCAAAACTTCGTGATAAGAAGCTGTAATTTAGGATTATTCACACAAAGAAAATCCCACATGCTAAATTCCAGCAGATAACATGATTTTTTTTATGCTGTACAAACAAAATATCTGAAGGTTTTGGCAAATGAGGGGACTGTCAAGAAATCCCATTTTGCAGTAGTAGTGGTGTTTTATTTTGTTTTCCTTATTTTATTTTTACCTTTCAGTATTGAATAGACGACATCAATTCCTTAGACTTTGTAAATAAAATACCTTATCATAGAATAAAAGCAGTAACTATTAACTAAAATACTGGCGTTTGGTTTTTAGTAGAAGGAAAAGGGCTTCTTGGTTCATATGAAACACAAAAGAGATTCTAGCAAAATAAACTATCCAAGAAAAGCCTCATATTGCTTTTTGCAGAGATTATTAGAGTAGTCAGAATAAACACTCTTTTAAGAAGACCTTTTTCCCCAAATATAATTGATAGATTTATTTTCCTTCCTTTATACTCTTTATTGAATAGTGTCCAAGATAGTCTGACCACTGAGTGAAGCCTGTGCTTGGGCTTAGTTATGAATTTGAATTAGGTTCACTTCAATCAGAATGTATTCAAAATTAGTCCTGCGCTACCAGAAATGGATTGCCATAGGAAAAACTTAGTTGAGGAACTTGGAAAAAGACATCTTTAAAAATTACTGTTCTAGTTTTTTTTGATTGCCAAGCAAAATGTGTTAAGCAAACTTCTCAATATGCTGTTAATTCTTGTGTACATGTAGAATTTTCTTTTTGATTCTTTTTTTTTGCAGATTAGAGCTGTATTATAAAGTATGATTTCTAGCACAATTAATTGTGAGTTCAAACAAAAAAACCCTAAAATTAGGAAACTTTTTATAGATACATTTGTATTCCATAACCTACTTAGAATAATCTTAAGTGAAGGACCTGGAGGTACACTTCAAGGAAAGTATCATTGTCAAGTATCAATAGACATGTCAATGTTCACGATTTTATGAGAAAAAAAAAAAAAAAGAAACTGTTGAATGTAACATGATTAACCTCCAGAGACAGAATATTTGTGTGGCCGTGGGATTTCATAAGGTTTTGACAGGATGCCTGTTTAACATGTTTAACATTTCTGATGTTTTTTCCTTGACTGCATACAGAAGATCTTTATAAACTTCTTGTCAAGTACAACTGTTTTAAGCTACCTCTTGATTCTCTAAATTTGATTCTACTTCCTAAACCAGGATGTGTGTGCTCATTGCAGAATGGTCTGATTTTAGGAACAGTCAGCATGGCAAAGTACTGGTTCAAGCATCACCTTAGGATTGCTGTTGGAACGGTTGATTGTGGAGAACCACTGACTTTTTTTTTCTTTTGCCTAAGGAAGCTTTCTTTCCATCCTGAACCCTCACAGTGTAATTGTGTAGTTAAATCACTAACAACCAATTTTATCAACTACAGTTTGGTCCTTTAAGTCTGATGGCTACAAAAGGCTGCTTTGCATAAGTGTAACTCCTCCATCCAGCAAAGTTGCTTCTAATTTACTCAAGTGGAATGGGAGCAAGGCAGCTTTTTTAAAAAGAAAAATGAAAAAAAACTTAATTTGAACTTTTTCTGGGGTCTACTATGCAACAAAAATATCTGAAATAATAAAAAGGATACGAACAATTTGTGCTATCTTAATCTGTGTAAGTAGCAGGCATTTTTGTGCTTGTTCAGCATCTTATCCTGAGAACTTAGAATTCAGGCATCCTTTAATTGATCACCACTTATAGCTTTTACAGATATTGAAGAGATACAGCGGTTTGATTTATATTATATTCCTTTATCTCTGTGCTTATTTAATCTACTTGCAATGATTAATGACAATTCTCTTGCTCTCACTGATGTTAGTGATCAAGTTCTCCTGCATGCTCTTGTGAAACACAGTTTCTGACAATGATGAACCAGTTGTTCTGCCTTCTTATTTCTGTGGTTTTTTTCAGGTTTACATGCTATAAATTTATTTTATGTGGTAAGGAATGCTTATAAAATGTATTTCTGATGTGCTGTCTGAGCTTTATATCAGTATGTTCACCTTCCTAATGAAATGTATAAATCCGTTGTTTTCTAAGTAATGTTCCTAAGAGGGGGTAGGCAGGGCATGATTTAGAAACTTTCAGCTGTCTAGAAATGTACTGATTT
Organism: Sturnus vulgaris; assembly: GCF_052056855.1. NCBI lineage: Eukaryota > Metazoa > Chordata > Aves > Passeriformes > Sturnidae > Sturnus > Sturnus vulgaris. Next base: position 30,937,478 of record NC_142250.1, read on the forward strand.
TGTCAGCCTCAGATAAACAAACATATTTTACCCTGTATTGAAGGAGATGTCAAGAGCCCATGTAGATGTGAACTGTGTCTGGCTCAGGAGGTGCTGAGGGCAGGCAGCTGCAAGCTGAAGATGACATTTTCTTAAATCACTTTTACTTGATCCTCAAATAAGCCTTTGACTTAAGCCAGTCTTCTCATCTCAAATGCAGTACAAAAATTAGAATTTTTGCTCGTTTCTAATTTCTGCATCTCCCTTTCTACATGTGTTTTGGATTGAAATGGTCACCCCTTTCCCTAAGGAGGCTTGGGAGCCCCACTCCAGCTAGTGAGAAAATAGATTTTGAGCATCCTGCAGTTCATTCCTCAACTGATCAAGTGAGGATCCTCAAAAAAACTTGTAGTGGCATTTTCATTTGATTGCAGTTGATTCTGTCCTCGTTTTCTGAGTGCTAAATGAAATACATTATAATGTCAGACCATGTTAGTTATTTAAGGAAAAAAAAGCCTCCCTTTCAATGGAATACATTAAAAATCAGTGGTATTTTGTACCTCCAAATGGCTAATGGAGGGAAATGATTTGCTGACTTCCTTAAATTTCATGGTATTTTTCCCTGATAAATTGTATAAGTAATTTCTTTTCTTTGGGCTTTTACTCTGAATGACCAAATACACACAAATAGTTGCAATCACCAGTTGTTGACTTCAGGTGTTTTCCACCTTAGATTGGAATTTTTTCATACATTTAAGGCTGCTATAATAACTTTTGAATGCTTTTAAATAGTTTTGCATTTCATACTGCCTTATAATAGCCTTTTTTTGTTTGTTATAATTTGCAATGTATTGTCTCTCCCCCATTCTCTCTAAAGAGAACAGCCTTTTGATGAAAGGAGGTTTTTGTCCAAAATTTACCAAATAATAGAGAAGCTGCTGTCTTAAGAAAATTTAAAAAGACACAACAACAACAATAATAACAATAATAGGTACTAGGCCTTTTATTGCCTGAAAAAGTTTTAAACACATCTCAGTATGGACACAGATATAGAGTTTTGTGTTGCACTCTTAAAATCTGCAGATGAACCCAGTCTATTTAGGTTTTGGTAACTAGTATTAATATTATGTTTAGAAATGAAAAGAATAAGTGGAAGGAATGAAAAGGAAACTAATAAATATGACATGTTAAACTTATCTCCAAATAAAGTATTCTTAATAATTTCACTTGGAATTGTTCCATTTTCTATGTTCAAAGTTAGTATAAAAGTTTGAGCTTTTTAAACAAATTAACACGGAAAACATGAAATTGCTGCTACTTTATTTCATGCGTTCATGTAGCAATGTTTTGATTCAACATGTTTTTGGGTAGAAAATGCATATTATTCCAACAGCAAGCCATAAAAATTCTGTACAATGGCTCAGTATTGGCATGAGAGATTCAGGCAGAGCATTACTCTTGTTAATTGTTCAAGATTCTGCTCAGTTCCTAACAAGAAAAAAGATCCTGTCTTTCAGTGTAAATCTCGCGTGTTGCATTTTCATTATCTACTTGTATAAAACAAAATTATGGTTTTCCAAGCTGTCTTTATTATGTTAGTTGCTGATGATTAAAGACAGCTTTACTGTGATTGCTTGAGAGGTATTTATTACAAATAAACAAAAGAAATCAGTTCACTTTTCAGGATGAATGCTTTGAATAGAAGGAATAATGAAATGCAAACACTGCAGAGCTATTTTACCAGAGCAAAAATGGCTAAAGAAAAAATACAAGCCTTTAATTGATGAAGGTTGTCTGTAAGTTCAACCAAACTAAATTTTGATTTCTGCCACAGGTAATCAGTTTGTTTGTAACTTCTGGGTTTATTAGGATAAATATCCCACTTCTGGAATGTCTATTTAGTCCAAAAGTGAAGGAGATGACACCTGTGATTTCCAGATTGGTTCACTGTTACTTTTCAGGAATAAGTAATTGCGTTACCAGTGCTCATGATCTCAGTAGCATCAGTTCAAGGTTGAGTGAAATTGTCTGTGTTTTACTATGACTTTAAGTTCCATATCTGAGTGACAGAAATCCAAAATATTTGCCTTTTCTGTTTACCTTTTGTCTCTGTCTCACAGCCCTTAGCATTATGTTAGTACATCTGTGTTTTCTGTGCTATTAGGCTACTATAAAAATAAATTAATTTGAGACCAAAGATAAATCACGAGGTAAAATAAGAAAGAGAAAAATAAAATTAATTATATATGTGTTAATTATTCTATTAAGACTGGTTTATTTTGGAGGCTAATCATGTCACTGCAAAATGACAGTTCCATTTCTGCATGCACAGCAGTTTGTTCTAATAGCATCTTTTTCCCTTTTTTTTTTTTGTACTCCTGTTTTTATTGGTCATTGCTTCACAGAAGTTATTGAGCTTAATTTTAATGCTACTCAATGACATTGCAGAAGTGTTTTTGGGCACAAAGGCTGAATGGATGTATTTCCTGTAAAAGCAATTGTTGGGTGCAAAAAGGGTATCAGGGGCTTCTAGCTAAATACAGATTTCTGGAGAATTAAATAACTAGACAGTTTTGCAGTATTACTAATGTAGAAAATAGTCTCTGTAGGGCAGTTGTCATATGAGTAGACTAGTGGATTACATAGGTGGAAATTTACAGAGAAACAGCATTAAAATTTTGGATCAAATAGTTTATGCTTGCTATTTCTCACTTAGTCTACTCTAAGGGAAACACTGTATCTCCTTTTTTAGTTTAACTTATGCCTTGAATATTAGCAAAATTAAGAAAGTAGCACACCTCAATATTTAACAGCATTGTCATCGACTTCCTTTAAAAAAGTATCAGCAAGATGTCTTATAGTAATTATGCACGTGCAGCTATGGTTTAGCAGCCCTTCATGTAAGCAAACATATTTACTTAAATCACCATCTGTAGTGAGCTCCATTTGAGATAAAAAATGCTCTGCAGCTGTATGTTGGAGGTGGGGGCTAAGCAATAAGTGTTTTTAAATTCAATTGTTTAAAATGCACACTGCATGGAAATAGTGATGGGTATTCTTTTGTTGTCAGCATCAGCAAGAACATTTATATGCTGAGCAGGCAACTTGGAATCAATCATACTGTGGGTTTATTATTTAATAAATTCTATAGGGTTGAGATTTTTGCAGCATGGATTTGCTCTACTGGATTATATTGTTTTCATATAACCTTTCTGTTCCACTTAGAATTTGCATTTGTACAAAAGTATTTTGAGCAGCTATTTCCCTAAAAATAGAGCAGATATTGCAAGGGTGAGTTTTTTTCTTGTTGCTTTTAAAGCTCTAATGTCATCATTCCACTTAATATGTAAAAAGTAACAAAACAAAGATTTAAATTCTATTAAATTCAGTTTTTTATTGTGAGCCATATTTATTTTAAATATTTAATTTTTGGTAAAAACCATGCTAATTAAGTATTTTAAATAACTGCTTGAACAAAAGCAGGCATGCATGGAATAAACCCAAGTTGGAGATGAATGCACAGAGCAGTATGGGAAGATTTGAAGTTGGGCTGAACTCACTGTTTCTGTCCAAGTGCAGCACAGAATACACAGAATCATGGAACCATTTGGTTTGGGAAAAACCTCTAAGCTCACCCAGTCCAACCATTACCCCAGCACTGCCTATCACTAATCCCCATCCCCAGGTGCTACATCCAAAAATCCTTTAAATCCATCCAGGAACAGTGAATTCACCATTTCCCTGGGCAGCCTGTTCCAGTGCTTGACAACCCTTTCAGTGAATGAACTGAAGTGTTGGCTTAAAAAAAGTATGGAAAATAGAAATTGAATCTCTTTTCCTAATTTCTGCCAGCTTACAATAATTGGTACAAAATTTGATTTTAAAACTGATTCCAAGATTTGGTCTATTTTTAGTAGCATTTGGCTAGGAAAGATCCTACCTTACCTGCAGTTTTAACTGTTAACTACATTATTATTCCAAGAGAAACCATTCACTGAGAGTAGTTAAGCAGAGAGAAACAAATAGAAAATATTAAAGAAAATATGTATAGAGGAATATGGAAATATTGGGTTAATGGAAGAATATCAGTCTATCCTACAATATTGTCCTGCTTCTACTATTGCATTTCTTTGATACACTCACATTTGCTTTAGCAACAGCAGTGGTGGTTGGAATGAATTTTTTTGGGTTACATCCCACAAAGAGATCCACTGATTGGTAGGAATCCATTTTTCATCACACACTTACAAGCCCGAGATAATTAACTGCATATAAAAAGCCTATTAAAATATGCTTTTAGTGCTGTGAAGCAGATTTTTTTCTAGATGAGATTTAAAAAGTGTAAATGCAAAGGTGTTGTCTTTTTCCACGGTTTTATCCAGGAACACTGAGATTAATAGGAACTTGCTGAATGAGAGTGATAAATGTTCATTGAAGTGCTGCTACTATAGAATCACTTATGTTTTTCACTTTCACATTTGTGATCTACTTCCTATTAAGTGAGGAATAATTGTGGGAGCAATCAATTAAGGTTAGTTGGTAATAGCTTTTGTATTTGTCAAAACACTGACAGCTTTTGGAATGTGCTTCAGAAGTCATTCTTTTAGCTCCTTTGTAACTTTTGTGCTGTCTTGTAATGAAGCATCACTGTTAAGAGCATTTAAATATAAGCAGAATAAGATGCTAAGAATATATTCCTGAATTTTTCACTGAAAGCATTGCAAAGATTTACACAATTAAAATTAATTTTTGCGAATAGCCTTTTCCAGCCCAAAGTGCCTAAATAATAATTCCATAAATGTAGAGTGGAAAACGTGAATGGATTTGGGATAATGTAGTGGCAAGACTTCAGTGAACATTTATTGAATGAGTAGAGTGTCAAGGGGATGGCAGAATTACAAAATGTAGGATTTTGTGGTAACTGTAGGTATTTTTCAGAAGTGTTGTGTTGTGAAACAGAGAATAACATCACACATGACTATGTGCTGCATAGCAATTTCTGGTCTTTCTTGCAGACAGATTGAATGCCTGACATCTCCTTAGTAAGAATTCTTCCCTAAGTTCATCTGACTATTTAATGAGCTCTGAAGTCTGAACAAACCATTGAAGTCCTGAAATGGACATATTATTTCAATAATATCTTACATGTAATTAGGTTTTTACATTGTCTGGTACCTTTTTCTCTATTTGTCTTAGGCTGTGGCAGAGAGGTGAGAGTGTGTATGGGATGGGACACTGTCAAAGAAGGATTTATTGTGTGTTATTCCTTATCAGTATAAGGGAAGTTTAAAACTCAGTCTGTGATAGGAATTCAATATGAGATTATAAAGTGGAGAATAAACTTTTATCTTATACAGGTCACCACTTGGTACTGTATCTGTTCCCAAGCAGGACCTCATATATTAAATCCTTTATCTTAGTCATAATTAAAACTTCAGTGAAAGCATCATATTAACCTCATGGTAGGTTCAGAGTTAGTTTGGATTAAAGAAAGACTTTGAGTGTGGTATGAATATTAGCAGGGAGTTATTCCATTGAAGTGGGGATGTATTGACACATTTATCAGGGAGAAATTAGTAAGTTTTGTACACTTGGTTAAGAGTAAAAAATGGCTGCATAAAGATAGTAATTCAAATAAACATGGGAAGAAGAGAGCTCAAGAACTGGGAATAAGAAGATGTTTTTGAGGTGAGACTCTATCAGGCAGCAAGAGTAGCATTGAGCAGACCACTGTGGAGAGAATTCCTTTGGCCTTAAAGTGGACTGATGATGATGTTCCTGTGATTCTCCTTCAGTTCAGATCTCAGGAGCTTTTAAAGTTGCCTGTTTCCTGCTTCTAGAAAATGCCTCTTGTGGACTATACCTGTAGTGTTTACCTTTGTTCAGATGGTTTCAGAGATTACTCTGAAAGGTTTCCAATTATATTAGATTTTTTTACCAAATGTTTGCAATAATAGTTTAATTAGACACTTCAAACTAAATTCATTTTGTCATTGTTTTTGTCATTTTGTAATTTTTGTCAGGTTTTCATCCTGTATAGCAAAGATGAATGATGAATAATTTTCTTGGTTGCACATTGAAATGGTAGGTTTTAGTGGCTTTTCTCAAACTGCTATTACTCAAGGTGTGGAGGAGAGCCTCTAACGTCACATGGATAATTTTTAACTCTGCAGAAGATAAAGTAAGTGATATGCTAGTGAATTTTTATGAAAAATATTATAATTGAAGTAGCAATAGATATATATTTCAATACAACTTGTAGGAAATGTCTTTGGGATGACGTATTAAAATCTATGAATTATATTCATTTAGTTACCAAGCAAAGTCTGAGTGCGGAAATCTCACTTTTCCTTTTTGATTTTACAGCTTGCACATGCAGTGGACATGCGAATATCTGTCACATGCAAACAGGAAAATGCTTCTGCACAACGAAGGGAATCAAAGGAGACCAGTGTCAACTGTGAGTACAATTAAATGTAGCCTAAAGTTGTTGCAATCCTTGATCAGTGAATAATCACTCTTTTTTCCCCATTTCACCTCCTTGTTTTGCTACTGGGTTTTGTGATTTGACCTGCTAATGTTTTTAGTGCTGGATATACTGTTCCCTACATTTCTCCAGAAATTTCACTATTACTTAAACTTCTCTTAAAAAGTGATGTCACAAATGTTAGTAATGCTTTTTAGACACTAAAGACTTTTTAAAAAATCCATTTTGTTTCCAAGAACAAACTGGAGAATTACCTCTATTTGTCTTCCTTTCTCTTAAGTATTTGAAATATTAGTGTAAGGAAAAAAAACATATCATATGAGTTGGTAATTACATTCATTATATTTGTCAGTTATCTTGATGGGAATCTACAGTGATTCAATTTTTAGGGTTTTGGAACCTTACTAAGGTGTTTTAGATACCTTCCCACATTATAAAATCGAGACCATAGGAATGTGTAGACTTGTCATGGAAAGTACTCTTTTTTTGCACTGGAATAGCTTCTTGTGTTTAGAGGAAGTGTTTGCACCTTCATAATAAATAGAGTACTAAGAACATCCAAGTACTGAAGTGAAGTGACTTACCAAGTAGGAGAAATGACACATTGACATTAATTATGAATAGCCTTATATTTAAAGATGTTTATTTTAGTCTGTTCTATCTGGTACACTATGTTATTTAATAGGAACCTTATTAATTTTGCAATTATAATTATTTTAACAGTATCTGGCAACAAACTTACTTTAGCAATGTTGTTTGGATCTGGGATTGAACTGAATCCATCTGACTCCTCCCCAGCAGAGAGAGGTGCCAGGTGCTTCTGCTCTGCCTGCCACAGGACATCCACTTAGATGGATTTGTGCATTTGTGTTTGACACACTCAATGAACTGGCTTGGATCCTACCCTTAACGCTTTGCTTGATAAGTTGTAAAGAAACAAAAATTTCTGATGCTGAGGATCCGTGTATATCCGTGAGAAAGAGCTGTGCTGGCAGCTCTGCTGTTCCCCTGCTGCCTCTGGGACTTGGTGTCCAGCTAATTGAAGACTCTCAGGATGAGATGGGAAATCAAGATTAGGACTAAGTGATGAAATTTTATCATGACAAAAGCTGGAATGATAATATCTTTAAGCCCTGAATTAAGTCTTTGAGAAGTCTCTTTCCTCTCTTTTTGTGCCCATACAATTAATCAGTTCTGGGTGTTAATGAGTGATCTGATTACCAGCTATGACCTGGCACTGATGCCATTCTACTTATACAAAGAGCAGGAATAAAAAACCCCAACAATTTCTCCTCTGTCCTTCCTAACACTTGAACCACAGAAAACAGTTTCTGTGCTGAAAATGCCAATTCTTTACTGACTCCTCTCCACATAAGGCACTCTTTACAGGCCTTCACTCCAGCCTGTCTTTCACGTAGCTCTGTGTTGTTGTTGTCCTTTGTCCTGTATCTGTTTCATTGCTCTTTTTTCCACTCTGATTTGGAACTTTTTCCTCATATGATTGGCTGTGCTACTCAGCTGTATCAGTCTGCTGTCCTGAGTTTGTCTATCCTAAAATGTTCTTTTATCCCACTTACTGAACTAGAAGAGAAAAGGTTTTCCTATTTGTGGACTTTCCTTGTCAGAAGTTACAGCAATTCCACAACACAAATGAAACAGAAATTTGCATTTTGATTTTACAAGAGTAAACTCAAAATTGCAATTCCAGACTGAAAAATCTCTTTTTTAGTCACATGTCATACATTCCCCTTCTAGATTCACACACAAACCAAAGGCTTGTCCAGGGCAAGCTGTGGTGTTAAAACATCTGATATTTTAAGTGTTGGTGAAGTTTTTTTGAATTAAATAAAATCTGCAGGTGTTTTCAAATTTTTTTTCTTTGTTTTGGCTGTGATGAAATTTCAGATTATGAGATTCAGGTCTCTTGGGTTCATAGGCATGCAAGCAAATAAACACAAATTTTGAGTTGGAGAACTCCATCAAATATGTTTAGAATTTGTCATTTTTCTCTGATAGCTGGTTTGAGAGAGTGATCCATTCATGTATGGAAGTTTCAATCAAATTTTTTAAGTATTTCCCTTAGAACATCAAGAAATGAAGAACATAAAAAAAAATTAAAAAAAAATCACTAATGAGTCACTGAATGCAGTCCCATAGTCATTCTAAACTTCATATGAAGAATATGAACTTGATTCATTTTGTATTCTGCTAAAAAAACCGATTTCCTCTTTAAAAATCATTTGTACACTCACAGCCTCTCTTGAATGTGTCATAAGATATACATATGCAGTCATTAACTAGTAGATATCTATCTCATATCTAGAAGATATGGAGAAATTTGAATCAGCTCAGTGCTTTCCTTGTATTTATTACTTTATTATATCCTGTATAAATCATCTGAAACTTGATTTACTTGATGTAAACAGTAAAAAAAAAATACAAATAAGAATACTTGGAGTCTTGTTTTTTCCCTTAACTTTTTCAAAATGAAATATGTGATTGGTAATAACAGGAAAATCATGGTGACTTAAACCATATTTTTAGGGGAAAACTATTGCTTCAAGGCAGTTTTTAAAATTTAATTTTCTCTAACATTTGATTTACTAGCTCCTGATTTTATTTTCTCATAGAATTCTGCCTGCAGAGGTTTTCAAAATTCTGTATGTTTAGGTGTATAATCGCTATGCAGGATTATACACTGGGAACATTTCAGGGAATAGGCTTGTGGGAATGTGCAGAATATGCTGAGATGTTTCAAAGTTCAAATTTTGATACTGAATCAGAGAAACTTTCCTGGATGCAAGGAAGAAAAATATGAAAATGATGTGATCAAGTGAGTAATTAAATAATTCTTTGAGAAGTTTCAGTACATCTGGGCTCTTGCAAATGAAAGCCTTTTCACAAGCAAGTGTAGATTTTGTCATCACTTTTTTAAGAACTAGGCAAAACCTGGGCTTCAAAAACTCTGTAATGAGGAACTACTAGCTGGGAGGAAAATACTGGGGGAAAAGTATTATTTCAAATCTCACATTTCATAGTATATTTCATATAATTGTAAGAAGGATACATTCAAGATTATAAAATGTGTTGCTCATTTCAGTTCTAATAAATGTTCACACCATTAATTTCTTAGACATACCTCTTCTGGAAGAAATATTATTTTATTTATAAAAAATATACAGTATTTATTTGGGAAAAAAATCTTTCCTGTATGTAAGCTTTAAATAGCTATTTAATAATGTAAGGATCTGTACATAAAAAAAATAAGCACTTATTGATAGTCTGCTGTACCTAAGAATAAGATTTTAAAATATCCAGTCTTACTCTTCTGTATAATTTCCCTCCACAGAATGGTACAATTCCTCTTACCAGATGGAAAGGCAGGTAAAAGTATACTGGGTTATGAGTCAAATTCACCATTCTATTGATATCACTGCAGCTTTATTTGCAGATAGCAGAGTAAATCTTTTCCCAATTATTTCCACACAGAGCTTATCTCACTGCTTTCCAGGAGGGGAAGAATTGGCAGCTATCATATAATAAATTCACTTGATTTGAACTTCCTTTATCTGAGACACACACACAAATCCCAAAACCAAATAGACAAAAAGGAATTCTTGTTGCTGGAAATTTAATAAAAACCCCCTTATTCTATTGAGAAACTGATTGAGAGTATAATCCATTTAATACTGGTTACCATGGTGGCTGGTGGTTTTCTAAAGTAAAGTTAAAGAGTATTATATTTAGTGGTTTAGATTACTACAGGAATAGCATTTTGGTTTTTTTCCCTGATTTCAACACTTTCCCCCCTATTTCTATAATTTGATCATATTTACCATTAGTTTTACATATTTGGCTGTATTTGATAGGAGGTGTTCATGCTGAGTTCAGTCCTTGAGTTTTCAGTTTAAGAGAAAACTTTGACATGCTAATATATGTTACTCCATTACCTATGATGTTTGGAGGAGAATTACAGCAAAATCTGTCATGTAGCTGTTGGTGAGTGTAGCAATGTTGGTGGGTTTAGCAACTGACTCTCTTATTTAACTGCCTGAAAATTTTAGCTTGCCTCTGTAAGGACAGGTTCATGCCCTCAGCTGGTTCTCAAAGAGCTGGATCATTAAGTTTCTAAGGAGAACAATAAAATAAAACTCCTACTTCAACATTTATGAGTACATTTATGTTTTAAATGTACTCATTTTCTGCTCTACATGTAGTAATTATTGTCAGATCTTTCAAGGATTTCAGATATTTTTTCTTTTAATCCATGTTTCTAGCATCAATCATTTTTTCTTAAATTGCAGCTTTCATTTAAGCAATATATCTAATATCAAAGCTTCAGAACATGACCCAAATGCACTTTAATGGCTCAAACCCTCAGAAGGCACTTGACACATTTGAGATCTAAAATTTGAAGCAAAGGAAAATACAGGTTTTGGCAGTATTGTATGTCACTCTTGGCCTTTCTGTTGATTTTTTTTTCTTTTTTCTTTATTATTATTTTATTTATTTTTGTCCTACAGTAGGCTCCTTTTGTCTGCTTTGGCACATTCAGTATATTATATGTAAAGTTCATGAGGCTCTCTGGGATCTTTCAGAGTTGAAGTGAAACTGCACTTTTTGTAAGCATTGTTACTTCCAAATTTATATTTCATTCAGGAAATTGTCCAGTTTTGCAGAAATAAAGAACTAGAGTTGGAATTCCATGTATCATTCCTAGAAGACAGTGCTCAGAGCAGAAGTGACAATGAGGCAGTGGCTGAGGGAGAAACCACAAAGCACCTTGCAGAGAGCTTTGTACCTTGGGACTTCATTGTGTTCTGTCCCTATGAAATATACCTTTTCTCTTTCTGAGTTTAGTACTAATTGTCTGGAAAATGGGGAGCAGTTTGGGCATGAGTTTCTCTTTCATGAGAATAAAGTAATTCTGCTTTGGTCTCTAATTTAGGATCTTCCATAACCGACTGTATGTTCATATATAAAGATGTCTTGCTTTGGCGAGTTCAAGAGAGGAGGATCCTCTCACCACTGGGCTTCAGGTTTTTTTTAAAGATTTTTTTATAGTCATTACTTTCTCCTCAAGCTATCTCCAAAAATGCTAAGTACAGAGCAAAACAGGTTTTTTTTATACTCCTGCCTAAACAAGGAATGCAAGCAGTGTCCCTTGTGTCCACTTGGTTTACATTTGTATGCATGCTGTATAGAGATATAATTATCATCTTTTTGGTTTCCTATTGGAAAAATATATGGTGCTGGATTTTCTTTCAAAAGAAGTGAATTTCTTGTTTTTGAAAATTGTTCCTCCAGTGCCATGGCCATGTCATTCAGTGACTGGCATTTGAATAATCTATTTTGCTCAGTGCGAGTTATATCAGTGAAGCAGTGGAACAGGGCGGGCTGCCCAAATCTTTCACAGATCCCATGCCAGTGTGACCTGTTTTGAATTCCAGTGCTCAGGAGGCATTTGTTGTAAGGCAAACCTCTTTATATAAAATGCTAGTAATTTTTGGTGCAAAGTGTCAATTGTCTAGGGATGTACAGTTAAGGTAATGCTTCTACGTGCTATTTTTATTAGAATAGCACAGCTGAAAAGAATAGACAGGTTTGCATTTTCTTTATGTCTGAAATAGACTCAAAGATTTGAAGCTAAATATAAGATGAAGACACTGCCTTCAGTTAGTTAGATACTGAGTTTGGACTGAGATAAAATTAGGAGTGGGAGTGATGCTGATGTTTACTCATACAGGAAAAAGAGAAACAAGCATAGACTGCCACATGGAAGAGTTATTGGGAAAAAGAGAGAAAGGAAGGTTATGACTGCCATACAATTGCTTTGTTATTGAATTTGTTTTTTTTCTTACCCAGCAAAGTTGTAGCTTTAGTTTGTGCTTGTTTTCAGAAAGAAGGTCAAAGGGCTTTGTGGATTGGGCTGGTTTTGCATCTTGCCTAGGGCTAGCTTTAAAGCAGAATTGCACATATCTGCATAGCCAATGCTTTGTCTTCGTCTCAGACAGGGTCAGAATAGGTTGCAAAGACTTAAAATTTGAGGTCGTCTTTTTTAACCCCAGTTCAAGCTGTTGAAAATGATGGGGCTCTGCTGCATTGCATCTGTCAGGGTGTGAAGTGGAGGCACCTGAGAATGCTTCTTTGTGGCCAGGCCTGGAACTCAGTTAAGAATTAGGGATACTGACTAACCTATGTCCCATAAGCCAGGACTCAGTATAAAAAACTGTTCTTTTAAAGTACCAGCCCAGTGGGAGAAGTGTTTGCAGTTACACCATCTCCTGGCATTGCTACTTTGAGAAAATGCAAAAGGAGACTGGAGAATTTCTTGTTAGACAGCCAATAGAGTGTTTAGATTCCTGAAAACACTTGCAGGAGGCTGCTGACAGTGGAGACAAACTTCTTTTCAAACATATGGTTCTACCAGCAATTTGTCTTTCCTCACCTGCATGAACCAAACACCCCAACACTGTGGTCTGTTCTTTCTGCCAGATATAATGCTGGGGTATCCACAAAACATAAATACATGCAGCTTGATTATCCTGGTTACTACCTTTGTTAACCATTAATATAATTATTCTGTTCTTTCATGTTGCTGGGGTTGGATTATGAACTGTCATTTTTCATGGGAGCTGTAATTAATCTCACAATCAGAAATTGCCATGTATAGGATAGGATCTGTGCATTACTCTGCAGCCACAGGGAAGAAACAACACAGATTTCCAGTAGAGTGTGAACTTGGTTGACCCTTCCTAATGCTTTGGTTAAAGATAAGTTGTTTACTTTAGGGAAGGAAAAGAAAATAACTGATGGCTTTTCTGGCTACTCATCCTGCTGTCATCAGAAAAAATCCATCAGCTGAGTTGTGACTGACAAAACCAGGTATTTCAGGGAGTTCTTTGTAAAAATTCTACTATATACTGCTCTGTTATAACTGATTACATTCAATGTATGCTGTGTTACAGTAACAACCCTCTACATCACTATTATTATTGCTGTCTACTGCTACTGCAGTCAGCTCTGGACAATTAACTATGGAGCAGAAGGGAGGAAAGTGCTATTTCCTTTGTGGAAGGAGATTTAAAAAAAAAAAAATACATTGAGAGTAAATAGTGCTACCAAACTTTATGGAAGACAAAACTTCTTCAAGGTGATCATCTTCCAGAAAACAAATGTTGCTAATACAGTTTTATGGACTTGGTATCTAGAACAAAGAACTTGACATATTTTATTATTTCTGCCTTCATGACACGCAAACACTGGTCAGTTTTAGTATATGTAAACATTTGAGAAATCCATGGTCTCAGAGTGGTTTTAACTTTTTTGTGTTTCTTAGGGGATCTTGGCTACTATAGGAGATACAGATCATCTTTTAAAAATGGCTTATCAAAATATTATATATCATTATTGGTCTCTTGTGCTGGAAAAGGGCTGAGGAGGAAAGACAAAGGGTTTCTGACATGCCCCCACCCATGCTGATCATTGTAGCATCATAGAAGGAGGCAGTTTGTCCATTCTCTGGAGAGAAGGGAAATAACTGAAAAGGAATTACAGCAGTATTGCTGTGCCTTTCATCAAACCCTTTTATTTAAAAAAAAAATTATTTTTGCTTTATACAGCCATCAGTTTTCAGTTGTTTCATAAGCAAGAAGGTTCTCTGTTAGTTTTCAATTTAGGGTAGGATCAATCAATCTATACTGATTATTGGATTGCAACATCTGGAGATGTATTAATTGTTTCTGAACTTCTTTGTACAGCTTCCCCTTTTTCCTGTGGTTTCCATTAAGGATATAATACATACTTAACCTTCTCTGGTAGAAGCACTGAAATATATTCTAGTAAAAATATTTCATGAAATTCTTTCCCTGAATTATTCATGGTACCACTGTATTGAGTATCTAGTAAGATTTTTCTACAATATTTTTATTAGAGAGAAAAGAGAATTGGTTCATTTTCCTCAACTGATTATCAGAACAAATGAGATTTGGTTGGCTGAATGGAGTTATATTGTAAAGAGAATCATGATTTAGTTACAGACATTGATTTCAATACACAAAACTGATATTTCATTATGTGCTGCTAGACTTTAAATACTCAGTAATGGGAACTCCACTTGTGAGAAAAACAAGTAAACATTGTTATGGGCCACAGATATATAGAGTTTTGAGGCAGATAATTTGGATTCTTTTCACTTGAAAGTGATCTGTAAAATTGAGAGGATTTCAAAGGAACCCCAGCTGTTTCTGAAAATAGTATATTTTGCATGTTCATGTAAATTCTGACCTTTTTGGAGATTTGTGACAGGGAAGATTCTATGGTGAGCTTATTAAATAGTATTGGCTGTCCCCCAAAACTCACCTTTTCCATTTTTGTTGAGTTTGCTTTTTTTTTTTTTTTAAATAAAGCTGTATCTTTCTGAAATGACATAAATTAGTGAGGCACAAAGCATCAGTTCTTAGTAAATGATGAATAGCACTTATTAGCAGTTATGCCTTTGAAATGACTGAAAATATTTTTTCTTGTTTTAATTTAAGGAAAAATCCTTTTAGATAGAAATGAGTGATTCTTTGACCTGATCTATACTTTATATGTTTGAATATTATTAATATCCATCATTTTCTGAGATACTTGATTGAATGTAGTCTGAACTTTATTAAAATGGATTTTTTTGAAAGCTATGAAATAACTTTGTGATGAATCCAGTGGGAAGTATATATAGGAATTAGTTCAGAATAGTTTTCTCTTGAATTATCAGGACACTATACAAATAAAAGAAAGCATTAGGATATTGCCTCTCAAAATAACTATTTCCCTTACTATTTCACTATGTTGAAAATTCAAAATATATATGGAATGGGAGGTGAGTTGGAATTTAACCAACACCGTGTTTCTTTCCTGAGTTGAACTGATATAACACTGTCCTCTTGCACTCCAGGCTTTCCTTTTTTAGCTGGGCAGAGAAAGTGGTCAAGGAGAATTTACAATGAAAATAGTTTTTCAATAGAATCTGTATTAAGTTTGGCATTTAAAAAAAAATGTTGAATGATTTGAAGGTGATATGGATTTTATTGACAGTTAACTGAAAATATTGGCTACTGTAGAGTTGTTTTGTTGAAAACCAGGTTTGCAATACTACAGTGAGTGCTGAGTGGCTTTAAAATGGTTGTGTTGCTGCTTATTGCAGCCAATTGATGACATAATTTTGAGGAGGACTGAGCAAAACCTGAAGGGACTCTGCTGTCAGGGCTTGTTCTATCCAAGTCAATACATTGGTGAGGACATAGTTTTTATTTGAAGGGAAAGCAGTCTTTCAAGGTAGATCCATCCAAAATGCCCATGTCTTCCTTATTATCAATGCACAAGTTCGTTGTATGTAGTAATCCAAACATTTGATTCAAATTAAAAAAAAAAAAAAAAAGTTTTTTTGAAACTCAGATTCTTCTCAGTAGATCTACAATTGTGATTTTTCAAAGGTGCTGAAAATCCCTTCATTATTCTCAGTTCTTAACTCTCAGATAAAATAATACCCATTGTGCAGCATAGGTCTGGGCTTATAATTCACATCTGATAGGCCATTAGTATGGTAATTAGTAATTGGTACAAGAGTTGTTAAAGTTGAAATAGACATCTGGTTTAATCAATTTGTCATTAAGGAAGTGCAAGTGTAGAGGTGTAGCAATGGGAAAAGAAAATACCAGTGTGAGAGCTCAGAGCTCTCTCTGAGCTATCAAAACAAAGCTAAGTTTGAGATTGGAATAGTGCCTTTTTATCTTGCTTGATATGGGTTACTCAGTGCTCAACTTGCTCAAAATATCACACCTTGTTTTTATTTTAAAATCTATTTTCAAAACCTTACAAATAACTAAAAGAAATGAAGCTACATTGTGATGGAAAATCTGCTGATAGATATATCCATCAACTTCAGCTTGTGATATTAATATATTTTATTTACTGAGAAAGGGAAGAAAAGAATTTTATAGGGCAATAAGGCTAGGTCAGGTGGGTACTAAAGACACCATTTGATAGAAATCTCCTGGTGATGGAAAGATTGCTTTTCTTTTCCTCTTATGGTCTCTAATAGATGAAATATGCATCTTCCTACTGCCATTTTCATTTTCTGTTTCCTCTTTCAGTCAGTTGCATACCTTTACATATAGATGAAAATTTAGCTGGAATAGTTATATTTCTGGTCTCAAAGTTAAGATATTTTGTTTCGCATTGTTGCCAGTTATTAGTTTTAAATTGCTTCAGTAGTTGCCAAGAGTATTGGATGAATGCACACAAGATTACAGCTATGCACAGACAGAGCTAAGGAATGTGTTTTGATATTAAGACATGGGAGTGAGAAATGCATTAGTCCTCATTTCTTTTTCCATGAAGCTTCTGATAATTACATAGACTATGCACATCAATTACACAGTGATAAATTTTGCTTAAGGAGTCCTCATCCTGAGGAGCCTGCCAACAAACTTGCATTCTGCTGCAGCTGCATGTGCAGACATCTGGCAGTCAAGCAGGTTTTCTTGTATATTGAATCTTCTTTCCACCCCACCCCTACCTGTGTGTGCACTTGTTGCAGGAGAGCCCATGTTCTCGTCCTTCCCCACATCCCAAGGACAGGCAGTGCTAGAGAAGCTTTCTGTGCCACTCCTGCACTGAAATGAAATATTAATTCCATTAGTGGATAGGTAGATAAGAGGACTGCATGCAGCATTTTAGGATTGCTTAGAAAACTGTAGGTGTCTGAGTTATACTTTAACAATTAACGTAAGGAAAAATAGGAGGTTGTGAAAATTATGCGGCATCAGAAATGTGGTTGAAGTCCTATCCTTTATTTGGTCACTAAAATCTGTTGGGATTCCCTGTACTGATATTCTTCCTTGCTGCAGCTTTGTCTATTTAAGAGGGACATTTTTTTTACTCCAGTTTAAAAATTAGGAAATGGACTACCTGGAAAAATGGATTCTGCTGGCAGAACATGTATAAGCACATGTGTCTACATAAACATCCTTTTTTCTTTGCCTTCAGTCTTAACCTGCATTATCGTGTGAGTGACATGAAATAAAGAAAACTTGAAAAGACAATAAGTTACAGTAAACATTCCTGACAAGTATATGTAGTATTATACCTCTTATAAGGTAAATGCACAACATTTGATACAAAAAGTAAATTCTCCATCGCATGCAAGGTATTTTCAGGGAATGATAACTGATAAGACAAGAAGAAATAACATAGGACCAATTCTATCTGTACTCACTAGCTGAAATATAATAATATCTTAATATTAGAAATGCTTCCTTATTCTTTTCTTCTGTACTGAATAATCACCAATAGAAAGTATAAAATATAAATTAAGCTGCACAACCTTTGCATGCTTTGAGCTTTCTATTTTTTTTCTGGTGGTTGTATTGAAAAATAAGTGGCATTTATCAGCTGACTAGATAATGGGGCTGGGGAGCTTGATTACAAGGCCATAAATCAATCCAAGAACCTGATGATGTGCTGAACTTCAGCAGTGGAGCCTGAGTGGCTTAGATTATCACTTCAGAAGGATTGACTTAAAGATTTAGTTCTCCATCTCTATCTATTATTTTTATATTGCAAAAAAGGAATTTTTCAGCAATTTAAGAAAAGAACAAAGTACTAGAAGGTAGAGTAAAAACTTAGCTAGGAAAGCTGTTTTAAATAGAGTCAGGAGTCTGATTTAGAATCAAAGCAAACTTATAATCACATTTGAAAATTTGATCTGCCACAACATTTTTTTTCAGCATTGCACAGAACAAAGATAAGTTTAGGAATTCTGGAATACAGCAGGAGGCCAAAGTGAGAGCAGCAATATTGGCAAACCAACATACAAAATATGTCAAAAAGGGCTCATTGTCCTGGAAGTAAAGATTTTTGGGCTGCTCACACAGGAGTGATAAGAATTAAAGGGTAAAGGAACAGTCAGGCTGAAACAGATTTAATAAATCAGATTTCATAAAGAAGACTTAAAAAAAAAAATTGTCCTGGAAATGAGTTCTTACAAGATCTGTAAGGAGATAAGGGCAGCAATTACTTTCTAACAGCTGCTACAAAATCTAATCTTGTTCTCCTTTAGGTCATTTTATCCTCTCTTACGTAGGGTCTTGATTTAATCACAGTTTTGGGCCCTGATTTAGATAAATATTTTAATACATGATAACACCTTGTTCCTTAGGTTTAAGAGGGGATATTCTCTTGGTTTGGTGAGAATTGGGAACACATGGTTTACTTTTGTTTCCCCTGCTCTTGGGAGGCTAATTGTAAAATGTCACGTGTGAGATAGCAGTAAGAGTTTCACAAAACAAGTCCACAAAATTTTTTCACTCCTAATACTTTGCTTCTCTTCATTCATTCATTTTCCTTCTCTTTTTGATGTTTTTATGTGTTTTCTGTACTTGGTAAAGAAAGGGTTTTTTTTGTGAGGAAAGGTAAAGTTGAAGGTGACAAATGGTGGTTGTAAGAAATAAAAAATGTATAAATCAATCCTTCATGTTGAATAGAAGGATTGCCTACTCTATATTTATGAATAAAAGAAGAGGTAGTAGCACATCTAAACAGATGAGCAGCTCTGCTGCTGTTCAGTGCCAACATGTGTAAGTTAAACAACTCCGAGATTCATAAGTGGGAATTATGTAAATCCATTATTTGTGAAAGATGGTTTTTTTTAAAGAAAATGCATTTTTTTGTTGAGTTGTACTGTAGGGTTTTTTCCCATTTATTTTCTGTTTTATTTATACCACCTTGATGTGTATAAAATTAAATGCATTTTCCACCCTGTTTTTAGGGTAGAAAAAAAAAATTCAGGATGTTTTTGTTTTCTTAATTCTCTTTTTGTCGTTGACTTTCATGAAAAATTTCCTGTACCATTACTTTATTGCTTTTGCTCTTACCTTTTTGGAAAATAGCTAAATATGTGATTTAATAAGTGCCTTGACATTTACTCTTCAGAAGCCTTCATTAGAAGCTTCTCTGTGTTCAGTTTTTTAGAGTTGCATTGGCCTATTTTTCATTGTCTACTCAATGTTCTTAGAATATTTCTATGTGGTTAAAGTTCTGATATCATTACAGGCTGCTTTTAGACTGTTATGTCAGAGGAGGTTGATTCTTTTAATTGAAATATTTGAACCCAAGCATATTCTTTGTCCTCAGCCGCAATTTCCTCTTGTGTCTTGTTTTTATTATGTTGCTATCAAATGAAATTTTCTGTAACAGGTGCCGTTTAAGTACTGGCCTTAAAATAAACTACAATGAATATTCAGCAAACAGTACTTCTTTCATAGGGAAAAGAAAGAATGAAAGCTTTTTTATAAACGTGGTAGAAGTTCTAATTGAGTTATTCCAGTTACATACAGGTGTAGAAATGGAAAAGAAGCATTCAATAGAACAACCCAAAGATGCTTCTAATACACCTTCTTCCTTCATAGTGGATATATTGACCCTTATTTCAGATATATCAAGCTTTCTGTGTTTCTAATTAGTGTATCATATTTGATATTCTGCATGCTCATAATACAGTCAATTGTCATACATTCTATTAACACACTGTAATAAAAACTACCAGGTAACATTTTGTATGAACACTGTTTTCTGCAAATTTAGCAGTCATAGCTAAAATTCGTGAATATTCCTTACAGAAAATTCTGCTTCCCGATTCCAGAATCCAAACCTGATTATCAAAATTTTCTTCTGTATGGCAGTAGGTGATATGATACACATGTTGTTTTTGAGACAGAACATTCCACTATAGTTCTTGTCTATCTCTTATGAGGCGTTTGTCAATTTAATATTTTGCCTTTTGAATGTGGGTTTGTTTTTATGAATAATGTGAATATTATGAATCAAAGAACTCAAGATTGCTTATAAAACATGGTGCATTTCAAAATTGATGTGGTACTCAAGACGCATCTCTAAAGCCACTGCTGAACTAGAACTTTGAAATCAGAGAGTCATTCCAGTTATATTTTCTTTAAAAACAAAAATCCAGAAGAGAAACTTAGAATGATCAGAGAGAGAATTAGTTGGATTTTTTCCCCACTCTGATAGTCCCAAAAGAGGATTCACCTCAGAGTGCATCTCTCCACTGTGCTATCACTTGATTTCTTTCTCTTGTTTATGGAAAATGTATCAAGTACTTTGTTTTTCTGTTATGAGGGACCATTTCAGCCACCAGAATTCTTTTTCAATTGACATCAAAATATTTTGCATTTCTAAGTTATGGTTAATGTTGCAGATTGTAGCATAACTTCTGCATAACTTAGAAACCCAGGCAGAAAACAAGTAAGAAAAAAGATGTTAGGAATGTGAAAACAACCAAGGAAAGGATTGTGTTTTAAATATTTTCAAAATCACTCTCTATAGTGCAGAATATGTACACATAACTGACAAATATTGTAACTGAATTTTTCCTCCTAAATTGTAATTTTGATACTATCTCTCAGTTAAAAAATATTTCATAATATAAAACCATCGGCTAAATTACTGGACCGATGGAGTTTATTATTCTTTGACTTAAGCAAAATGACTGGGGACAGATTTTCATGCTGGCACGCAGAACAAATTTAATTCAAACTGAGATGAAAGGCGGTTAATGTAATTGTAGCCTATTATCCTATGCAGGCTCGAGTTAAGAAGCAAACCAACAGACAGTCAGAAAATGATGGATAGAAAATAGAAACACTCAAGGCTGGTGAAATAGAGACTTGTGAAGGGATTATGCTGTAACTGTTCCCACACAATCTCTGCATCAGTAATATCCCACCTCAACTGTATGTTTGGATTAATAAATAGGATTTTTTTATGCCTCCTGCATTTTCTCTTTATTTCTCTCTGACGTCAAAAAAGGTCCTAGTTTAGTAAATTTCATGACTTTGTAATCAGGATTTTGGTTTTTTTACCCTTAATCTACCACCTTCATCAGTCCTGAGCATGCTGTAAAGCGTTCAGTTTTTTTCTTTTCTTTCTAAGCACTCTTTTCTTTGGTATCACACAGTGTGGTAGGAAAGGGGTTGGCCACATAACTAGTTAGTCTTTGTTCCTAAGCCCATCTAAGGGACTAGTAAAACCTGGTATTTTTATTAGTGTATTTAGTTAAAAAGTAGTAAATAGTCGACTCTCAGGTTTTTCAACTGTAAGAATGTCTGGTTTGTGTGTATGGCCCTTTGGATATAGTTTTTCATATTTTAGGTGATCAGATGGATTTTTTTTAGGACTGTGTTTGGGCAGATTACCTGTTTTTTATTATTCAATTTCATTTTTCAGTAACAGAAATATTTTTTAATACCTACATATTTTGCACTGCAATCTTTTAAAAATCGAAAAGACGTGTTGATCTCCTCAGAATACATACAGAAAGGTGCTAAGTTGTACTTGGAAGCATGTTAATTACAAACATTGCAGTAGGTTTGTCACCCTTTTTATAGCTCATAAAGCAAAGAAAGAACATTTTTTCCTCTAAACTAACTGATCATACCTAGTGTAATACATATGTCTCAGGTAATTCTAGCAATAACTAGTTCAAGCATCAAGTGTGATGCTTATGAAATACAGGAGATCAGTTACTGATCAGAAGTCCCCCTAATGTCTTATGGGCCTCTTTGCTGAGGGATTGAGTCTTTGAGGTACATGGGATGAAATGGTAAAACAGCTTTTGAAGGAGTGTAGGAGTTTGATTTCCCAGTCACTCCCAGCTGGAATGCAGGATTTCACTCACTCATTGCGAGTTGTATCACTGGGGCTCTTACAGTACCTAAAAAATTTATTTTCTTTTCTCCTTCTAACATTGTTTAGGATAAGATTTTGTGCATTTGAAAAATGCTGTATTCTGTGAGTTGCCCTTTGGGAAGTCTTTGGGATTACTTAAAGACTCTGTTCAGTGCTGTACTCACACAGGAGCAAGCACTGCTTTCCATGGCAGTCCTGTGCAGCCTGCCCATCAAACCCATATAAACACAGTCTGAACGGATCAGGCCTGACAGAGCAAAACTCCTGATATGAAATGCTTCACAGTCCCCTGCCATAAGGCTTTAGTCTCATTTTGGTGATTTTTTCCTATTACAGCCATTCCTTTTAAGTTTTCTGCTTAAACATCCAACAACTTTTCAAGGAGAGCCAGCCAAGACTGGAAGTGTTGACAGTTACAGTATTGCTGCTGCAACACAGACAGTAACACTTATTTACACTTCTTTGGCACTTCATAAAGAAGTATCAGTATCATCTCTGCTCCAGGAAATTCATGAAGTTATGTGGCTAATGGGGATTTGGGCTCTTCATGGGCAAGAGGCCAGGGAAAAGCAGATGTGTCTGTCTGACCTGATCCTTTCTCCAGCCACCCAGACACTTTTTCTGAGTTCTATTCTTAATAGATATTTCTCTATCTCTTGGATTGATATATTTTTTAATAAAGTCAAATAGAAGATGGTGCAGGTTAGATGGGATTGATATCCTAGATATTAAAAAGGACTTAAAAAAAGGCCAGATATGCCCATAACGGAATGATGGTAGGCAATAACACATGAATCTTTTAGACTGCTATGTAGGAGTGGGGTAAAGAAAGTATTTTTTGGCTGGAGGAGAACTTATCAGAACAACATACTGGGTAGATGTATAGATATTAGAATGAGCTGATGGACAAAAATACTATATTAAAGACCTGCAGATCAAGAAGGAAGCTGTGAGTCTGGCAACTGCAATCAAATCCATGTTTGCTTTCTAATGATTCTCTGAGAATTTCTGTCGATGCCATAGGAAACAAGTATGGGCAGTAAAAGTTCTGAATATCTCATCAGAAACACCAAAGTCATCCAAGAATAATGAAAGTTACTTGAAAATGTCATGTAATGCCTAGAGTTTTGGCTTCCTAAGGGTAAGAATGATAGCTTGCCAATTGCAGTATGTATTATACTTAAACATCTGTGGTATTTGTGCATCGTGTTTATATTATAACTTGTCATTAGCACTATAGAAAATGTTGCAAGTAGAGCAATAATTCAGATAATAGGACTGTTTTCTAAAATTCCCTAATACTGTATAGTTGATAGCCTAGAGAAAGCCATGACACTCTGATTTATTCATACCTTTGTCTTCATTTTGCATTTTGTATTCTTGAACATCCACGTATAAGCAGCATTTGGGCATCACTGAGCTACAGTGTCCAGTCCAAAATATGTGATGTGCTTTGCTTCTGAATTGTCATTTTTATCTTTGCTTAGCCAGAATTTTCCATATTTTTGGAAATATTAATTGCCATATTGTGCTAAATTGTAGTCTTAAATGAAAAGAAAATTACCAAAGTTACTATATGTAACTTGAAATAGAAAGACAAAAAGTAACTTGCCTGTCTTCATATCATTTTCTGGAAATTATAGTGTCTGTATGGCACGCTGAAATACATATTTCTGAAATTGCCTTTTCCTTAAATTGCCTCGAAATTATAGTTTTATATAGATAGTGATTTTGTTAAAAATCCCCAACACAACAAAATCAAACAAACGAAATCCATTCCAGAATCTTGGAAACAAAGTGAAATGAATGCAAGCAAGATCAAATGCAAACAGATGAGAACTCTATAGCACTCTGTAATACCACAGCACTGAACTTTCTGAATTGAGATTGTAACTGAGTAGTTCTTTGCAATAATTTCCCTCAGAGAGTGACCATAGATTAAATCAACAGTAATAAAATAGTTGTATTATAAACCATAGATTAAATTCAG
Organism: Sturnus vulgaris; assembly: GCF_052056855.1. NCBI lineage: Eukaryota > Metazoa > Chordata > Aves > Passeriformes > Sturnidae > Sturnus > Sturnus vulgaris. Next base: position 30,961,681 of record NC_142250.1, read on the forward strand.
CAGTAATAAAAGAGTCATGTTAATAATGCACATTTTAAAAAAATAAAACCATAAACTGTTTAGTAGTTAAATATACTTACTACAAACTCACTTAGTAATAATAAAATTTTACAATTCAGTAATGACTAATGAAAATGCAGCGAACCACTTGGGATTAAATGTGTGTATATATATTTATTTTTCATATGGTCTACTTGGTGAAACCATTTATGATGCATTTGCTTTGACTGTCAGGGCCTGTTAAAATTTAATGTTCTGACATGCTGCCTCTCCTGCTCTTTTTGAGAAATGATTTTTAAACAACAGCAATATACACACACTCTTGGAAAGTGCCAGAACAGGCAGTGAATAGCTGATCACAGAATGATCACAGCTAATCACAGAATCCCAGAGCACAAGGACAGGATTGTGTCCAGATGGTTCTGGAATATCTCCAGTGAGAGGAAACTCCACAACCTCTCTGGGCAATCTCTTCCAGTGCACAGTGACTTGCATGTATTTATTTTATTTCTATTCTTAAAGACTCATTTCAAGGGTCTTTAAGATCCCTTTCAAACCATTCTATGAGTCTATGAATATTCTATTGTTGATATTAAGTTAACATTTAACTCATTTCGTTAATACTTATCTTCTAAAAGGATGAAACATATGTGAATTTTGTGGACTGTTCACTGGTTTTTAAAAAGTAAACTGAAATGCAGCTCCTCTAAATTTTAAGCAATAATAAGTTTTCATGGTTATTTTACCATTGCTTCTTATCTAATTCTTTCCTCTAAAAAGAAAGAAGTAGTTGAGAAACCCCTGCTAATATTTCTGAGAGTTGTGGTTCAGTTCAGTGTAACCATAGCCTCTTATTTTGAGTTATGGGACTTTCTAACATTGGAGTAATGTCTGAAGTGTCTGATGTAGGTCAAAATGTGAGAGAAGAAATGTGGGTATTTCTCTTCCCTGACTTTAAAAGAACAGTGACTGATAAGAGGGAAATGTACTTTTCCAAGTTCACCTTTTTGCATATATTCAAGTTTGTGCATCCTTGCCAAAAACATGGCCATTTGTAGAGAAAGGAGTGCCAGAGGTAAAAGGAAAAGGCCATGGACATGAGATTTTTCTTGTTCAGAGTAAGCAGCATCAAATAATTTGCATATAAAATCCATTTGGTGCCTTATTCATTAAGATTAACAGAGTTATCCAGCTATTCCAAATTATGGCTGTAGGTCACTTCATTCTTGTATAGAAGAACTAAACAGAATCCAGATTTTATTAGAAAACTCCTATTTTATATATTAACCTTTTTTCCTCTTAATTAATATAATTATATGATAAGTGACACCTCATTGAAAGCTTATTTTGTCCTGGACTGCAGTGGATTTTGTGATTTGAAATATTATTACTTCAAAGAGTATATAAGAACTCTATAATATTAATTATTCTTGCTCTTTCAGGAAGAAGGATTTGAATAGCATGAGGGGTCTGGAAATGGAAAACTTGCTTATGACGTTAGAATGTTTTACTTTTTTCGTGAGATCAGCTTAGATTAATTAAAAAAAAAAAAAAGTGTTGCTGGCCTGGGCCTTTTTCATGAGTTATGTGAGGAGACAAATTGATCTACAGGAAAAACATTGTCTCAAGACATCGTTATATGCACTTACAAGAAAAAAACAAATAAATCATTTCCCCACATTATTAAAAAGTTCTAACTGGAAACATAAATCGTGGTACCTTTTACCCTTTTAGGTTATCATTATCTTAAGAGGCAGGCTGATAATTCTTTATATCTGAAGTTACTCATGACTGGAAGGATCTTGGCAGTGTGAGAAGTGAAAGTGTCCAATTTTTACATTAGAACCAAAGATCTGAGAGGCCTATCTGTCTGAATATACTGCAGTATTAATGGATAGCATTGGGACAATGTAGTACAAAGTACAATGTCAATGCAGTCAAGAAGCAGACCTATACCTGTAAGAGGGATAAATTTGCATTTATGGATTAGAAGTTTGTGCATTTCATATATTCAGCAAAATAAAGATTACATAGCAGTATAAAAAAAATGCAATAGAAATTAGCAATTGAGCCTATTCTCTAAAAATCACAAAGCAGTCATTAACATTGCTTACAATACCTCTTTTTATTAAATGTCATCTGAACTCAACTATTGCATCTAAATCTTAGCACTTCTGTGGAGGGATGATGCTGTTTCTGAATCTTTTAAACATGCTTAAACTCCCAAAACAGGACACTGGCTGGTGTATTGTAGGTGCTGGTTGTGAGGTCACTCATTTTCCTTGCTGCTGACAGTGTCTGTTGTGGATGGTCAGAAGATGTGTTTGTTCTTGGGTATTTCTGTGTCAAAGGTATTGATGCTAGGCAGGCCTAAATCAAGGCCTAAGTCCTGACTGCATCTAAGTGTGAACTGGGCTTTCAGGTATCAGTCACTCAATGCTCAGCTGGTCTTGGGTTTTTGCTTTCATCCATGAGTTACCACTCCTGAGCTGAAAATCACCAATTTCTGTGGCATCACTTCCAAAATGTTATGAATTGCAGCCAGTTACATCTATTGACTGTAGTTAAGCACATACCTCAGCTTATTTCCTCATTGCTGCAGAAGTACTGTAAGAGTAGGATGACTTTCAAGAAGAGATGACCAATAAAAAAAAAAAAACTAACTCTGTGTGAATCTGAACTAAATGTTCACCAACTGTCTCATAATTATCTGCAAAAGCTGCAGTCAACAGCATGGACATATTTTTGATACTGAGGATGTAGTAATATGTAGCAATATGGAATAATTCTTCATATCCACTTGCAATTCCACAGGGCTTACCATGCGACTAGACAAGTCTTCGGTTTAGTCTTACAAACACTGAACTTCAGTTGCAAGGTGTCCCAAATAACTAGACTTTTTAAATGTAAATAGTATTTCACTATTCAAAACCCTCATAGCATCATAGAACAGTGGAACCAGGAAAGCAGAATAAAACCAAGAGCCAGTTGTGCAAGATCAGGAACTGGGGACAAAGGGATGAGAAGCAGCAATCAGTAATAGAGAACAGCAGCAGCAAGACCACTGTAGCAGCATGAGGAGTGAAGGTTAGGACAGAGGTGTGCAGTAGTCCTGAAAGCTATTCTGACTCATCCAAAAGCTGGGGCAAGTAATCAGTCTGGGGCTAGGAATACTCTGCTGAAGCAGACTGTAAGTCTTAATTTATTGTGAGCCTCTTATAGACACAATACTGGGCAGAATCCCAAACCTGTTTATGGCCAGCTATAGATCAGCCAGGTGACAGCTCTTCCCCAGACACTGTGGAAGTGGTCTGTTAATTTGCAAGGACAAAATATGAGGTAAGGATCTATATTATATATATCTATTATATATCTACATTATATAAAATGCTATAATTGTATAGTTGACAAGTCTTGGTCTGGGCCAGAACTGGATAAAACTGTGTCAGTAAGGAACCGTTGAATAAAATAATATGGTCTATTAGAGTGGCCTTCCCTGAGAATTTGGTATTAAAAGCAAATTCAGCTAAAGGAAAGCCCAGCTGTACTTAGGTTGGTATTCCCCTGTTCCTCTTTTTTTGCTTCACTTTTAATTGAAAGATTTAACAATTAGTGGCAGCAGCAGAGCTGCAGAAACTTATGCCTTTAACATGAAAGGTTAAATGAACTGTTATAGGAAGGTTTCCACGTGATCAAATCACTTGTCTAGAAAGCTGTTGATCTAGGTTGGTGTGTTACATTGACAGTTTTCCTCAGATGACAAGCTTGAGGGCGTTCCCTTCCTTAAGGGACATACCAGTAAGAACAATGAAATTAGGCATGTAAATATATATATTCCCCTGCTGTCAGTTCCTTTGCTTTCTTAAGCCTGCAAGGTACAGAGCACAAGAACATACACAAGCATCAACAAAAGGTTGTTTGTAAACTCTGTTTTACAAAGAGGCCTTTCATTTATTAAAAAAGACCCCCAAATCTGGCAGTCTTACTGTAAATATGTACTCATTTGCATAGGTTTATTGTATTTAAAGAGAAAGTGAGAAATTATCTTGGTCAGAAACATGAGAGCAATTATTTTTTAAATGCATTTGTCAATAACTTCTATTTTGAACTTCCAGAAAATCCAGGGTGATAAAAAGAAAGTGAAAGAAAATGGTTCAGTTTTGAAAGGATAATTGAGGGAGAAGTTGGGAAATAAGTGCTAATGGCAGGCCATCCAAAGGTCAGTGAGCTTGATGAATTGAATACTTTTGAATTGGAACAAACCATAGAACTTGTATGTAACCTAATAGGAACCTTCCTCCATTTGTCCTTGTAAATGGGAGCTGTGTCTTTGGAGTCCTGCCAGAATGGAACTGCTCATTCATTATGACCACTTAAAGCAAATGATCATGGCCCTATGGCACATAAAATAATGAGTGTAGCTTCCATTTCTCAGATATGAGGCATATATTATGCTTCACATATGGTCCAATGTGTGCTGGCTTTTGGAAAAGGTACAAAAATTACTACAATGAGTAAAGCTCATAAGGAAACAATTCAGCAAATAGGAAATTTTGTACTTGGAACCATAATCAGAGACTAATGCAGAGCAATATGTATGCTAATAAAACAGGAGAGGATTAAAAGACAAAATGAAATTTAATCGAAACCCAGCATACACGCTCGTGTGAATAATTTCAGATGTATTCTTAATCCTATTAGTTTCATTTCTTTTCCTCCACTGAAAACCAAGTGTTTAAGTAGTATCTTCCATTTATATTAAAACAGGCTTCCCTAACTAGTAAAAACTCTGCCTCATGTTATTCCTGATATGCATTATGGAAGTGTTCTGCATGAAAAGCCTGGGAACAAATGGTGTTATAAAACAGCTGTTTTAATGAGAGGGCATAAAACTCCCCCAGATAACAGGTAAATCTCATGCCCCTTCAGTGACTGGGGTTCCCATGTGCCTGCAGCATTGGATGAATCTGAATTTCCCTCTGTACTGTACAGGTGCTGTCCATTGAGAGGTTCCTCCTCCCTCACATCCCACGGTGCCTTTTATCCTGTGCCCAGGCAGGGCAGTGTGTCTGCTCCTGACAGGCTGGGATGTCTCTGGGATAACACCCACCAGGGCTGGCACGGGCTCTGTCCTGCCCAAAATCACTCCCTCCTTCAGTACTCCCACGAGACTCCCACCACAGAAAGTGTAATATGAGAAAACATCAAAATGCTTTGCTGTGGTGTAATTCACTATTCTCTTTTTTATTGTGCATATTTTATCTTTCCATTGCACATAATGCTGAAACAACTGAAACAGCTGTAAAATTGCATTCCTATTTTCTTTTCAAGATATTTGAAGGTCACTTCTGTAATTATCAGGGAATTGATAATTACTTGGATTTGAATGAATACTTATGAATACTTGCATGTTGCAAAATTTTTAGAACCTAGTAATTTTTGTATTAACCATTCTTTTGTATGTTCTTGTAAGTTGTGAAGCCTGTGTTATATTAGATGGACTTTATAGATATTTTTATTTCATGTATTCATGTTTGGTTTTTATCTGTGATATAAATAGAAATAAAAGTGCAAGGAAGGTATATATGATGCTGGAAATCCCTGGGTTCTGGCACTTATTGATCCACAGGAGATGATTGCATCTTATTAGAAGGGCAGCTGAATGGAGAAGGGCAGCTGTATGGAAACAGCTGTCTTTTTTCATTAAGATTTTCAAGATTGAAAAAAAAAACAATCCCAAACCTTTATTCTCAGGGTCAAAGCACGACAGGTGAGTGCCTGTGACTGGGCAAGAGTTCAGAGAGGAATCTGGAAAAGTTACTGTTGTTGGGAGTTGGATATTGCTCTTCCATGTCACACACAGTGCCATTAACAGTGAGCAGAAGGGGAAGTTTCTTACCTTCATCCTCAGACTCTAAATACAGTTATTTTGTATATTTTTTTTCCTTCAGGTATAAAACTGCAGTGTATTCTAAATACTGCCTACATGTAATCTACTTTGTATTTGAAATAATTCAAGAGAAAAAATAGTCCTCATACAATAACCTCTATCATGTTATTATCATTTGTTACATTATGAAGTCTCATTTATGTGGCAATCTTACATACAGGAAAAGGGAATTCTTTTAAACCCTTGATTTAAAAATAGTCCCTTTCCCTTAGCTCTCCTTCAGAATTCCAAACCTAAAGGCCCTTTCAGACATGAATATATCTTTTATTGTTTCAGTAGCAAGCTGTTTTTATAGAATGTTGTTAGTGTTTTGTGATGTTTAGAAAAAAGCTGTGTCAGGCAGACCAATGTTGTTACTTGAGAGATTTTCTCTTTTCTGAGTGCATGCAGGAGAATTACTTCAGGATCAGACTGTCTTCTAAATTCTGTGGAGAGGACTGTAGGGCCAGAGTGTCTTTGTGAACAAGACCACAAATTGTGTTGTGCAGTTAGACTTCAAGCATGGGGGGATTATTTTCTTGGAGATCAGTTGTTTAAGTTATTATATTTAAATAAGTGTTGGATTTCTGTATAGTTGACCCTGCAAAGAGTTCTCATGCTAATGTGGGATCAGGAGTGCCCAAGGGCAGAGTTCAGATCATCTTTTTTCTACTTTTGCATTATATTGCTACTGCTGATTATTTTCCTTATAGTATTGCAACAAAGAATCAAGGAGATTCTCTGCTTATTTTATAATAAAAATGAGTATGTTAGGAATCACCAGTTAGAAACTATTGAGGAAACCAGCAGAAATACAAACATCAAAATATTTTAAAGTCTAAAACTTGTTAAATGATATGACATCCAAGTTAGAATGTGTTTTTATTACCAATCACAAATAAAATAACAGCAAAAACATCTCCTTCCAAATTAAGTTTGTTAAAATAAAGTAATGAAAAGATAGTGCAAGATAGTAAATTATTCAGATTACCTCTGGGAAAATATTTATATGGAATTTAATAGGCAGTGATTAGCTTTCTCTTTGTTTTGTGAATTTTTCTGTATGTTTAAGAGAAAACTGTAATCTTGCTGGAGACTTCCATGAAATAGCCAAGGACACCTAAAGCAGATTAATCACTTTCTATTAAGATATTTGGCTTTTTTAGAGAAATGTTATATAACTGAATTTCTGTAGGATATTTCATGTCTCTGAAAATAGCTGTATACCTTATCAATAAGAAAGCTATTTCTCCAGCCCTCAGCATGTACACATCTTGTCAGCAGCATCAGTACATCATATTCAGCTTGAATTTCACCTGGTGCCCTGGGTGGTCAGTGAAGAGGAGCAATTGCCTCTGAAGTTCATGGGAGTTAAGTAGCTGAGGTGCTGCTGTGCCAAATCAAAACCAGAGAGGGAATCAGACTGAGGAGACAGGGATAAGGAGATGCAGGGCTTGGTGTGGCTGCCTGGCTCTCCTTTGCTCATTAAAGTGCAGAGAGACCAGAATTCCTGCAGAATTCCTGCCCCGAGTCCTACAGCAGGCACCAACTTGAGGCAGGTGACTCAAGTTCTTTATTCATGGGCCTGGTCACTCTGGGTTTCTTATATGACAGAGAGGTGTCTCCAGAAAGTAGCACACCCTCATTAAGAACTGTATTAAATACTTCTTATTTGCATATATTTATGTTGCTAGTACTGAAAGTCATGCAACTTGAATAAATATTCTAGCTGCGTTTTTATTAAAGCTGTACTGTGTTTAATGGCAGTGTTTGGTTTTGTCTTTTTCCCCTGCAGCTGTGACTCTGAAAATAGGTATCTTGGAAATCCACTTAGGGGAACATGCTACTGTGAGTATTGTATTTTTAATGCTACATACTGAAATGTTGATTATATATTATATGATAATTTCATTTCCTTGGAAAAACAGAATAAGTTCCTGACGATTTTCCAAAATCGAGCACATTGATATTTTGACTAAAAAAATAAAGTGCCCCACTGGTCTTCTCTTACTTTGTCCACAAGAACACAAATTGAAGTCTATTAAAGGTTGATTGCTTACATCTAGCTTAGAGGGACTGACCAAGCCCCGGGGTGATTCTCTGTATGTCATTATATGTGAATGAAAGGAATATTAATTGTGTCAGTGCTTTAAAGACAGAATCTGTGGTGGAGAAATGCAAATAGTATAAACAGCACTATTCCCTGGGACATTGTGAGTGGTTTAGCCAGTCTGCCTCCCAGAGACATGAGACACATCTGTTCTCCACAGTATCATAAAAGGAGGCTATGTGTTGTCTCCATGTTCTTAATGCTGTAGAAAAGGTGCCTCTGGCAAATTTGCTCTGAAGCATTGCAGTTTTGATAGTCTTAATGAAGGACCTGAAGGGATGAGAATGCTTATTACCCATGTGCAGAAATCCCTTAGTGAGCTGTGCCAATTTTACTATGCCAATATCAAGTTCAATAGTAATTTTAATCATCATAAAAACAGATGGGATGTTGGAGAAGACTGTTTTAACTTTTGTGACTTTTGCTCGTACCTGCTCTGTGTCAGATGATTGGATCCATTTGTCTGTTGTTTCTAACATCATCCCTACTTCAAACTTGAATTTATACATAAAGACAGATGTCTGAACATACTTATAACCTGTCTTCTGATTTTTGGCCTTATTTCTTAGCATTTCATTTGACAACATACACAAAAGCTTTATTTTAGAGTGTCTTTAAGGCATAATTTACCTAATAAAGGAATGTTTATTTTCTTTGCTAATCTGTCTTTCTTACCTTAAATGCTTTGCATCTGCAAGGTATGTTTTACAGAACAAAATAGTAAATTACATACTATATTACAGATGTTGCCATATCTCTAGGCCTAAAACATTTATCCCTCCAGCCAGCTATTAAAGAACATTGGTGTGGGTTTTTTTAATTTTTTTTTTTCTCAAACAACATAAGTTCGAATGTAATACTTTGAGCTGGAACATAAATTTTATGTAGACCAAGTTGAAAATACTCCCTGAAACTGTCTTAAAGATACTCTTGATCAATAAATTGAATTCTATTTGTTGTTTTTTTGCATAAGAAAAGCATCTAACTTTAAAACCACAATATCAGTATCTAGAAGAATAATTTTTTTGTATCTATATAATAATCAAATAAATAATTTTTTTAAGTTTAGAGTGAATACATGAGAAGTTCATACTTTGAAGCAATTATATATAAGCTATTTTGGATATGTGTGTCAACGTTTGTTTTGTCCTTTAAAAATAAATGTTATTAAATTTAAGAGATTGAAAAGAAACGACAGTAATGAGATTTGTAGACCTCAGGCACCTCCATGAAAAACCTTATTTTTTTGCTATCATGTTTCAGGCTGGGTCTATAAATCATGTTGGAGACAAATTGTACTATATTCAAGATGCCCTTTCACCTTTAACTCACTACTGTTATTTGTCTTCTGTCAGATTTCAAAATATTTTAAAGATCTTGTTGTTTTGAAATGATAAATTTTCTTTTAATACTTCCAGCCATTCAAAGTATCCTATATAAACAATTATCAGAGTTATTTTATTGTAGTCATAGGGAGACTGCACTGATAATAATAATAGAATTCCATATTTCTTGTATTTGGTGGATGATGCATCATAATGGGAAATAATCAGTTAATTTGTGGATAACTGACTGATCTAAGATTTCAATGACAGTTTCTTATCAGCACAGTCCATTTCCTGCTAAATCATGTATTAAATATATATATATATATATGTAATCATGAAGAGATACTCCAATTTGTTATCTCTGTTCTAAAATATGGCCATACCATGTTTCAGTTTTGTACAAGACAGGCATTTGGATGGTATTTTTTCTGTGCTTTATTTCACTTCTTATTAAGAAACTTTCTCTTTAGATGCTTAAAATCTCAATTTACTTTTCCTTGAAGTGTATTTTTTACAATACATGAATATTATTGCTCAAGAGGGGGGGAAATAAATTGTTTGTATTTATGAGCAGCATAAGAGTGTGAGAAATAAAAATTCTAGGCACATCTGTTTCTATTGCAGTGAATGCAGATAATTTGCTGTATGGTTAGGATCTTCTTCAGGAAAACATTTAGTCACATGCTTGAGTTTAGCCATCTTCAAAATGACCATTTTTAAGCATTTAAATTTTGCCCTTTTTCTCACTTGTGTAAATACTGCTCTAAATTGGAATGCTCTTCTAAGCAAAACTTTGGGATTTAATCTCTTGTGTCTGGGTAACTTTTGTGTGGTACTGGATGACCTCAATTTCTCCTTAGCAGCAGGATGTGGATTGAGGAATGCTTGTTGCCTTAGAGGAACTTTCTGCAGCTTGGGGTACTGTGAATGTTCACTGCCCTGAAAGCTCAACTGGTTTCATCTCCTCCAGCTCTCTGCCCATCTTACCTAGTTCTTGCCTAGTGCTCTGCTCCCCCTTGCCTGTCATTGCCATCCTCAATCCAAGGAAGGAGGAGCAGTCTGGTGTTGGTGCAGGCACTGTATTGACATCAATGGGCTCTTTAAAAGGGTAAATGAAGACAGAGTTTGCCATTGGGAGAGCACAGGTTGTTTTAGTATCTTCATTATTTGTTTCCTTTCATAGTGATGTAGGAGAATAAACAGAATTTTAATGCTGTACATGGATGTTGTTGTGATTGAAAAAGTGATCTGAGTACAGATAAAAACACAGGAAGATTATGGATGGGTCTGGCATGATTGAAAAGAATGAGATTTATATCGGAGGTAACATGCTGAAACATTGCAGGGACTTAATCTAAGTACAGATACTATGCCAAAAGGATAAACAGAGAGAGCAGCAAAGCCATCAAATCCTGGAGATCAGAGGATCCTAGAGGAACAGTGTGGTAAACATCAGATTTCATTCTCATATAGCATTTCCAAACATGGCAGCACTGGATAAGAGTAGTTTTTCTGCTTTAAATTATGAAAACTTAATAGAGTAAGAAATGTATAATGGAGCATGCACAAGTGTATTATCTAGATTTTGTGAAAATCATTGTACATGGCCTTTTAAAAATTATTTTAATATCATTCTTTGTGATTGAATTGTGTTATTGAAAAAGCACAATTTCTTTGACAGCAAGAGAATGAGAACAAGCCTCATAGATACAGAAATTTAAAAAGTACTGAATGTATAAGAATGTGTGAGCAGCTGCATGATGATGTATCTATTCTAGCACCCTGTTGTCAGGAATGGCTGAGCATGAATGCCAGGGGAAGAGTATAGCAAATGGACATACAGTGGTAATTCTCTCTTTACAGCTAACAATTTGCTGCTTAGAAATCCTTCATGAGAGGATTTCTTAAGCTAAAATGTTCAGTGTGCCATTGTTTAGGAATATCAGAGGAGACCTTAAGAAAGATTTCTTATACAAAATAAAAACAATATTAATGCAAGAGAAAGCTTTGTGATTTTAGAAGCTACAGTTTTGTTTGCCCATATAAATACCCTTGTTAGCTGAGGCCAGGTCTGCTTGTGGATTGTCTCTGTATTTCTGGTAGGGAGGCTCTGTGTCCCTGGGCCTTTCTGTTGGGAGCCAATCTTGCCATGAATGATCGGAAGCTGATTCAATCCATAGAAATGAATCCTGAGTGGAGGCCAGAGATGGTTGTGCAGCTGACTTATGCATGTACACAAACCATAAATACAACATTTTGTCATGATGCATTTGTATTGGCTGTTGTTTTTGCTCTGTGGTGTCTGGGCCAGCGTGATGGATGGCAGTGACACCTCGATAGCAAAGTGTGCATCCAAATGGCTGCATTAGTTCTTCACACATCAGCATTAGGAATACATTGCTGTCAGAAGAAGAGCTCCTGGGTGCAAGGGAACACGCAGGAAAACCAGATGGTTTTAGACAGATTGGGAGGAATCACTGGGACAAATGCCACTTCTGTGATCTTCACTTGGGTTGTGTACAGACACAAAGCTTTAAATCATAAATGGAGAAGTGGTTAATCCAGTGTTCCAGAGAAAATGAAAGTTTAAATTTACAATTCATGATGTGTTACATACAAGGTCTGAATTATAGGCATGCTAACAATCACTTGTTTTGAGAGGATGTGATACTTTCCACCATAAACCTCTCTTAGATAGTCATATTTCTAAGGTCAAAAACTTTCCAAAATGTCTGGCTTATGTACATTATTTTGAATTCCAATGCAACATATCAAACAAGAAATACAACTGATTCTAATACTGCTACATGCAGAAGCATAAAAGCTTACAACAAATCAGTCCTGCAAGTGTAAATCACATTGTTTGCCTGCATATAGTTAGAATTTTCATGAGCTGTACACTCAAGATTTGCCTGTTTGTCCACTAAGAAAATTCCTAGCTAAGACAATGAAGTTGAAAAAATGCACATGGATTTACATTACTTATTTTTTTTATTTCCTTTTATGCTTTAAAAAAACTGTTTAGAAGCAATTTTGGGTTATTTCTGGGTACCACCATTGACAGTGAAGAGAGGGAACAAATAGTTTTTCCATTTGCTCTTGCAGACTGGTTGTTGTTTTAAAACAGGCAGCAATAGTGAGTTACAGGGCAGCACACTTTGGAGTAGGGAAGCTTTCAGGCATTCCAGAGCATTTCCTCAGCAATGCAGAGCCAGAATGTAGTCACAATGTAATAAAACTGCAATAACTGAACAATTTTAATTAATTTAGTGCTCATCTTTTGGCTGGACAGACAGTTTTGTGGGCCTGTGACTATCTGTGAATGCAAAGAAAAATCAGGTGAAGCTTGCCTTTTCTGTTATATATGTATGTATATAGATATATATTTTTACATTGTAACACTGTAGAGTTTCCCATGCTGCAGAGCAGATCTGCTTTTAGAGATTAGAACCTGACCTTTGAGAAGGATTAGAGAACCCAAAACTTAAGAGGTCACGAGGGATGGGTCACTTGTGAAGAGAATTAAACCAGGGAGGGACTGAATGACTTGCAGCTTTTTGAGGAATTAAAACCTATTTATTGATCATATGCCCCTGATCCAGATATTTGTTGGATTTATAGCCTTTAAAAAAGACGAGACCTAAATATCTGTATATAAAAAGGTTGAAAGAATGTACAGATTTTATTTTAACTGTTCTCTAGATATTTCCTTCCAGAGCTCTTCATAATTTTTCTCTTGCCTTAGTGTTTTATGAAACATCATTTGTGGATGGCTTCACATCGAGACTGACCAGCCACTCTCAACTGTTCTTCTTGTGATGAAACATGCAAGGAAGGAAGGTGGAGGGCCCATCTGCAGAAGCCTTGGGGGTCCGAGGGGTCAGGTGTACACATTGACTGGCACCTCTCAGTTTTCTACTCAGTCTCCTGGACATACAGGGAGGAAATAGCCAGAGAACCCTTTGCAAAGTTTCGTTTATATATAAAAAGTCCCAAAGTTATTACTAGCAGGAAAAGAGTAGTCACAGTTGTTTTGTTGGTTTGTTTATTTTTATTTATTTTTTAATTTTTTTTTTTTAGTTCTTAATGGCTATATTTTATTAGCTGCTTCTTTTCTCCTTAAAGCAAACCACAGGAAAAAAATATGTGATCTACTAAACATTTTGCAATGACTTTTTTGGGATTGACCTGAATAATTGGTTTATGGCTTTGCTCTGCCATTCTAAACTCTGAGCCATAAAATCATTATAGCTTATGACTGTTGCTTCTTTCCTTGGTACAAATACAGACAGGATAGCAATAAGCAATTCCCTCAGTATGTCAGCAGCTCACAAAGATGAAGAATGATACTTTCATGTGCAAAATTGGTGAGAAACTATGAAATGTACATTCAGTAAAAACTCTCAAGATAATATCTAGTGCCTGTGCAGGGAGCTGGGGACAAAAAAGCAAATTTTGCTTCTGGCTGAAGAGCCTCGTAAGGATTCTAGTCCAGTCCTGAAGCTGTATTAGCCCCACGACTGCTGACACACCAGGATTTCAAAAAGGGAAAAGTAAAGTGCTACTCCTTACCTATTCTCCATACAATTTCTTATAGTAAATTTGTATTTTAATTTAAAGCTTTTAAGCCATATTGTTATGCATTGTATGTGATGCTTGGAAAAAAACCCTCAAGCAGTTACTTCTTTTATCTGCTTTATTTAAAATTTGTCTTACTTGCTAAAAATTAAGAAATCTAATTACTTTTTCATATCTAGTCTTTTGACTAAGAACTTTGTTCATCTTGACTCTTTTATTTTTTCTTCAGTAGTAGTAGTAACTAGAAAGATGGTTAAATTATTAAATGTAGAAAATTTATGGCAACTTCCAATGAATTTTTAGAAATATCAGCTCACTATTGTCTCAGAGCAAAAGGATAGGATAATGCACCCTTATTTATGTTGTCAAAATGCAGTTTAGGCTTATTAGACCTATTGACATGGTCTGATAGTTCATCCCACCTGTTTTCCTTATTATTGGAATGTATTTTTTTCTTTCTTTTCTGGGTTTTTTCATAGTCAAAGTTCTAATATAAGCCAATTTTTTAGTAACATTTATTATGTTACCAATGTTATAATTTAATAAAAATGAGAATTAAAATTGTTAAATCTCTTTAAATACTAGAAACATGCATGTTGATGCATTCAGGGATCAGGGCATGACTTCTTTTATCAATAAAATTGTAATAAATAATTGTCAGGCAAAACGTGTACTAGAGGTACCATAAAGCACTAGGTGGCAGACTTGTTATACTGAGAGAAAAATTAAACTCAAGAACATTCCAAGGAGAGTGTTTTAGAAGATAAATAGCAAGTAGCACTATAAGTAAAACTGTTAGCAGGGATTTTCCAGATATTTAAAAATTATGTTGAAACTTAAAGGGCATAAACAATAAATTTTAGCTCTTGAAAAGGTGTTTGCTTTAGCTGAGTTGAGAGATGTGTATACCAGCAGCCACCAGCTTCGCTGCTGATTTGAACAATTCATGTTTCCTTTTGGGACAACATTAATTTAAACTAAATACATATTGTAATTGTAAAACTGTCATGCTTGACTTAAAATAATGAGTTCCACCAATTATATCTAACACTGATTGACTTTGATACAGACTAAAAGAAATCTGTATTATTTATAAATACAGTATTAGTAATGACTGACATGATCCTTTGAATATATGGCCTTATAAAAAAAAAATTAAAAATTAAAGCTTCTTGGTTTTTAAAGAGTCCAGTGTAACAGATTACAGTTTAAATCAGATAGTTCTAGGATGGTTTGAGAAAAGATTAGCCTCAGCAAACCTACCAACTCAGAACTTATAAAGAGCAACAGACAAACACAGTCTTTGCCCTGAGCTAAAATAACTGCACAAACCAACTGTCGCCTTCCAGAGAATTAAAACAATAACCACACCAAGGATCTGAAGCTCCTAATAAAGTATTATGATCTCACCCCAGGCTCTGTGTACTCATTTGCCAAATGCTAGGTTGGCTTGCAGCTTTGTTGGGCAGGCTAAAGAAACATATTTGCTGCCAATCATTTTCTGCTTTTACTTTGAATTGGAGAATTTTTCCATGTATGCATTTATTTCATATTTTTGTAATTTTTTTTTAATATTGTGGATTTTCTTTGCTTAACAAGCCTTAGGTTATTTTTGAAATGAAGATTGTTTGCTTTCTCTGGTAGCTTCTGATTATATATTAGTGAATTTACCAACTGATATCCTCTTACAGTTACTATTTAATATCTTTTGTCGAAGCAGACAAAGTCAATTTAGTGATTATCCATTTAGGTATGCTACCCTGTCTCAAAGAAATAGGATAAACTAACACTGGTGAAACTAACTTTTTAACTGTTAAAAAGAAGAAAAAACATACGTTATATTGCGTGCAGATAAAAGTCTGGATTAGAGGACTATCCCACAGGTGCCATCATTATTTTTTGTATTATGTTTATAGTATTTTTATTGCAATGTCATATATAGAATTACAGCAAAATAGCTATTAGTATAAGATATGAGTATTTATGGAACTTGATGAGGGAAGAGTGGGTGAGACCTCATTCAGAAGACATCCTTTGCTTTGCAGGGGCCTTTAGCCCATGTGTGAAGCAGTGTTTTAAAGGCAAAGGAAAGCAGTGCCAGTATCTACAAATACACAATATTTGATTTAGTCGATATATTGAGCTTGGGTTCACAGGGAATCCTTTTGAACCCTTCTTCTGTATATTCAATGTGCTGTGTGTGATTCCTGAACATTTCCCAGGGGACTGGAGCTGTCACTCCTCAGACACCTGGCAGGCCTTGGAGCTCCCTGAGACTGGAGCTGTAAGAAATAAATGCCAGAGGAAAGGATCCCTCAGAGTCCCTTGGCTTTACCTTCTGACAGCCAAGGGAAAACACCTGTGGTGCTTTTGCAGTTGCATTGCTTCCCATGCTGACTTCCCAGGGAAAAGAGAATTCTTGATCAGTGGGACTTCAAGGGAAGTTCTATAGCAAAATCTTGAACCAGTTGAAAAAAGAAGAAAACACACCCTGACTTCAATAAATGACTTGTGATACATGGGAAATTTTATGTTGATTCCTTTGGCAGTTCTTGGTCAAACCAGTGCATTATTATTCTATGTCATTATTCCTGGGATGTTTTTCTCTGCTGGCAAACATGGAGCACTGGAGGATAGCTGAGCTCTTCCATTAATGCAAATGTGAGTTCCACTGTTCAGGTGTGGGTCCTGAACCACCTAATCCTGGCACACATGTCTGTAAAGTCCAGAGAGTAGCCAGGGATGTCTTCAGCTTTAGAATTAGTGCTGTGAAGACCTTACAGAGTATTTGAGAGACTCTTGCAGGATCATTTAAGTAAATTGGGGGTCATTTCTGTCTCAAGAAGGTGATAAAACCTTGGATTATATAAACTTAAGGAAAACATAAACTAGGTTAAATGTGGACATTGTCAAATTCAACTTCCTGATTTGATAACTCAGCTCCATTTTAGCATATTGCAAAGTAGCCTGTGAGTCCTTGATACTAATTTATTGTCCCTTTTTCTTAGCTTGAATTGTGAATATTATTTTAAAATATGTTCCAGAAATATAACTCATTGACAGCAAAGTGTAATTTGGAAGTCACTTGATATAAAGGGTAATGCTGACATGAAATGGAAGAGCAAACTGTGTGAGGTCAAAAAGCAGCAGTGTACACTACAAAATAGATATAATAGCAAACTAGACATTAAGGGAAAGTTGAAAAATGTATCTGTCAAAGAGTATGAAGATACACTGGTAAAGAAGTAATATATATATATCTGATTTGTCTTTTTATGTTATGGGGAAATAAATGTACTTTACTGTGTTAGCCCCTTAAGGAAATGCCATGGCCATCAGAATAATTTTATAAAAATGACAAGCTATGCAAAATGTGAGAAGAAAAGTCTTTAAAGGGCAACAATATCACTTTTTTTTTTCATCAATGATATGAGAATTTTAGATTTCTACTTTTGTTGAGCAGAAATACGTGCTGCCTCTGTAAGTGTTTTTGAAAATGTGGCCAGACAGATTTTAGTGTTAGAGCCTTTCCTAATGCTGGGAATGCCTGATGAAAGAGAACATGGAGAGGTCATTGCTAGAATGAAAAACAGAATAAATGGTGGAAAGAGAAAAATGGAAACATTCTAAGGAAGGCAGTGTATGACTACATCATGCAAATGTGTCACTTCATGTCTGTTGGCAAGGATTGCCTACCACAGTCTCTGGTCTGTGAAGGTCAGTTGTAGATGATTTGAACAATCATTGCTTTTCAAATACCAAAAACAAACAGACTGTCAGTATTTGCTACAGTTTGCCGTTCCTTTTTACTTGCAAATTCAGTTTTCAGAGAATCTGTGTCAAAAAGTTTGTGCTTGATATCTGTCAATGAGTATGTCTCAATTGGTCTGTATTAAGCTAATAATTTGAAAAAACCCCAACCAAACCTAAATAATAAAAGAAGAGATTTATTCTATTTGCACATTTTGGTTCACAGTCATTTCTTTCCATGGCCAAATTAAAAAAAAAAAGTCATGAAAATGAAAGCACAGCTGTATTTAGTTCCTGGTTTATAGAAAAAAATAACACTAGGAAAATATAATTTTTCTTATAGTGTCTGGCAGCTGTTTCAGGTGGAAATTGAGTTTTCCAAGTCACTTCCAGAAAGGAGTCAGTAAGCCCTGCCCTGGTGGCCAATGTTTCCTCTCTGAGGCAATAAGTAAATCTCCTCTGAAGGATGGGTGACTGCACTGGGGTTGAGGAAAACAACCTTTGGGGCTCATTTTTCCTTCCTCTGTTATTTCAATTTGCTTATTTTAACCAAACTGTTTATTATTTTATGTACCTGACTGCCAGTCCTACAAATCAAAATTTGTAGCAAGTGGGGGAATGTTTATTTTTTTCTGGAGCTTTTCACTCTGTATTTTATTCCATACTAGGTTTGGGATATTTCCTCGTATCGGTTTTAAAAGCTGTGTAAAATGGATTAGGCAATATTACAGAAATGTAATTTCATTTGTGAGTGTTTATAATTTTAATATTCTGTCAATTTTTGCTGAATTGGCACTCAGTTCTTAGCATAAGCAATGTTATTATTGAGTGAGAATGTTATTATTGAAATCAACAGATTTTACTCTAAAAATACGTAATGGTGTTTTAAAGGAAAAAAATGCTTGTGTTCTTCTTTTCAAAGTTGTAATGCAGTAGTGTTTCTACTGCATGGAGATGTAGCATATTATATTTATTACAGTACAAGTACCTGTTACAATTTGTGACTTTAAAGCAGAGGACGCTGCTCCGTGAGGTACATGACGTAATTTCTGTCCTGTATGAAATGCAGTTTTCCTGCTCTGGATTTATTTGCTGTGAGAGATTTTACTTCTCAGAACTAACAATTTAACATGGCTTGAGAAGCAGAAGAGAATACAGCAAAGTGGAAACATCTCAACTTCAGGTTACATTGTGCAGCTTGTACAAGTCATGTGGAGTCAATCAACGTATTCTGCAACATTTGGGTTGTGGATTTAGGGTTTCTTAAGCAAAGTTCAGCTAAATAATGAGAAAAGGGAAGGAAGAGAATTTTGAAAATGTTGAGATATTGCAGGAACACCTATTTATTTGTGTATGTGGACAATTTATAAAGTTTGGGTTCTGTCTCCTTGGAAGGCCTGAGTAACAAGAGGTTGCTTCTTTTTTTACTAAGATCTATGGTTATTTGAGAAGTAGGATAAAAGCTCTGTTAATAAAGAGATAGAAGTTATTATCTGATTAACTTCTAACTGTTCCCAGTTTATAGCAAAGCTTGAGCATATACCTGTATAAAAGCATAAACAAATTTAAAAATCACATTCTTACTTCTGCCATGCCCATATTTTCAGCATTGATCCATGTATAAATAGAAGCTTTTCAAAAAATTATATCTAAAAGGATACACAGTCAATTTTTAGGGATTATACAATAAACTGAAAGTTATGAGAGCAAGATTTAAAATATTATGAAAATCTGACTGCTTTCATTTACTACTTTCCTAGACAAGAAACATCCCTCTTGGCAATAATACATGAAGTCAAACAATAATTTAACATTGTTGTTTCTTAGATGTGCCACTTCTATTGTCAGAACAAGCAGATCAGAGATCTCTTCAGTGTGTAGAGACTATATAATGAAAGCAATAAATTAGAATCAGGTTAGTGAGTATTGATGCTCGTATATTGAAAATTACTGCTGGTTAGAGTTGTAATATTAATATGAGTGTTACAAAGGTGGTGATGCATTTAGGTCAGTATGAAAAAGAAATTCATGGAGAGAGAAATTTGAATTTCTTCCATAATAATTTTAATGAAATTTTTTTCTCTGCTTTTTATTTGCAATTTTTTCCCACTCTTCTATCACTTTATGAATACTATGAGTTTAGGGATTACAAAGGCTATCCCGTGTGACCAAACAGAAGTACATTTATTGAGTACTCCTTGCTGTCAAGTAGTAACACTCTTGACAAGATTGTGCTGTGAGTTCTGAAACGTTCCATCATTGGAGACATCAAGACCTTTTCCTACAACTGATGTTTAGATACCTGCTGATTGGTGCACTCTTTGCTCCTGCTTCTTTTGCTAATCTTTTTCTCATAATTCCTAAGCCATTGCTTTCCACACTTTGTTTATAGACCATGGTCCTGAGCAGAGCTGGAAAAGGGTTCACAGTAAATCCATCAGTTGTTACAGCATCTTCAGTAAAGAGTTTAATGAAATATCTAGGAAAAATAATGATATTTGGCTGTGGTCTACGGTTTAAAAACTTTAGGAGAATCACCTTGAGATTGCATATTAAAAATCCTCAGGTAACTCTATCTGTGCCTCAGTTTTTAGATCTCCCCCACAAGTCCAGCCTTGTTTACCATAACATTTTCATACTTAGATTTTACTTCTGTGACAGTTATGGTGAGATACATCTCACCTAACTAGCCTTGTAAAACTTATGTGTTCAGATTTAATTAACCTTGTAGGTCTTTCTATTTTCACCAAAGAAAATCAAGAGTTACCCTTCTGAACACGGTGTGTTTCTGTCATCCACTGAAAGTTTTAGTCAATACAGAGTGGGTTGAGACAATTAGCAAAATTTAGCTGAATAAAATTCTAATACAGGTCACATTTTTGTGGCCTTCCCTTGGGATCAAAACTGACAACTTATTAGACCTTTTCAAATAGCAGCTGAGAATTTAATAAGATAAAAGATTTCTATTTAAAATAAAACTTAGTTACCCAATTTGCTGATTATAACACTAATCCCTCTGTCTTTTTGTAGGCTTTTTATCTCAGTACATTTTTTCTAAAGTGCAGTAAAAAAACCAATGACTTTCCATTGCTGTATGCTTTTAGAGACTTTGAACTTACGTGAGATTCATTGTTACATGCTCTTTCTTGAAATGGAAAAAGGCATATAAATAGCAAGTGCTGGGGTATTTTGAAGCTCATTGCGCTCTGATTACATATAATAAAATGCAAGTTTTTAGTAAAGACTTCACAGTAAATGACTTTCTGTTTTATCACAATGGACAAGTAATGTCAGACACCAACATATTCAATATAACAATGACAGTGAGGCAGTGGATGACTGCTAGATACAGATGACAGAGGAATGAATCAGGCAGCTGCTCTGAAAGTTCAGAATAATTATCCTGACTGAAAATAGGTCTGGTGGTAACCCCCAACTTTGATGTAATACAAGGAGAATTTCATTTGGTCACAATGAATATGATTTATAGCATTTGATAATGGTACTTGGTTTCAAAAGCAGCATTTGTACTGATAGAGAGGAATATGAATAGTTCTGTTCTCAACAAAGTCTTGCTGGAAATAGAGCCCAATCACTAGAAAGAGGAGGAGAGAGACAAACTGCCTGTGCAATGAAGAGGTGAGAGTATGAATTTTAGAATCAGCATGAATAGACAGATCCTTAAATAGGAAAGTGTGGGAAGACTGTGACGAGTCTGAAATTGCAATCATGATGGAGGTTCTTACAACTTTAAGTGATTTCAAGAAGTAAAAATAGAACAGCATTAGATTTTTGAGGGGTTTATTCACAAAATAGAAGTTACCAGTTATCAGAAAAAAATGTGAAAAACTCCACTTTAGTCATTGATTGAGTAAAGATCATGTGATCTTCACCTTATAAAATGGGATAATTAGGTTGTAGCTGAGAATGAGACTATGTTGTGGGTGGGTGGGTCTAGTTCCATGCTCTCTTTGGAAATCTGACTGATATACATTGCAGCAGTTTTGGCTTAAACCTTTTGCTAAACTTAAAATTTTGGAGCTAAAATGAATAGACATTTCACAGAAATTCTGTATGTGTATGAAATTGTTTTGCCATTTTGTTCAGCTTTAAAAATGTGTGTTAAGAAACTGTGTAAGAAGAACCATGGAGAATGGCCAGTGACCAAAGTTAGAAAAGCCATGCATGTGTCCAATTACAAATGTTCTTGCTCTCTCTTTGGGAACCCAGGTTCATTCTTCCCTCTTGCTGAGAGATGCAGTGAACTGAGATGCTCTCTTGGAATGATTTGTTCAAAGGTAAAAGCTCAGAAGTATAGTGGTTCTCTAGAATTTACTCCTGCGTGATTATTAAATTCCTTAATAAATCCCCTTTATTGAAATATGCTGCATAGGCAGTGGGTGCAGGATGGTGGAAGAATGAAGGTTGCTGTCACAACGATTTTTTTATTTGCTTCTGTATTAGAGCACAATTGCACAGTTTTTAATAATATTGCTATATAGCAGTTCTCAAGGAACTTTCACTCCACAATGCAATGAATTAATTTGTAGGGAACGAATCAGTGATAATGTAATGGAAAGTTGAATGTGTGTTCCTTTCCTGTTTCATTGTAAAAGTGGAAAGAATTACAGTGAACGATGGAAGGAGCTGCCAAATAGCAATGTTCATATGTAGTGTTATATAATTCGAAGTATTATGAAAAATCAAAGTCTAGGTATTTCAAATTGGCTGCTCGTTTTTAATAGATGGCTTTGTCCTTGGTGTCTATTTCATTTCCTGTCCTATAAAATGGCACTCATAATGCCTTCTCATCTTCACTAATGTTGTAACAAATTCATTAACTTTTTGTGAAGAACTTAGAAAATTATAGTGATGAATACTATAGAAAGCCACATTAGAAATTAATTCCATCTTTAGAAAAGGGCTTGTGTAGCACGTAGTAAATGAGGCATGGGCCCAACACTGAGTACTGGACGTGGAACAAAGTGTTGAATAGCTGCCCATTAAGGGAGCACTCACCCAAAAATAATTTACAGGCACCCTTGATTTGTAGAGGTTCATTTTACAGTCTTAATACTCCCCTGTAACATACCTTTTTATATATAAATTTGTCACTAATTTATACTAAACATATTCAATTTAATTAACTTTTTAAAAAGTAATTACCATTGTAATTAAATATTCTCACAGAGTTGTAGAGGCGCTTTAGAAATACTGAAGAACTTCTGTCTGGCCTTTGTTCTTTTGGGAATATTCTGTCATTTTAAAAATCAGAGTTTTCTTCCAATACAAAAGTTTGAGTATGGCAATTGGTCTGTTCCTTTTTGGATATGGGTCTAAAGCTTTCATATTAAACCATATTATCCTTATCAGAAGGCATTGACCTTTCGAAATGAAACAGAGGGGTTTCTTGAAAATTAACAGCAATACTAGGGTTAAAGAACTACTTTGAAATTTATTTTCCTCATTTCATTAAACATCTTTCTTCCCCTAATTATTGTTATGTTCTCACACATGCTCATTACTGGCATTTTGAATTGATTTTAATGACTCCTTTTGACTGTGAAAGGAGTCTAGGGTTTTGAAAAAATCAAAATAGAGATGTGAAAAAAACTCAATAACCATAAGTCTTTGTAATATTTGACCATTGACGATGTCAGGATGGTGTTGTGGTCCTGTCTCCCAACAGTTTTTTTCTACTTTAATCAATGATTTCTAAGATAAAGTGAAACAAAATGCCTGGAAACAGATAATAGACTGTTCTGGGATGACTCTTGACTCAAAAATACCCAGCTTGTGGATTTCAAAAACTGTGTTTTGTGTTGGGGAATTCAGATCTGAGCTGTGGACTCTGAGTTTGTGGAGAGGTTTCTAGGTCCTCAGAAACTTTTCTTACAGAACTTAGACATAAAGGTTCAGGGAGTTTATGGATTATAGGCTAGAATATGGCTCTTTAAATTCTATCTGGCTGCTGCTTGAGTCACCTGCTTGAGCAGATTTGTTGTGTCTCTGTCTTGGTAAACAGAAACACAAAATGTCTCATTTGTTTATGTAAAGGGTAAAATTACTTATTGTGGCTTCATAAAGGTTTAAAGTAGAAACAAACCCACGTGGAGTAGAATCTTAGGCTTCTGCAAATTCCTGATTGTAAATATACACAACAGTATAAATCAACAGGATATAGTGAATGTACTTTAAATAGCTATTTCTACATTTAGTTATTATATATTTGGTTAGTTACACATTTAGTTATTCAGAACAGGTCACAGTCTTAGAACTGACTATTAGTTTAAATTTTATACTGCTTTTGGGGCTAAGCTCTCTAGTTTGAATGGCACTATGAATTGGGAAATATGGTGTGATGTACTGTGTAACTGCTTAGTTTATGTTTGGTGCATAATGTGCACTTATGATGCATTGGCATATATTATATTCAGGAAGAGGTTTGGCAGTAGGAAGGAAAGCTGTTCTGTCTGCTTCAGTCTGCAGAAGGTGGAGCTTTCTGGAGGAGAGAGAGGTGATATTTTCCCTGGGGGCTGCTGAATACATGTGGGGGAAGAGTCTCCTAAGTTACAGAATGAAACAGATGGAGAGAGTGAGAAAGGATAGTGAGACAGCAGCAGGGTACAATGGGTAGAGTATTCTTTACAATCCCTTTAATTTCTACTCTGGATTTCTTCTTAAATTAGTTCTACTAATCTAACGTTAGAGACTTTCAGAGGTTTGGAATCTTCACCTTAAGAATAGGTCCAGACAAATCTTCCTGGAAGTTTTGTGAACCTTTCTCCAACGTATGCAATTTCTTCAGCAAACTTCTGCAGTCCTCAGAAGGATGGGACGAATGTTTCCTCAGTGTCAGTTCTTTCATTTGCACCTGAGTTCATTTGTGCTGTTGAATCACATAAGTGCCACTTAGGCACTGCTGTCTGCTTCATTCAAGTCATGCACCTTGGGTACCTTCCCTGAATTAGAATTGTCTCTGAAGAGATGAGTGTTTCTGCTTTAGAGCACCCAGGCCGTGGCCAAGGTGAAGATTTAATGAATTGTCCTGTGGCAGGTCTCTGTGGAGCTGGTGTAATTTAGAGATCTTTTGGCTACTCTGAAGAATCCCAGGGCGAGTTCTTGTGTTGGCTCTCCGAGCTGCTCTTGAAGCTGTATTGTTCAAGGCTTTTGAGTGCTACAGAGGAGATAATGTGGTGGATTTCCTGTTGAACTTTGCTGCTATTAATGAAGGATCAAACTGATCAACCATTGACAGAGTAATTAATAACACAACAAAAGACTTTGGAATATTTTGGGTACAAAAGACTATGCACGTGACTAACTCTTGTTTTCACAATTTACTGTCAACTGTATTGTAAGAATGCAATAAGAAAAAGTGGAATTAATATTCTCATTTGTTACAGATGGTAAATTTATGTGGTACTGTGTAGTTTAACTTCTAAGTGTAAGGACTTTTCCTGAATTTCTTGAAAAATCAGTTCATACTTTGTTGGCTTTTAACAAGTAAAACATAAATTTCAAAAACCAAGAACAAACTAAACAATAACACCACCACCAAACCCCAGGGAAAAAAAAAAGTCACATTGTTTTAAAAGTAAATGTCTGTGGTTTTTTTTAACTCGTATGCAAAAGAGCTGTTCATTCATGACTGGGTGACAAGAGTCCTATGTCTATTCCCTGTGTTATTTTAGGATGGGATATTATCTGTGTACGACTGTTGGTTTTTTGGCTGACACTCTTCATCTCTGAGAGCACACAGTCTGGTCTTAGAAGAAGACTGTGACATATTTAATTGATAATTTTCCATATCTTATAAGCAGATCAATAATATCTTTTCCAGGCTTGTCAATGCTGCTTCATGCATCTTGTAGCCCTTGCTGTAGCCAGAATTTCTTCAGGAGTGCTTTCTGTGGTGCTGCCTACCATGCCTTTACAATAAATCTGTTTGCAAAGATTCATGCTGAAGCAGTCACTTGTATTTTGAGGAGCTCCAAGTTGACTAGATCAGGAGATTGAGCATATATATACATGATTCCTAACCTTTTCACCTTTCTACTCATGATTATTAAAGGGTTTATTAATCCATCTAATGGGGGTCAATCTTTACTTGCTATCTTTTCCTGTCCTGTTACCTTTAAATGTCTTCTGGTACCATGGTACATGATTGTTAAGCATGGAGATATGGCACAATAGAGTCAATGAGATTTATTAATTAGATTTGCATAACTATAGAAGTGTAGAGTAGCATTAATAAATAAATGAGGCATTTGAATTATATATTTATTCATCTTTTGCCTTCATAAACATGCAGAAACTTGGACAAAACTTGTTAGCTAAGACATGTAGATCGGCTTATTATTATTTGAATAACAAAAGTGTGGTAGCTAATAATAGAGAAAGTGAACTTATCACTTTTGAATGTCATGGTAATTCCTTTCAGGTAACTCCTTTGTGGGTTCCTTCACACTCAGGATATTCTGTGATTCTACGAACCTTTTTTTTTCTACTTTTCCTTCCACACTCACTATTAAAAGAAATCCAAAAAAACGCTGAACAAAACCAAACCAAAACAGTTTTATTTAACTATTAACACAATATAGTGGGCATTTTTTCTCTTTCTATGTCAGCCTTCCCATAGGATACAACAGAATGTATTTTTTCAGATGATATGTTGCTGCAGAAAAGGTGATTGTCAGCAGCAGGCAAACTATTGAATCCAACAAAAGGCTGACACAGCTTTTCTTCTGCTTTGACTTAATCTTTCACTCTCTTTGTATTTACTGATTTTGCTTTTATGATCACATATTTTTATTTGTAACATGGTTTGTGTGGTGTTGGTGACTAGCAGAATGCAGAATGTCAGCAGGTCAGGGATCAAAATAATGCTTTACAGTTATTCGCTAAGTTGTAGCACCAGAGATGACTTGCCATATTTTAACAGGCATAAAAAAATAATCAGAATCATGTAGTCTTATAAGTCACCTCTTTTTTTCCTGTGAGAGAGGGAAAAATAGAAGCTTTTGATCCCTGTAGAACTGTAATGGTAAAAGATTTAGAAGACTTATTCTGTTGGATCTGAAGATATCTGCCCATGTAACAGAGCATTCAAGATGCATCCACCGCACCCACCTCTGGTTCACACCTGTCTGCTGCACAGGGATTATTATCTGCTATCACAATTTACATCTCTGAGGGCTCTGCTGATTCTTAACTCTGCACTGAACATTTCCTGCTGGGATTCTAATAGCTCCCTCTATAAGTTGCAACAACAATAATTCCTGGTGAACTTTTTTTTTTCTTACATTTTGGAGGTGCTGTTAACCTGCTTCATCCTGTTGAGTCTGCCTCTGCCCCTTCCCCTGCAGGAAAGTTCCTTTTCACTCATTCCTTGAGCCGTGCCCAAGTAAGGGTTAATCTCCTTCCTCTGGCTTTGGGAACACAACAGGATAGCTCAGGACTTCTGACTTGTCCCAGTAATTGTCAGCTCCTTCCAGGAAGGGCTAGGCATGGTTTGGATCATCTGAAGGTGGATGTTTTTCTCTCTCCTGCACCTCTGCCAGCCCAGCAGATTGTTAGTGAGCAGACGGGAGCAGTGGGAGCTCCCTGGCAAGCTCTGATCCATTCATAGGGTGAAAGAAAAATGTGTAGAACAGAATCCAATGAGGAGTAAAATATCTTTTTTTTTTGAGCAATACTAAACAACCCCTTGTTTTCCTTGTATGAAAAATTTATATCACTTGCCACTTAACAAAATGTCTTAAAATTCTTTCACTTTAGAAAGGAAACAGTTGATGGTCACATAATTTCTCTTCAAAGTTCCATTGTGCCATGTCATTATTAGCAGTCATTTACTACTATGAATAAGTCTTCATACTATATAATTTTCGTGTAGATGCAACTTCTTTCAGATTTTTTTAAACCTAGTAATTGAATAATTATTTCAGAGTGAAATTAGGAAACTGATAATGCTTTAACAACACTTAATACTATATTTTTGAATAATTATTTCATAAAGGATGACTGTTTCAAGTTATGTTTAATTGCTTCTCTGACTCCATGATAGAATTTGTTTCTTAATTTAGTTATTTTTTTATTAATTTTGTTTTTTTGTTAACTTAGTTTTTAATCATTTTAAGACTTTATAGTGCAAGCAACTCAACAGTGCAGTCTGAGTAATTCTGACTTGCAGATTTCTCCATGACTTTTAAAATCAATGTGAACGCTAAATTTTTAGTACTTGCATCATATAGAACTAATGTGTATACGCTTTATTTTAAATTTTTGTTTTGCCTACAGACAGCCTTTTGATCGATTATCAGTTTACCTTCAGCTTATTACAAGAGGATGATCGTCATCACACTGCCATAAACTTTATAGCAAATCCAGAGCAGGTAAGAAAATGGTAATAATTTTAGTTGAGTTTTCAAGACTCAAAATTAAGATTTCCATTGTATTTGACATTGATTGAAGGTATTCAAAATATCTATAAGGTTTTAGAGATAGTTCACATTTTTTGAGAGCTGAAAAATTAGTCCAGTGCCTTCACTGAGAACCCTTTAGAAATGGTGGATGTACTTCAGCTTAATCAATACTCTGAAAAATTATAAGTTGGTTTATTTTATTGTTGCTCCCTTGAATAAAAACTTTTAGTATCTTCCTGAGATGAATTGAAGGGTGTGCCCTTCTGCTGAGAAAACATTTTTAGGCAAGGAAATTTTTGGCTTGTGATTAGAATGTATTTTGAATATACATTAGAATGTATAATGACATATATTTTTTTCTTTAATTTTATAAAGACAATATTTTGGTATACTTAGGACAATCTCCGAGTGTAACTGGTGTAGTTGTATGTTAAATTGTACCCTGTTCTTATCAAAGCAAAAGAGAGAATTGCCTTTGGCAGTGAATCATTACCATTTCTATTTATGTTTACAATGAAAACTGGAAAATGATTAAGAGGCTGTATTCAGTTATGTTCAGTAGTGTTACATGCAATACATTCTGATATGTTTTGTTAACTTTCCTTTTTTTTTTTTTTTTCCCCTAGTCAAATAAAAATTTGGATATATCAATTAATGCATCAAACAACTTTAACCTCAATATTACGTGGTCTATTGGTTCTACAGGTGAGAGTGAATTTTGGTATGATGAATTTTTCCCCAAATGATTTCATGATCCTTTGAGTTATTTTAACCTGATTGTCTCTTTGTTGCTAATTTTGATAATAAAACTTTGCCAAATGTGTTCTTTTACCATTATCATTATGCTGTTATTAATTATATTATTTAAACCTCAGATGATAATTTGCAATCTGAATAAAGCTTCATTAATATGTTGACTTTCTCTCCTATTCAATTAAAATTACTTTGGTAGGAAAAGCTTGTAGCATATTTAAATTTTTAAAATGACAGTGTTATGAAATGCTGTGATTTTAATTAAGATAAATTGCTTCCTTAACTACTGCAGAGACTGAGATTTTATTTCTTTGTTTCAGTGTTCAAGCTAAAAATTTAATTATTAACCTTTACATTGATATCAAACAATAAAGTTCTTCTGTGTATGCTGATAAAAGGAGCTGCTTATCTATTTTTTCTCCAACTTTGAACCCCATTACTCTTCTTTGTTTTAATTTAGACAGTTTTTCTGAATTGGTTCTATTGACTTTCTGAAAACACATCCAAGGAGAGGCATGATGCTTAAAATGAAATAATTAAAAGAGAATCATTTTAAAGAAGGTTCAGAGTTTCTCTTAAACTCATGAGATTCTTCATCAATGCATTTCAGAAGTACTTTACCATACCATAGTTAGTAAACTCTATTTATTCCTTTGTTTTAACTTAGCTCAGTCACTGATTTATTTGCAAAGACTAATAAATGTTTATTACTAGTTACATTATTAACGCTTTCATGAACAATTAAAACTTGACAGCAAAAATGTAAGATGTAGACAAATTCCCTTTTAGGTTTTATTGAGCTGTTTATTGAAATGGAACATAAATTAGGGAAGAAAGCATATTATCTGTTAAGCTGACCATAATAACTATCTTGTAAAATTCATGCTACTTCTGTCACTTTTCCAATTTATATATAATTTTTTGAAACCAAAGTAAAAATTTCTGTGAATTCTCAGTATGCA
The DNA here is from genome assembly GCF_052056855.1 of Sturnus vulgaris. Classification (NCBI taxonomy): domain Eukaryota; kingdom Metazoa; phylum Chordata; class Aves; order Passeriformes; family Sturnidae; genus Sturnus; species Sturnus vulgaris. The sequence goes on from NC_142250.1 coordinate 30,991,515, forward strand.
TATTAAATATACCTAATGTGCCGTGTAAACTATAATAAGAGGTTGTTTTAGAGGGAAGACACCAAAAGCAATTAAGGATTTATGTTTCTTATGCAAATTGACTTTGGAATCTTTAATGATGATTAATATTTTTCTCAAATATTTATATTTATACCTAAGCTTTTAAATTCTTTTTAGCTGGAACAATATCTGGAGAAGAAATTCCTGTTGTTTCCAAGGTTAATATAAAGGAATACAGAGACAGCTTTTCCTGTGAAAAATTTAACTTTCGAAGCAACCCAAACATCACTTTCTATGTCTATGTCAGCAATTTCTCCTGGCCAATCAAAATACAGGTTAGTGACTGCTTCGTGCTTTTAGAGATGCTTTTATTTCAGCTCTGCCTTGAATTTCACCATTTCACTCATACAGAAAGTATACAAATAGAGTTATTTGCATGCTATATTTTCTGTGTGTAGTAATTATATTATGATGGCAATCATAGTGTGATTTTAAGGCTGGCCTTTGAGCAGCATGGCCCAGTTGCAGGTGTTACTGCCCATGGCAGGGGAGTTGAAAGGAGGTGATATTTAAGGTCCCTTCCAGCCCAAACCATTCCATGATTCTGTGCTTTAGCTTTTAGTAGTGAGTTAGACTTCAGGCTGTCGATTTTAAAATCTGAATTTAAATTGTTGAACATACCTGTTTATCTGTAATATAACTTCAGCATTTAGATGTAAACACAGAAGGTGGTACACAAACCTGTATGTACCTGGGCACTTGAATGTGATCCTTTGTTAATGGCTGGCTTTCAGAGCCCCTGATTTTTTTAAACGTTAAGTGACTGTATCAGATTGCAATATCACAGACTTCAGTTAAGACCAAGTGTATTTTATTAGAATTTATGTTCTTCTTTGACTTCATTGGAATCAATTTCATTTAGTATTTTCTGGAGTACTGAGATACTGTGCAGTAGCAGACTCAAAAAAATCAATGCAATCATGATTCCTCCCTGGCCTGTGAAGTTCCAGCAATATTTATACTTATAATTACTATGGCTGCACTTGTGAACACAGCGTCCCCTGCATCAGTGAAGGAGATTCTTATGTGGATGAATGGCTTTTGACTATAACTCCCTTACAGAATTAAGTGTTAAAAATTAAATTGTTAGAATGGTAATAAAATTTCATAATTCCTGATGATTTACTTCAGAAACAAACACAAGCTCAAAGTACTTTGCAGTTAACCATACAAATATTCTACAAAATTTTCATTTTAGTGGGCAAAAACCTTCCATATTTTTCTAAAATACAGAACCTTTATATTTCTATATTTAAAAATATACATAAATATAAATACAAAAATATTTTTTATATTTTTATATATACATATATATGATAAAGTGTTTTGGTTTAAAGCAGTCATCCTCTGAGTAAACTGTCAGAGAAATGTTTTTGTTGTGTTAAGTAAAGCTAGAGTTGTCTTCATCATACCTGAACAGTGAGTGTAAATATGTGTTAACGGTGTTGAAGGATGAATTTATTCAGCTTGTTAACTTTCATGAATGTACCAGTTTATTACAAAATCCAAACAAACCCTGAAGACTTAACTGCTTGCTTTTACTCTTCATATTAGGGGTGTTTTTTACACTCTCTCCCACTTCCTAAGGATAGAACAACTTCAACTGCCAAACAGGCTTCTTAAACAAATCCATGGAGCAATTTCAACTGTAAATGCATTACATCTTCCCTCACCTTTACTGCAAGGTGGCTGAATCATCCTTGTAAGACAAACATTATTAAGGTGATGCATTCCTGTGTCAGATCTTGGCAGATCTCAGCTCCTTCTTGTGCTGTTTCCACTGCAGCTTAACACCCTGATGAAGGGAAGGGAATCCCTGATCATTGGTTACATCCTTCCACTTTTTTTTTTTTTTAATCAGAATTTTCATTGTCTGCCATTGTTACACAGTTGATTTTTTTGTATTTCTTTTTGAGGTACATTGAAATTCATCAGTCTAGAAAGTTTTGCCTCAGAGGTGGTGGTGCTTGACTATTGCATTCCTTTCCTGTCCTGCTAATGTTTCATAAATTCTTATTCCATCTAGAAATTAAGTTACTCAATTTTATGCACCAAAATAGGAAAGTTAAGGTTCAATTGGGTAAACCGTTTTAGTATTTAAATTTTTTCCTCTGTATTTGCCTTCCTAAATGAACAAGATTATTGTTTAGCTTTCAGCTTTTTTTTATGCTTTTTATGCTTTAATTTCTTCCTTTCTGAGAAAATATCTGAAGTTAACATTACCAGTATATGTTTTTGTTTTGAATGCTCTAGCATTAGATAACATCTTCAAATAATAAATGGAGCTGGGAGATTTTCACAGAAAACAAGTTTTCTTTTATATGCTAAATTTATAATTCTGCATGTAGTAGAAATTTTATAAGTATATGAAACCTCCTGTGACTTTGGGTAAGAGAAGGAAGTCATGGTTCATTCCAACCCAGAGCTTAAAGTTTCCAAGGGCAGTACTAAATCAGGTCTAATAGTTACAGTCTTCTACATCTTCATCTCTTAGCATACCTGATTTCACCTTCATAATAGGCAAAAGTGGTTGATACTTGTCTATTTGTACTGCAGTCCTTATCACTGAAATGGCCACACTGCACTGGTCATACCATGATGGAAAAAAAACTGATATTTTGTCTTAACTCAGTACTGAAGGTTGTATTCAATCCTGTTAGACCTAAGGAAATTATTGTGGCTTCCTTGAGAGATATTCGGTTCATTTAATAAGTAAGGCAGCAAGGCGAATTTTGGCACATGCCTTTTATGCAATGCTTTAGTAGGGGATTAAGTGCTCCAGCACACTGAGCATTTTACAAGTACAGTCTCAGTACTGGTCGTCCTGTATTTCCATTATTAATCACAACTCCTCAAGAATACATTATATCAAACATGAGTTCCTAAGGAGGCAGAACTGGTGACCTTACTTCCTTTTAAACTGGTATTTGAAGTTGTGCTTTTGATGTTATTACCAATGATGTTATTGGTATGCATTTCACCACTCTGCTCTTGTGCCTCCTCATGCTGGCACCAGAGCAAAGATTTCTGGGATCTTTCATTGGGAGGATTTGGGCGTTGGAGTTACTGCTCTTTTTTTTTTTTTTTTTTTTTTTTTTTTTTTTTTTTTTTTTTTTTTTCTGTAGGAAAAGAAGCAGCCGTCCTCATTATAAAAGACGTTTAGGTTCATTTTCTGTTAAAGTCACCTATATTAAAGTCACCTATATTATCTCTGGTTTTGCATTCATTTATCTCTAAGATTTTCATGACTATAACATCCCAGCAGGTTATTGTTTATTGGGATCAATGGCTCACAGCTGCTTCCTCAGGTAGTTTTATTATGCATGTTACCTATTCAGCAAGCAGGGTTTTTTTTTCCCAAAATGTCAGTAAATCCCTGGTGGCTCTAAAACAAAATATCTTCTTAAAAATATGATTTCTTGGCTTTGAAAAAAGGATATGTGGTGATTAGTGTCAATAAAAACAATTCTTTAAGGTGTACTGGTCTGTGATAGGCAGTGACCCATTTCATTGTTGTCACTGGTGATCCTAATCACCTCAGAAAACAAATTCTTCAGCACTGGATAGCAGTGAATTACTTGCCAAACAAGGAAACTGTAGGAAATTCTCAGTTTCAGCTGCAGTGCTGCTCTCTTTATTGAAATGTACTGCAGCTTCCCATCAGCCAACACCCTTCTGTCCATGGGCACAGGGCTGATCTCCACAGCCCTCAGGGGAAAACACTGCATTCAAATTTCCTGATGCTAAAGGCATCTTACTTAGCTGTAAATTCTTTCCTCCAGGAAAGAAGCAGAAAAGTGGCATAGTTGCATAAGGGGTCATTAGAAAGGTGGGGATGTAGGACATCTTCAGCTTAGAGCTGTTTCCACAAATAAATCTGTTGTCTGTTGACTTGTAGAATGGGCAGGTGCCAGTTTTTTTCTCAGAAGTATGTAATAGTTATACACTGGCACACAAATGTTGGATATTTCCCTGCTGGATTACTGCAACAGCTTAGAGCACACTTTTTCTCCATTTCCTGTAATTCAGAGTTGCTGGAAAATAAGGCTGGATAAAGACCCTTAAATTTAACTGATGAGACTTTCATAAACAACAGTAGTTTCTGCATCTTTTCAGAGGAAATCTGTCTAAATTATCTTTGTTAACAGATGTTAACAGAAGTGTCCAAGTAAGAGGACGTGATTTATCATCCACACTGCCATCTGACTGTCTTTGACAGTCCCAAACCTTTAGGTGTGCTGAGTCTTATATATCAGTTAAACAGGACTTCATGAGAAAATGCTCTTGCCTTAAAATAGGTTATATTTCTGGACAGAATATATGACAAAGCCCCATAATTTGTTTCTGCTCATTTTTATTTTATTTTGAGAGTCAATGTAATTCAGACTCCACTGGTAATGGAATCTGAAGGCTGTAACATTTATTGAAAAGCAGTAACTCAGACTGTAGCCAGCACCTCAAATGGTGGTCAATGGTCCCTGAAGTAGCGAGCAGTCATAAAGCTTGGGCTTCTGACAGCTATGCAAATATTAATAACAGCAGTCACAACATGTTCTTCAGTCTCAGGAAACTAATTTTATGGCAAGGGATTTTTATCATTTAAGCTGGTAACAGATATATTTTCTTTTATTCCATCATTTGCTCCCATATTCTCTGAAGCAGTGACTGCATATGAAAAAGCAAATACCCTCAAAACGCTGTCCTGGCTATTTGGCTGGTCACTGTCCCTAAGGACAGCAGTAACATTCCTACTTCAGCATCAGCTGTTTCCTTTTATCTCTTTATGTCTTCCTTTCCTATATCTCTTTATAACTGTCAAACTTGAAAGTCTGATCTTAACTTGTGCCTGAGCAGCAAAATTCTCGACCAATTTTCAAGCTGAATCTAGAGATAATAATAACTATTCTACTAGTTATTTCCTTTCTTCCCTGAAGTGTAAATAAAAGATTCACAAGTGTCTGAGTTTTAATTGGGAGGGTCAATTTAAATTGTAAGGTTCAGCCTCAGCAGCAAACCACTGTCTGGCAAAATTAGGTTTGTGTTTAATGAAAAAAAAAAAAATCTTGTTATACATTTTTGAACATAGCATAGTTAACTAACGTTTCCACAGCACAAAACAATTACTGTTGCAGTGAAGTTCGACAGGATGTTGGTGTACATGTAGAATGCCCTAATGTTTTCAAAAAAGTTTAACATTTTTAAGCAAGTCTACTTGGAGTTCAGTTTTTTTCTGCTCTCTTGTTTCTGACAAAAACTGTCTTGGCACCCTGAATTGGTTTGTATAGTAGAACAGAATAATGAATTATGGCGAAGATTTCTGTTTTATTTGTATGTAGCACTACAAATAATCAAAACTACTTCATACATAAATCTTCAAGTGATTTTTTTTAAAAGCTGAAACTACTGTTCTTTCAGTTTACTGGCTCCTGTTTCAGAATTGATTTTTTCCCCCCTGTTAATAGCCTGCGTGTAGCAACTGAAGGAGGAATGTAATGTAAATCAAGAAGCATATCTACCCTTGTAATAAAATTTACTATGTACTATAATTTATTTCAGCTTTTTTGTTTTTGTTTTGGACTTCATTTGAATTTTTAACATTAATGATTGACTTATATGTTGTAAAAGCTCCAAGAAGTAAAACTTGTCAGTCACTGCCATGAGAATTTACATCAGTATCACAACCCTAATAACTAAATTAACAAAGATCAGATCTTTTTGGTTTTTAAGGTCTTTCTGAATTTTGCTAAGGTCGTGATTGTGGACCCTTTGCTTGGAAAATGTGTATTTATAAACATGTAGCTGTGTTTGTAGCTGTGCCACCAGTGATTGCATGCCTAAATTTAATCCCTATGATTTATGGTGAACAATTCAATTTCTAAGTGCCTTAATGGTTTTCATAGAGGCTGCTGAGTAACTGCATATAGCAATGTATGGAGACACTATAATTCCTGAAACACTAAAGAGGTATTGATGATGAAGTGGATGCATTAACTTCCAAAACGACTTCGATGTTTTCTTTCAGTAAATGTAAAATCCCTCTTTAAAATATGTTTGAAAGTAGTATACCAAGAACAAAAACCTGGGAAATCCACTGAACTATCATTTAGTGACAATCCTGCAAGGAGTAGGAAATTCTGTCAGAATAGAAAAAATAACAGGAATTATAGGCAACCTGCAGTACAGGGTGGATTTGTTTATAGATGACTGAGGTATAGCCTAAAATGGACATATATATGCAGTTTCAGTTTTCAGTATGAAAGGGATGATGGTATTGATATTATGATAAGTCAGGATTAGTAATAATAGTAATAATAATAATAATAATAAAAAACAGAAACGTAGAGTCATTCTGGTTGGAAAAGGCCTCTAAGATCATTTGGTCCAACATTTAACCTTACACTGCCAAGTCCAACACTAAACCATGTCCCCAGCTGCCACATCTACACATCTCTGAAATTTCTCCAGGGGTGGTGACTCCACCATTGCCCTGGGCAGCCTGTTCCAAAGCTTCACAACCCTTTCTGTGAAGACATTTTCCCTAATATCCAATCTAAACATGCCCATTTTCAACTTGAGGCCATTTTCTCTCATCCTCCACTTTGCTGTGAAAATTATCCTCAACACAGCTGGGTGCAAAAGTTACATTTAGTGTGCTCACATTATGCATCAGGTCATATCAATCCTGGACTCTGAAGGACGAGGTATTGCAATGCCAAAAGCAGGAGGGGTAGGAAAATGAGACTGAAGAAGTGGAAATTCAAGTTACCATCTGAATGTAAGAAGGAAATAACAAGATGTTTAGTAAAATACAGTGTTTTGGAAGAGATTTTGAAGGAAGGTTTTGTTATAGTGTTTAGTATTTTGTCAGCTTTTATGCATTGAATATAGGCATTAAATTATACAGGGAATTAGAATGAAAGAATGTAAATCTAAAGAAACAAGGATCTCTATAGCAGATCACAGGGCTGCTCATGATGCATTTGTGCTTCAATATTCTGTCAAAGTGGCTCATCCAATCACCTTTCTACTCGTGGCATTTAGGTTGTTAGACAGCAAAAAGTCTGGAATTTCAGGGTTATATCTTCCATAGTATTGTTTTCTCTATGTGATTAAAACGTATTCAATGGACTTTTTGCTCTATAGCTATTTTCAGAAAACAAAAACAACACCTGTAAATGGAGAAGTTAAAAATTATTTTTAGATTGAATTCAGGACAGCAACACAAAGGTAAAATTTCATTTGCTTCATTGCTAGTATTAAATAGCATTCTTAAAATTCTCAGTCATAGTTACATTATTACAGGTATATCTGTTACATGTACAATTATTGCATTTTAGAAAGTACTTGAAAATTACTACCCAAATGGAGACTGCTACAGTAATTATGGCAACTTTTTTCTTCGTTAGGCAATCAAATATAATACCAGAAACCTACTGGTTCTTGCCTTAGAAAATGGACTATCTATAATATCTATAGTTTATTTTCTTTGAATTGTAAGGTCAATTGTGTGGAGAATAAATCCCAAAGCTCTATAATATTCCCTGAAGACTTGATGTGCCCAAATCCAATACAGCATTTTCCAAAATGCTTCCCATGAATCCTAAAGTATTGCTAAAATGAGGTGTTTCCTGATTATTAGATTATACCTTTTTTACTTTAAATTATGCTAAAACAGTTAGCATTTATCTTAAAATATAGCAGAACAAGGTTGCCAACCATATCATGCCAACACCACTCCAATAAATGTAAATATTCTGTTCATTATTCTTCCTGGTACATTTATTTTTCCAATCACCTTAGAAAAGGCCTAATATGAGCCACCAGAATATCTGTAAATATTTAACATAGCTGATGTACTTCTGAGAAAGCAGAAGCCCCGTTAATAGTTCAACTGATGATTTAAAGGAACCAAAATATGTAATTAAGAGATAATTAGTCCTCAGCGATGCACAGCTTTAATTGGTGTATAATTTGAATGTCTGAGATAAGAAATCGTATAACTGATGTGCCAGTTGTGTAGAGCTTTCTTTTCCTGGCAGACCAAGGCATCATCTACTGGTGGTTGTATAACACAATAGAAATGTATAGATATGGTAATTGCTAATAAAAATAATCTCCCTATGATTTTTAGCAAGTAGATATTGACGTTTTTCCCCCTGTAATCTCTGTTTCTCTTATATACTTACTGAAGTGAATTTTAGTTAGAAAGTTTAGAATGTGATAAAAAATCATTTTGCTTCCAGATAGCTTATGTTTTTTCAAGACTTTTGATTAGCTATAGAAAAATAAATCAATTATTCATCTTGGGATTTCGGGTGGGAACATGTGGTGGGGCATAGAAGCCTTTTGTTCAATAACAAGAAAAAACCACTTTGAAATATTAAGATTGTCCCTGAAGAAAACATCTATGCCTTGTTGAACTGCAGAAGCCTATAAAGGTCAATACAGTGGCTTCAGAATTATTTGAAAGTAAATGTTTGGCTCATAGGGGATCAGAATGGAAATAGGAAGCTGGTGGGAGAGAATAGATATTTTCAAACTATTTATTACGTCTGTCAGAAACTTCTTTGTCAGAAGGATTAATACAACCCTAGTTGCCCTCTGTGATCAGGATCTTATAGAAAAATGTGGGCAATGTACAGGATTTCTGTTTCTTATATCGTTGTTTAAATTTGGATTTCTGCCAAGTCCATGTTTTTTAACATTTCTTAGTAAACAAAATATCAGTGGCCTGAAATCAGGTTAAAAACTTCAGTGTAGGGGGTTTATGAGGAAGACTTCTCGAGAGCCGCACATCTGCTGAGCAGTGATGAGGATGATGATGAGCCTCACCAACATCATGGTGGTCCTGAATTGGACAGGAGTTTCAGGGTTAGGAGGAGCAGCTCTTGTGTCTCCTAAACTCCTCTGGCTCCAGGAGCTCATGGACATCATGGGATTGTCCTGCAGCAGCAGCATGTGGGCACTTGTGCCAGGGCCTGGAGGCTGAGCCTGACCTCTGAGCACTGAACCAGCGAGGTGATGGTGAACTCTCTCTGAGCCAGTGAACCTGGAAAAAGAACTTTCCAGTGCTAGGTAGCCTTGACAACACTGGCTGCAAATTCAGTTCTGGCATTCTGCTTAAAGCTTCAGAGCCTAATTCCTCAGGATGTGGCCAAATAGCTAAAAGCTCTAGGAATGCTCACAGCTGAGTTTGCAGGGCTCTCTAAATCCCAGTTTTCCAAAAGCAACAACAGGTGGGGACTGTTTTATGTGCAGGAGCATTCTCAGGAGTGAGCTCAGGTGTCATCAGCATCCTTAGTGCAAGGAATTCTACTATAGATTAAGCAGACATTCACACTTAAGAATGGCTATTTTAGTGAACCAGTATTTTTGGTGGCACTCTAATGTGTAACAGTTATTGCAGTCACAGATGCAAGGAGTTGAACTTCGTACCTGCAGCTAGAAGCAATCCTTTAGAATGGAAAAGAGTTGACATGTATTGACCTTTAGGAGCTCTTTAAGGTATTTTTCTTGTGGTGATTATTTTATTTCTATTTATTTGAAAAGCTTGATAGTAATCTCTGAGCCATTTGGCCAGTGTAATAATTTCTGTGATGAAATAACAAAATGAGAATATTACTCAGTGAGACTCCAGGATTTGAAAAACCAAAGCTATTCTGTGGTTCCTCGTGGACTAACTAATGCATATATGGGCTGAGCTAACCAGTGTGAACACATGAGGAAGTCACAGTCAAAAAATGCTTTTCCTGAGAAATGCAGAAGGAGCAGCACAAAATTGAGTAGAGTCACCAGCTCTTTGTCAAGAAGACAAGCTCAGACCTGCAAACATGGCTGATAATTGGGGAGGTGCTGTGCTCTCTGTTAGATTGAAGTGTGAATGCTGACTTCTTCAGTCTGCGGAAAAGCATGATAGGGTCATGATTCTGTTAGGTTTTTTATGAAATGCTGGTTGTTTTATTTTGAAATGCTTAAAGGACATTTAAATTGTGATAATGATGCCATTAAAAAAATCTCTTGAATTCTTTATTATCAGGAAGCTAATTTAATGTATTTTGAAGAAAACCGAAAGAAAACCCATAAACTGCTTGTTCTGTTAGACAGACATATTTTGTGCCTTCAGGGAGACTGTACAAACAATTATCACACATAGATAGCCAGATAAGCATATTTAGCAAGAGAGTAGAGAGCTTGCAGGTCATCTGCTTATTTTAAAATCTGGCCTTAAGTACATTAGTTACTTGTCATTACTTTTTCATGTAAGCACTTGATTTCATTGCTACCTAGGTGTTACATCTCATAGATGATAAATCCAGAAGGGGCTGTTTTGGTCATATAATTTGAAATGAGACATAAACTAAAGCATAGGCTTTCATAAATTAATTGCAGTTTGAACTAGATCATATACTTAAAAAAAAAAAAAAAAATCACTCTTGGCCTAAATATTTCTAAAAAGGGGATGTGTGCTTCTGCTACATAGTTCTGGCTGTCAGTAACTGCCATTGTTCAAAAATATTTGATTCATGGTAAGTGTAGCTTTCCAAGGACCACTCTTGAAATATAATTTTGTGCTAGAAGGGAGAGCTTCCTCCTATTAAGGGTGTGATGTTGTTGCAAATAACGTAGACTCTGTCACCTTTTTCTTGCTTTTCTCTGAACCCTCCAATGTTTCAGTATCCCTTGGGAGCTGTGGGAGCCAGAATTGGGTGTGCTTTTCCAAGTGTGATTGGATCACACTTGGATTGTTTTGAATGCAGAATTAATGATGTACTTGAGGGGGCAGAAGAAGGGAGTTTTCAGCTGCTCTGCCATGGACACTGTGCTGCTGGGGGAAGCACAGCAGCCTTAGCTCTATCGTTCCTACTCTTTCTTCTTGTGACTCCAATCCATCCTTTTTACTGCATTCCATATTTTCCTCTTACACCCAGGATTACCATAGCCCTTTATCATTGCATTGGGAATTTAATGATTATCTACCACAACCCCAAATGTTTTTAAATGTCACTAAGTCCAGAATAACATCCTTGAGAATGATCTTCATTCTTTGATTCCACATTTATACTACCAATTCCAGTTTTACTATTCTTACCTTTCCCTTATCCTCCTACACACATGGCTTTTTAAGTGACCTATTATTTTCACTTTCTTTCCTCAGCATGCCAAATAAAAACATATTAATGATGATGTTGTTTTATTGCAAGTTATTGACAAAAGCTTTAAATAGCACTAGAAAACTAAGATCTAAGAATCTTGCTGTGCCTTGCATTAGAAACACATTTGTACAAATGTGAATCTCTATTTGCAATTACATTTTACATCAGTTAAAAGTTTAATAAGTGCCATGCTGAATTTTTATTCTAGTTCCTCAAACTGGGGGTTTTGTCAGAAGGATTAATACAATCTCTTTACTTGTAGAAACAGGAAAATATCCAGAATTACTGTAAGTTCTGTTACTCATATTGCTGGGGATGTTTTAGGAATGGGTAAGGAGATGAAGACATGAATTGGAGTGCAGCAATCTCCTGTGAAAACGTGTAAGAACTGCTGGTTGTAGAATATTGGTTTGTAACACATATGTTCTTAAAGCTGATAAAATGAATTTTTAGACCAACATGAACTGCAGATTTTTCTATTCTAGTACTACATTATTATGTATCTTATGTGAGTTTTATTCATTGTTCTCATCTTTCATTGCTAGATTTTCATTTACATCCTTCACAAAAAACGGGGGAAGATTAATCTTGTTTCTCTCTTTCCTTCCTTTTTTGTTTTTGTTTCATGATGTCCTTATTTTACTTTCTTGTCTTTTCTTTTTATTATTATTCCTTACAGTGACAAGAAAAATACACAAGACAGACATTGTTACAGATTGCAGTCTTGTTAAAATTGCCGTATTAACTACGAGGCCAGGTAGTGAAAACCCATTCAGGCTGTCAGATATTCTCAAATGAGTGAAATAAAAGCTGTTTGTATGTGTGTAGAATCATCATTACTCCTTTGTCTCCTAATACCATCTTAGTGTAGGCTTTGAATTGTTTTCATTTAAGATAATTTTGGTTTTGTTCTGTTCTCAGTGGTGGGGTCTGAAAAATTCTCTGCTGCGTACATATGAGGGGTTGGAGAAATGACTAATCTTCATGTTTAAAAGTTTTATTTTAGTTGTCTCTAGTGAATGTGTCAGAATTTCTGACTCTGGGAAACAGAACAGTTTATGGATGAACCTCTTGAGATCGCAGGTCCAGCTCTCTGCTCAGCTCAGGGAAAACTTCAAAGTAAGGTCTGATTGCTTAGAACCTTGTCTAGTAATTTGCCTTCCTGCATCTGTTGGAGGTTCTTTCCATTGTATCTAATCCTCTTTCTGTGCACCTCTGAGAAGACTCTGGGTCCATTTTCTCTGCAACTTACCCATTCTTTCTTTGCCCTCTCTTTAAAACATTCAAAGGTAATGACTTCTCTGTACAGTAAAATGTAAGTTCGATGAATTTGAAGTTAAAGTCAATACCAGGAATTCAGTGCAATTCTCTGCATTCTCCTTGAGAGTCCCTCCAACCCTCAGGCTTTAAAAATAATAAAAATAGTTATAAATTTGAGGTAATAGTTTTAAATAATAAGTTGTGTAATATAAATGCAGTTCCTTTTGGTATTTATTCAGCTATTGGGCATTTTGAGCCAAATTTTATATCTGCTTTCATAAAGAAAGAATATTACTTAAACGACATCTGGATAGTCTCCTTTCCCCCCCCCTTTTTGGTAGGATTTCTTAAATATACATTTCTGGATTGAAAATTTGACTGGGCTTGTGTGTCCAGACCAGAGATTGGAACAAACAAGTATGGAGTAAATCTCTGAATGGTTCAGCTCAATTATCTTAGAAGTGTTTTCCAACTTAAAAGACTCTGAGTATTATTCAGTAGCAGCAAGGATAAAAAGGGGACAAGAGTGTAAAACTGCATTTAAACTGAAATATAAGAGTAGAAATATACAATTTTTTATTGTTACTGTTAGACTTTGCAGCGTAGGAGGTGAGATGTCAGTATCGAAAGGATTAAAGGAACTTTTCAGCTCTGCTTTCTCATGGGGGATTCATTATTGTTCCACTCCTGAGCATGAGCCTGGAGTAAATGTGTCACTGCATCCGTGGCAAAATGAAGGCATTCAGTGACATTCTGAAGTGCTTTTGTCAGTTCTTTGGTGAGAATTCAACAACAGACGTGCCTAAGTCACAGATGTATCAGCACTCTTGTGGTTAAGACCCACGTGCACCAGTAAGAATAGATTTTTCCTTTTCTCTTGCCCTCTCTTTAGGCATTAGAAAAGGCAAGAAGCTATTTAATTCACATCATACCTGTATTAACTACAGTAAGCTGTTAATGCTTTTTTTGTAAAGTGATTACATTTTTTTTTTTAACTAATAACACTTCATTTATATTCTGTGGGCATTAACCGCAAAACTTGATTTGTTTTGAAAATCTTTTTTAGCTGTATTCTTCTGTGGTAAGGCAAGTGGTGGGAAAGAAAAATCAATTGCAGCTGTATTATTTGCAATGTAATCAATTCACTTCTCCATTCTAACTAGAAGAGGCATCCTGAGGAGCTGGGAAAATTACACTAATCTGATATGTTTGGATCTTTGTTTCATTGTAAAGACTGATACTCATCTCCTTACATCCACTTCTTTTGAATTTTATTTAAAGTTCACATAGATAAGGTATACTTGAACACATCTTGAACGTGGATATAATCACCCTGTTCTTTTGACAGTACTTTGTCTTTTTTGATCTTTTGGCTTTTCTTTGATTCATTTTCTGTAGTAATTTTTTGGACTCGAACAATGTCTAAAATTATGTGTTTAAAGTAATTTATGAAAGGGAAGGAAACAGTAACTTCTCAGTCCTTGGTTTTCATGCATACTAAGTATTATTCTATCCAAGATTTGATGCCATTATTAATATTTTCATTAAAATAAATTTTACTTCTTTTTACTACTGCTGATGTAATTAGTAATTTACAAAAAGTGAAGGGCTATAAGCTTTATGTGCTGGGCTTCTAGTCTTGCAAATACACATGGAACAATAAGTGTTTTACTGATATAATATCTGTGTGGGCTCAGAGCTGACAGTAATCTTTTCCATTATCAGGATATGCTAAGCCTGAATCTATTCAAGCAAATGTTTTCATAAACTCATCTATCTGATTAAAAAAACAGATTTCCTCATGATTTGAACTTAAAATAGTTTCACGATTCTTTTATTTGTAATCGTTCCGTTTAGACACATTTGTTATTGTGCAACCATTGTCTATGACATCAGTAGCTCTTCATTCTTCCTGCTGTATATTCCCTTTCTTGTATTTATACATGGAAATCCTATTCCCTGTCCTCCTTTTTGCCTAAGCAAGTTTTGTTCTTTGTATTTAAGATTCATTTTCTGTTCCCCTCCTGGCCACCCTAATGGCTCTTCACCTTCCGCTTGAGTCTTTCAGTAGAATGACACTGCAGGGTACAGTTATTAGTCTGTCAAAACACCCTTTTGCAGTTAGAAGATTAAATTGCACTGTACCATTGTTATTGTTACAATTTTGGTTACTCCATTAAGATGCCTCACATTGCATTTTTATTTTTCTTTATACTTGGCTGGTGCAGTTGGAGGAAGTTACTTTAGTGCTGTTTATTCTACACCTGCTGTAGTCAGATGGAAAAGGGGCAGGACTTTTGTTAATAATAGTAATAAAACTACATTCTCATAACAATTAAACTGATTTTGTTTGGGGTGAAAAATTCAAATTATATTCTAGTATCATAGAATTGAATCAGTTAAGGAAACCAGTGAAGTTGGAGTGTCTAATTGCAATGTGTAGATACTTTGTCATAGGAGTACCAATGTGAATTTATACTCCTGAGTTGCAAATACTCTCTAAGATCATTAACTGGTGTTTCATTTGTTGGATGTTTTGGCATGGTTTATTATTCAAAGTGATAAATTGCATGATATCATGGTGTTTAATCAACAATTTCTGATCAGATCCACTCACATGCTATGTTAGCACAAATACTGAGTTATTGCGATTGCAAAATACTTTGTGTGTGAATTTTTATTTTTCTGAAATAACCTATACTTAAATTCTTGCTCTTATTTTTAAACTGTTTAGTTGGGGTTTTTTGGTGATCTTTAAATATTGCCTTAGTTTAATCCCAGTCAGTGTGGTGTAATGAAGCAAATTGTGGTGGAAGGGATTTTTTGTTAAAATTGATAATCATGGAAGATACAGTAGCGACAATTTACTAACAATATGATATTATGTGTGCTAAGGTTAATTGTGTTTTTTATCAGAAAGGACTTAATGGGAAATCCTACATCATTGCAATAACGTTTCCAGGGTCTCTAAAGGGAAAGATTCAATTTTTATTAATTATATACAATGTGAATGCTATAGTTTTTAAAGGCTTTTTAAACCTACAACATAGCAAAAGCAGGTTATTTAAATGATCATACTAAGTAATTTTATACTTCAAAAATTCTACTGCTAAGCTGACACCTCTTGCATTAATAGTGTTCAAAGAGGAACTCCGGATACAAAGAGAACAAAATGAAAAGGCATACAAAGACATAAACCAGGATTAGTTGTTGTGAAGAACCGTGATTTTAATAAAATTTTTAAAGCAGTCCTTTTGCTCTACTCAGCTCTTCCTGGTTTCAACCTGAGAGTTCAGAGGATAGTAAAAATTGCAAAGAGGTTAAGAAAAATGACTTGAGACAATACTGAAGTGAGTTCACTTGTTAAGAAGACTTAAAAGTGATACTGCGGCTCAGGCTGTTTGAGTGATGATGGGGGAAGGAGATGGAGAAAGGGAGCAAGAAGAACAAACGGGACTAGATATCAGTGGGAGATACTTTAGATAAACTAAAAGGAAAGATGGCACAGGCAGTTTCTAAAATCTCTGAAACCAGAGACACTTTAAAATAGAAATTATATAATCACCTCTCTGAACAGACTTGATTCTCCTTTGGGGATGCAGATATGTCCCATCTGATGTACTTGATTTGCTTTTGTTATGTTTTCTGTGATATAATTTTCTTTTTTCAATACTCTGTGATTTTTTTTTTTTTTGCTTTTTGATGTGAACATTTTTTGATGTGAACAATTTCTAACAACAAAAGTGAAGTGAATCCACTGGTGACATCTTACTAAATAATTGAAATCATCCTTTTTATGATATGACACATGTAGGTGTCCTACAAGCCATCCTGAAGAATTGTGGGGGGAAAACAGTAGTGGGGATGAAGAGTTTTTACAGTTATCTCTGACATGGTTACGAAGGAGCAATAATTGACAATTAAAAAAAAAAATCATAGAAGCAGTGATTACTACAAAGCAGTAAATGGACTTCAGAAAAGAAGGATTAAACTGGTCCATTTTCAGCTTTGTAAGTTTCCTGTGAACAGTTTAAAAACAAATGAAATTGGTCTTTTACCAATTGACTCTTCTTTCACTGCCAGTTTGTTGACACTTAGAGCCCTTTGCTCCACAAGGAACGGGAACACAATTGGTCTAGTGCATGTCTTTAATTGAATTGACTATTTTGCCCTGCTGCTCAGGGAATTGATAAATTGCTAAAACCTTCTGTTCCGAAAGTTAGTGGGGGGAGTTTTGTCTTTTGTTTTAGGGATAGAAAGAAAGTATGAAAGCATTCAGAAGTGGTTAGAAATATCACTGAATTTGTTTTGACTAATTATATTATTGCAGTCTTAGTTCTGTGAAATATTTCAGAAATTTATCAGTGATTACTGTAATTCTTTTTTTGTTTAATCATGCAGATAAAATAAACTTTCATATTCAATGTGCCACTTGCGGTAGAATATAACTGAGTGTTTTGAACTTTCAGTAGCAAAGTTATTTCTTTGATCTGAAAATATTGCTAAGGAGAATCTTTTACTTGACCATTTAATGTGAACATTAGTGCATCAATGTTTCTGTAAAAGGTAGTTGACTTGCAGACACAAAATTAATGATATTTTGTTATCAAACAGATTAAAGGAAATTCCCAAAGTTGTTATTTAAACAAGAAATTATGACAGGAGTCATATTTTTTTCCAGCCAAATTGATAATTTTGTTGATAATTGCTAATGCCCTACCTCCTTCTTCTTCACAAATATGTTTCCCACTTACCAGGTTTTGTAAGTCACAGGTCATAACTGTGTAGCATTTTTAAGTCATCTGGATGTATGAGTGCTAATTTTCAGAAGAGGTTGGGGCATCTGGATACTCAATGACTTTTGGGATATCAGCCATTATTTATTTTTGATTTTTATTTCATGTCATGTTCTGAATAGATTCCTTACAGCTATTATAAAGCAGTGGAGAAAATTCAATGGGTTGCTTTCCCTGAAGACATGCACTGGGGAAGTGCAAAGGGACCACCCTCATTTGCTTCACAGAATCATCACATGAGTTTGGAGAGCTCTGTGGATTTGTGTGTCCTCTGGTGCTCAATCTATGGCAGGTTCTACTGGGGGATTTAGTGCCACACTGCAAAATTTACATACAAACCTACCTTTATGATTTTTTTCTGTATTTTAATCTCAACATGTAAATAATTTTTTAGTTATTGGTCAAAACAAGTCAGCAAAAAATATGATTTAGTAAGTGATGGAAAGAAGCCTATTCTCAAAGAAGAGAAGCTATGTTATGCTGCTGAAAATGAAAGAATAGCTTTAATTACTTTTCTCAGTTTCTTATGTTTTTTTCCCCTTATTATGATGACTGTGTAAGTAAACCTTCATCTGTCTTTGCATGAAATAAAGAAGTTTCCCAGCAAATTTTAAAATGGATATTTAATCCGAGGAAAACTGTCCTTGTGCTTTTCTGAGGCACCAGAATTTTGGGGAGTTAACTGGCAAATATCCAGCTGCTGCGAGGGGCAATGTTTGATTAAGCTCTGACCAGAAATAACGGTGTCTGTCCATCAGGATATACAAAAGCAGTGTTAAATTGTTTCATCATGCCTTGAAAATCTTTCCTTCCCTGGGCTTCTACTGTGCTCTGAGAAGATAAGGATGTGTTGAAGGAGATTCAGAACTGCACACTGGAACTCGAAAGAGAAACAAAAGCTCTCAGAGGTGAAAGCTAAGAGGTTTCAAGAGGAGAACTAGAGTGGAGACTCCTTCAGGTCACACGCTGAGGTTGCTCTTGTCCTGAAAAAACTAATGGAAGAAAAGACATGGAAATATGTAGAAAAAATATTATGAAAGTTGATGAGAAGTATTATCATTTTATTTATTGCAGTTTTTGTAATTGAAATATCTTAGAAGTCAAATTAATTTCAACTGTTAAACTTATATATTGGTGAAATTCAGTTTTGGGATTAGTAAAAGTGCAGCTGTGAGGGATAAGCAAGAGTGCTGTGTTTCTACCAAATGTGACTTTCAAACAGAACATCCTTTTTCTTATGTCCTTGTCTATTTTGGTTTTCATGTATGTTGACAGTTTTGCTGCCTAACCGTGTAAACTGTTGCTCTGTTTCATCTTTTTTTTTTTTTGCAAAGATAGCTGATATGAAATGCATGTGAAATACCCTGTGAAGAGCCTTGAAATGACCCAAAATTTGTTGAGATCAAAATCAGAGATAGTATTTTTTATATAACTGAGTGTAGTATACAAAAAATGTATATTAGGATTTTAAATCATAATTAGTGCTGTAATTTTATTTTTGTTTTAGTTTCAGAGGTTCCAAGTGTGAGACATTTGTACCATTGGGCTCCATCTTGCAAAGTAGTCAGAGTGATACATTGGCATCTCACAGTCATCAAGGAAATTTCCAAAGCAAAGCTTAAGTACTTAAAATCCTATGTTCTAATTCCAGATTTCTGTAATAATGTGGTCCTATGTTTATGTACACATTTATTTCCTCAGTGAAGCATTCTAATATTCAGAAACGGGAAGAACAAAGGAATTTTCTGCCTTCGTCAGTCATCTTGTCTTCCAAAAGAAAAGTCTCTTTAATCTCCTGAGCAACAGTTGCAGATGTGTAGTGTAAAAAAAAAATCCTTTTTGATTATTTTGTTTCCCTTTGAATAATCCCTTGTCTGTACAAACAGAATATTTGTTATAGCTCTGCTTTGAGCATCATCGTACTGTGTGTAGTTACATATCTACCTTTTCTACTCGGAAGTTGCATGCTAAAATCTTCTCAGGGCAAAAAGTAGACTTTCTATTACTTTCCTGATGTCAAATAAGCCTTTTTCTCTTCCCATCCCATCAATAGTCTCCCTTCCAGCCATTTTCTTTAGAGAATTCCTCTTTCACACAAGCAAGAGGCGTTAAACATGAACGTTTTTTTAGCATTATTCCATTGATAAGAATACTTGTGTTGTCCTCCTTGTCCTGAATCAAAACTGTAGATACTCAAGAAAAGGAAATTATTTCCTCTTTCTCAGCTCTTTTCCCTGCTAGGAATCCAAGCTGTCTTTCAGCAGCTGCTGTTCTGGGTGGTGCCCATCACGTCAGCAGTGCTGCTCTGCAGGCTGGTGCCAGCTACAGCACCCACAGCATCTGCTGCTTTGGCTGCTGCTGGAGCAGCGTTGGAATGCTGTCTTTTCCTGTTTCTCCCCCTTTACTTTAAAGGGCTTTTTGAATTATATTCTTTAAGTGTGAATAGAAATTCTTTCACTTGGGAAATGTGTAATGCAAACCTTTTAACTCAGCTTTTAAAAGCATTATTCTATGTTTTTGTAGAAAATCTAGCTTTAGCATTAGAGATCTGTTTAGGGTAATTTCTTCCTGTCTCTTATGTATTTTGGTTTCAAATCCATATCATTGACTTAGTGTTCATGTCTCAATGAAAACAAGTTCTTCCTGTGGTTGGGGGCTCTGATGAGCAGCCTGAATATTGCATATTGATTGCTCACAGATCACTTTATATGTGAACTCCTTATTTTTGCTTTGTGATGCTACAGAAGGTATATTATCTTTTATAAAGGGCTGAGTACAGTTAATAGAAAAAAAATGGTATATTGAATTATTGTGCTTTTTATTCTCTCAAGAAAAAAGATAGGTGATGTTTTTTCAGTTAGGAAAATTTAAACTGTATGGATTTATGAAGCTTTTAGGACATTTTTAGGCATTTTCAGAAAATGCTTCTCTACTGACCTTGTATGAGACATGTTTGCCAGAAAAATTCGATTCATATGACACTAAAAGTTATAGATTTAAAACTATTTTTCCTCATCACACAACCATAAAAATTGGCTGCAAAGCAGCATCAGTTTTCTGCAATAGGAATTTACTAATCTTTCTTTCGCCAGAACCAGATTTCATGTAGTTACAAAACAGATTTAACTGTAAGCCTGAACTAATTTTTCACAAGGACTGCATCAGTATTCAAATAAACTTGTTCAACAATATTAAATCTATTTTATTTAATACCTTCCCCTTGCCTATTCTATTGTACTAGAAATAAAATGTGTCAGGAAATTGGTGGATTGAGACAAGAGAAACTGAGTAGCAGATACAGATGTCTCAATCAGAATGTGGCCTGGTGGGTATATTTTCCTGATGCCATTTACTTTTCATTTGTATATGTATATGTATATATATATAGAAGGAGTATATATATGTATGTTCCTTTACATAATTATTTCCATATTCATTTCCCTATACAAGTCAGAATTACTTCACTGTCAGAGCAGTAGATTATAACAGTTCTATTTATCCAAAGGTTAAATTAACCATTTGGGTTGTTCCTATGGATCACTTTGTTAGTGAAATCATCATTTGTGGAAAGGCAGTATGGGGTTTAATGGATTCATCTGAATGATGGGACAATAAGTTTTTTTTGTTGACACAAAACCAGAAGGAGTCTCAGCTATGCCAAGGGGTTGTGGTGCCATCCAGGAGGACCTGGAGGGGCTGGACAAATGGGCTGACAGGAATCTTATGGAGTTCAGCAAAGGGAAATGCAAAGTCCTGCACCTGGGGAGGAAAAGCCATGAGCCAGAGCTGTGCTCTGAGGAGGAGAGAGGTGACCTGGGCTGAGTTAGGCAGGGTGTTGCCAGCTGGACAAGGGAGGTGGCCCCAGGGGCAGAACTTATAATGTAGCTTGACTGTTTTCATGGCAGTTTTAAGTTTTTTAGTGAATATTGCAGCAGTTAGAATTGCAGTTAGAATAAAATTCTAAGTTGCCAGATTGGTTATTTTAATTGAGCTTTATAACTTTAGTGTAAGTACGGCCATGCAATTAGCAAATGACAGTTTCTGATAGGTTTATCCTGATTTTTATCATTTTTTTATTTGTGAAAATGTGTGAAGTACAGCTGCTCATAGATTTTTTTTTTTTTTTTTTTTTTTACTGTTCACCTGCCTTGAAGTAAAGACTAGTAAGTACAACATAGTGAAAGTAGGGAAAAAATAGGTGATATTTCAGTGTATGTTTGCATGGTTCTTTGCAGTGTCCTTTCATTGTGCTTTCATTCAGTACTGGAAGATCTCAAAAGCAAAAAGATCAGAGAACGCTGTAAGGTGTCTGAGTGATAATCACATGATAAAAAATTCTAAATTTCAAACATAAGTATCCTTCACTTCTGAAGAGCAGCAGTTGTAGCTGTATCTTTGACAAGGATAAGCCCATGTCAGTATGGCCTGATGTATAAATTATGGAGTGCATTTCTAGCTCAGTTTGTTTGCAAAGGGAGAATTATTTTGAATTCTAGAAAATTATGATGTAGAGTTAATTGTCATGGATAACAGATTTAATTTTATTTGCATTTGCTTGTATGGTTCCTAATGTTGTTTAGTTCTGCCTTTGGGAAAAAAAAGCAAACCAACCCCCCCCCCCCCCCCCAAACTACTGTAGCTTAAATATTAGTAACTTAAGGAACTTAAATACTTTATATTCTTATGCAATAGTCTACTAATCAACATTTATATATCACAGCTAAAATTAAATTAAATTAGATTGAAACTAAATTACAAGGTCCTGAGTAAATTGGATTTGGTAATTTACTACTGAGTCAATCTGCAACTGATGTCATAATTTAGATTTGCCTCTTATGTGAGAATGATGCCAAGAATTATTCTTCTCTTTGCAGTTTCAATTTGTGAGCGTGAAGAATAATGATCATGCTTGAAGTACAAAACTAGTAACTGGGCAGATGTTAATAATGTATTTGTAAAGATGCCATTGCAGGTCTGTCAGCTCTTCTTTTTTTAGAACTTGAGAGACAAAGCTGGAACTCAGTGACTCTCAAGAATGCTCAGAGTAAGAGATGCCTTACAGTTTGGGTACATAGAACACCCAGGATTCAAGATGAAGGAGAAATGCTGCAGATGTCATATTTAGCTGTATTTATGATCACGGGGGTTTTGTGCATTAAACGCTGCCTTTAAAGCTTTAAGGAATTTTTAGTTTTTGACCACTGACCTGTTTATCAGTTATCACCCTGAATTCTGACAGCTGTCTTACTTCCAGAATGAGTGGGAAATAATTTTTATAGCAAGTATTTGAGGATGAGGTCCATATCAACTTCTTGTTCTGTTTTAGTTAGCTTTCAAAATGTGTATTTCATTTTTTGAGTCCTAGAAATTGATGGTTTGACATGATTTCCTACTCTCAGGTATAAATCAGGAGACTGTTTTATTACATAATAATGTGGCTTGCATAAATGCACTCCATTTATGAAACCTCTTACATATTTAGGGAAATTTCATAATATGCCATATTACTGTGAGTTGTTCTTCCCAGCTGGAACAACGGCCTTGGGCATGAAGCCACACAGTTGGGCAAAATAATGGCATCATTTTATAGCTTGATAATGGCACCATTAGCACAAGGTATTATCATATCACCTCTTTATAGATACTTATACTTTAAACCAAGCTCTGTTATATGACATAAGTGCAGCATTGGAACAGACTTCAAAAAATAAAGGTGCAATTTTTCTTTCAACAAGTTAAATATTGTAACATTTATGTAGCTATTATCTTTATTCTTTATAAAACTGTGAGCTTCTCCTTTGGATGGCTAATAGAAAAATATATATAAACCCAGCAATTTTGCATCTGAAATAGGTACTCGGGTGTAAGGTGTTTCTTGACCCATCAAGTGAGACTTTTACTCCCAAACAGATGGATGAGAGCTCTGCTCTTGGCCAAATTGATGCAGTTTCTCATTCTTCCAGTCTGATGGAGCTGCTGGTGCTTTGGAGAATATGCAAGGTGCAGGTTCAAAAAGTTAATTTTAAGTGTTCCAGAATTCAGATTTTTAACTCCAGTCTCAGTTTGTATTGTTGATTTGCTTACAGACTGCAGCCTCATCTTTGAACTCAGGCTTTGCTCCTCAAAGCACATCTCCAGTTGCAATTAAAATGATCAAAATGTGCAAGACCTACTCTCTCAGACAACCAGCTTCTTATCACAGCTCGATCCACAGCAGTAAAGATTTCTGGGAGATTTTCTGAAATCTGAAACTGGGAGTATCAGTCATCACTATGGAAAACACATTAAGTGTCGAGTATTTTAAGGAGTGTGTAGTGGAATTTTATTACTATTTCTTCAAATATTCTTCTTATCTGTTCAAAGTTTGGATCCCAAACAATAGATGAATTGTTGCTTAAATACTTGATCTTGAAATTTGTCAGGCAGTTTGAGTTTTAAGTAGGGAAAACGTTTGTGCTGAATTATGTTGAAAGAATTATGGAAAATTATTAAGATTTTCCCTTGATTTGAGAGCTTCGATTGCCTTTCACTTCAATTGGAATCTTACATTTCATACTCAACATCTTTAAGAGGTGTTGAGATGAAATATTGGTATAATGACTTCGCCCAGGGAACAGATCAAAACTATCAACTTTCAATAAAGAAGTTGACCTGAAATTGCACTTGAGTTCTGGTATCTTTGATTCCAATCAGGCTTTTAATTTCTAGCAAAACAAATACTTGGTGACCTTGAAAATTCACTAGAATCCATAGATAGAATTTTAGTAGATAAGATGAAAAGGAAAATAAAGAGAATTTCTTCACTTCATAGGAAAAAGTCATCAGGAATATTTATGATAGAGACTTAGGTGAATACTGAGATATTTTCATCCTTGGCATTAATTAAGATGTCTTATTACAATAAAGAAAGAGTTAATAAATAGTCAAAAATAAACAATAACATAAATACTATAGAAGAGAGCAGTTTGTATTTTGTATCGTTCTTAGTGAAAAGGTATGCAAAGATATTTTTGTAATACATTCACTAAGCTTTAATTTCAGAACACTTAAAATCTATCAGTTGGTTAATTTTGGAATTACATTAAACAGATTTGAACACTTTGGTTTGTTTTTTTTAAAACCAAGATTTGAAATGTAACAATTAATAATGAATAAACTTTTTTTTGAAAGATCATTAAAAAACTGTAATAAATGTGGCTTATTGTATTGTCATACACTGTGGTTGAGGCTGGAAGGAACCTCTGGAAGATTAAATTAATGGTATTGTCCAAAGATGGAGTCATTGAGTAGATAACACTTCCCAGTGCAATTCTTCAGGCCAATAATGAAAAGGCAGAGAAGTTCTCTTCACAAACTATAAACATTAGATTGGTGGTCCTGTAATAGCATGTTGCAGTAAATCTATAAATTATATTACATGAAAGTATTTGTCATCATTACCAGAGTCAGGGCATTTCTCTTAGGAATTTTTGGTGTAGCAAACTATAAGTGTCTGTCAGTTTCTGTCAAAATATCAGTTGGTACCTTTTTCTTCTTTTCTTGTGATATAAACAGACATTTGCAAGATGTATTTTATGCTTTAAAATTAAGAAAAAGCATAATACTTTCTGGTACAATATATTGAACTAGATAGTATTGTTTCAAGTAAGTACTCTGTACTTGCAGCCTTGGAACTGGAGAGGAAATTAAATCTTTCATAAATCTTTCTTCTGTTACTGACACAGAGGCCTAATAACCTGTACTAGCAACCGTGAGAAGGGAAATAATCATGCTTATTTGTGGAATCACAGAATGATTGGAGTTGGAAAGGACCATCTGGAGATTGTCTGACCCCTCAAAGCAGGGTCAGCTAGAGCAAGTTGTCCAGGGCTTTGTTGAGTCAGGTTTTGAATATCTCCAAGGACTGAGAATCAATACCCAACCTGTCTGAGCAGCCTGCTCCAGTCTTCGATCCTCCTTGCAGTAAAAAAAAAAAAATTCTTATGTTTAAATGGCATTTCATGTCTTTCAATTTGAATGGATTTAGGTTGAAGCTTAAAAAGACAATTGGTACATAAACCACTTTTAACTTAGAGGTTGTTGTTTTTTTTTTAATATTAGTGAGAATGATTTGTATTGAAGGAGTTTTGCAGTATAGAACATCTCATTTGTGGAAATCACTTCTAACCCTTGAATATGCTTGCATGGTTTAGTTGTACTGTTTCCCACCAGGCTAAGTCAAGATTTCAGTAAACAACATAAATCAGCATTAAGCCCTCTACAGATGCATAAAATAATTGCAAAAACCCCTTACTTGCAGCTAGAAACCAATTAAACGTTAGTTCTCAGAAATAATAAATATACAAATCTCTAGTTTTTCATATGTATGTTCTTGTCTCAGTGAAAACCATGTGTGTGTTATCATTTGGGAAAAGGGATGTTGGAATGATCTGGGGAATTTCTATAATCATTGAGGAGAAAAAACAACGCTTCTTTTTGACTGCAGTCAGTGCATTTAGTTGAACACATCTTTCTTTCTGTATTTTTGTCCCAGAAAACGTAGTGAAAATCTTTCCTGGAATACTCTGAGGATATTTCTTACAAATGACTGTTGGCAAGATAGATACCTTTAAAATCTTTACGAGAGAAGTTCACCCTGCTGGGAGTAAAGAGTATGATTTTAATTTCTTAACTTCACTTTTTCAACACCTTCCTTCACTTGGAGCCATATAGTCTGAATTGTCTTTTAAGGTGTTTATTCCTCTGTGCCCTGCTCATAGCTCTCTTAAAAAAGCCTGGTCAGACTTACAGAGTGAAATAATTGGAGTTTGTCAAATATGATGATTTTATGGGAAAATCTTTGGGGAAAGTTGCATTTTTTTAGTTTCTAAAGCTTTGCAAAAAATATTTCGGGGTTAAACCAAGTTTCACTTGATTTTTGTTTTGTTTTATTTTAAGGAGAACCTTTTTGCATCTTCCAAATTTTAGGAAAGTAATTTTTTGTTTAAAGGCTCATGAAAACTGTTTTATGTTTCTTTGGGCGAGCTCAGCTAATTTTTGAAAACTGGTAGCTATGGGAGAAAATAGCAACCTCTAATTTCCTAGATATCTGCAGAACCCCATATATTTTGTTCTGAAATATCGTCTAAAATTATTATGAGTAATTGATGCTTTTATAAGAAATTTCTTATGTTTCATTTGGTGATGTCTGATAACTTGGGCACTTTTTAATGTGTCTTTCCCTCAGGTGGCATATTTTGGGGTCATCTCTCTTGTTCTCTAATCAAAATCTTGTGAACACTGAATTTTTAAAATCAATCCTTGAGCCCACAGCTGTCCGTGCAGGACATGCAGAGCTACATTCTGTAGCTTTGAATTTTTAGGAAACAAAGTTTTGTTAGGGCATTTACTTGAATTTACCAGATTGCACTTGGAAAATGTTTCCTTAGTTAAAGGAAGAAATCATTTTTCTGAGGCATATAGGAAGGCTGGAAGGTACCTGATCTTTACTAGACTTGCTCTTCTAAATAAATTTCTCTTTATTGCCTTACTCCCCTGCCATATAGATTTGGAACAGCAAATGAGGCATTTCAGAATTCCAAAGTAAATGTCTGTGCAACAGAAACTGAGTTTATCTTTCTGAATGTGGGTTTTTTGCACGTAGGATCTTTGCCCTGACTCATATGCTTGTTTTTTCAGAAGATGATACTCACTATTTTGAGATCAAATTCAGCTTTGCAGACACCCTCTCTCTTCATACTAAAATGAAAAAATCTCGATAGCTGAACAATCACCCCCAAAAGCAGTTCTTAACATTTCTGCCCTAAGTTGGTATGAAGTATTCAACATGAGGAAGGAAAAGGCACAATCCATGTCTTGACAGAGTGCAGGCCAGCATCATAATTTTATAGAGCTCTTGAAAACTATTTTAGTTTTTCTCTCTGAAGGCATGAAGTGCTCTAGCTGCAAAAGTGTTTATTTTCTTTGGATTTTGATTTTGTTAAAGCTCTTGAACAGACAAATGGTAATTGTGGATTTGCACAAGCCTGATTAAACAATTAGAGCTTCTGGAAAATATACTAGGAAAACCAGTTTTTAAAAAGTGAGAATAAAAAGTACACTCAGTGCTGTCAACTTTAAGAATATGTTTTCTTTTCAACCATAGGGTCTTTATGAATTGAAATAAATCTGACTCAAGTTCCTTGCTGCTTGTCCATGAGCTCATTCATACATTACATTCTCACATCTACATTTCAGTTATAAAACTTTGGGAACAAACGCTGTAGTTTCATGGGAATGACTTTGCCAGTTCCTATCAGTGTAGTCCAGGATGTCATTGCCTTAAAGGCTGCATGATCTTGTTTGCTGGAAAAGTTTCAGCTGAGCAGACCCTGCTCTTTGGTTTTCCATCATTCTGAGTCTTCCTGAAGTCCAGTTACTCATCCACCTTTCCCAACCTAATTCCTGCAAGTTGTTGAAAAGGTTTCTGCCGTTTCCATAACACATTTCTCTGTGCTTTTGTACAAATACTGTTCTGACTGTGACAGCATATTCTCAGTGATATGTCAGTGATCCATCACCCTGACTACAGAATGTACTACGACGGTGAGGGAAGTCTGAAGCTGACAGCTGTATCTGCTTTTTTTTTTTTTTCCTAATTTCTTACAGCTTGCAATATAGCAGCAGTTTGAATTGATCAATAAAAGTTAAATGAAAGAGAGTAAAATTGACACAACAAAATTATGTTAATCACAATTTATTCTGTTAATCCTCACAATTTAATTTTAATTTATTTGTAAAAGTCTCAGTTCACACTTTCTGCATTTTGATCACCTCTTCAAGGAAAAAACATATAACTCATTTTCTTGCTTATATGTTATATAGTCTTTTTCTTGGCATGCTGGGTGTTAGGTTTAGGTTAGTTAGCCACTTCCTCTTTATTTGAAGGAATTAATATTTTCACGTTAGTGTGGTCTTTTGTTCTTTCAGCAGAAAATTTGTTTGAATATTCTTGCCCCTTGTATAAATAAGTGAACATCATCCCTTACATCAAACCCTCAAACTTCTCCTTCAGTGGAATAAACATTCAATACAGAGAGCTTAATCTGAGGTTTTTTTCTCATACCTTTTTGTGTTGGCTCTTCTAAATTACATTGGTTATTATGTATCCTCTTCATTCTCATGCACATGTAAAGCGCTCCCTTACCTTTCTTTGCATACTTTGGTTTTCTTTTCTATGAGATGTGGATCTTCAGTAAAAGATTGAAATAATAATAAAGCTGAAGAACGTTTTCTCTGTAGAGTTTAATGATATTTTGATGTCTTCCATTGTCATAATTTCTCAATGATGATCAAAAAGATTCACTTGGGTACACACAGTCTTGAAAACGCCTA
This sequence comes from Sturnus vulgaris, assembly GCF_052056855.1. Taxonomy (NCBI): domain Eukaryota; kingdom Metazoa; phylum Chordata; class Aves; order Passeriformes; family Sturnidae; genus Sturnus; species Sturnus vulgaris. The sequence continues at coordinate 31,020,157 of NC_142250.1, forward strand.
CCTGTCTTCTCTTTTGACTAGACTTGCATGAGAGGCTGGACCACGCATTTCAATTTCTTGTCTTAGCATTCTGCTCTGAAATCATGGTTTCTCTGAGGCCAAAAGGAAGTCAGTAGGTATTTACCACTGATAGTAATGTAATCAGCACTCACCTGTGGAGAAAAAAGGGAGACTTTAAAAAAATTTTATGTGTATTCTGTCACAGTGCTGTTCATAGGATTGGCAAAATTCAAGTATTTGTGCTGTGGATAGCTGCTGGAATGCAGATTCCTTCCTCTTTTCAGAAGTAATTGCATCAAATATGCTCACATGACTTTTACTCTCATTGTAGCAGTGCTATGTACATCAAGGGATTAGAGCCTCTGTCTTTCATGGCCTTATCAAAAGATGAGGAGGGGAACAAGAAAATGTATCAATGAATTTCTGTGCTGACTGAGAATGCTGCTTTTTGGTTGTTTCAGACATTAGAGAGGGAAATCACCAAGCACCACGCAAGAGATCAGAAAGTGTAATTTCTACAAAGTAGTATTATATACATAAATCTTGTGAAAGACAGATACCTCTGGGATATGGTAGGCCATGGACTCCTGTGTAATCCATTACCCATGCCGATATAAACCTTTGATTTGTGGGTTTAAACCTGAGGCTGAGTAACCTTATAAATATGCTAATCCACAGTAATCAAGAAAAGTGCCACTGCAAATACAAAATTTTTATTCCACAGCTCCAACAGCTTTATAGCATGCTCTACATTTATAACAATAAACTTTGGGAAATTACTCTTCATGTTTAAGAAAATGCTTTGCCCTTTTCTTGTCATCTCACAATGGGTTTTGCATACATTATTTTGAATGGCATGATCTTTATGCAAAATTCAGGGCATGTTTTGCCTTCTCTAACCAAGTATTTGATTTCTAAAATGAACAAAACATTGCATAAATTTTAAAAATTCAGCTTTTGTAGCCTTATAAAAATTTTATTATCATTTTTATTATGCTGGAGACCAGCCAGTTGGTTAACTGGTAGATTGTCTAGCAAAACCGGCTCTACTGTAGTTGTAAGAAATAAAAAAACTTACAGAAATTTGAACGAAATCTTATCATTTTAGCAGCATATTTTCCATCTCTGTTATATATGTTTCTATACATGCACATAGGCATGAATGTTAAATGCCATGAACATCATACTAAGTTCTGCAGTCATTCAATTAGCTCAGTGTAAAGTTATTAATTTCTTTAGGAAAGGTGAAAAAGATCTTGCATGCAGGACATTTTTCTGTTTATAAACTTTAGAATACAAGGAGAAGTGGAATGTGCACCGTGGCAGATTCAGATTGAACAGTAGAAATAATTCCTTGTGTTAACAATGGCACGTTGGAACAAATTTTCTGGGCTGGCCATGGAAGGTTCTCTCTTGGAGGTTTACAAAACTCACCTTGGAAAAGGAACTGCTGGCCTCACCTGGTGCTGACAGCAGCCTGGCTGTGAGTGGGAAGTTGATCAACCTCAATTTGTGACATTCCTTCCCATCCCCACTTGTGTGACTCTGTGATGATAAGAGCACATTCCATAACAGGTGCAGCTTTCCTAATGGGCAACTCCTTAATTTATCAAGTCATAATAAGATGTCAGGAGAAGGCATACCAAGAAAGCTGAAACCTGGGGTTGAAAGGAAAATTCAATTCTTGCAAGTGACAAAAATGGCTTTTCCTTAATGTAGCTTGACAAACAAAAACATATTGTCATGCAATGCTTCTCTTTGTAGTAGAATTTAATCATTCAACTCTGCCTGACAAATTCTCTCACTTCATTCCCTTCACTTCTGTTTCTAATTTTTCTTCCTGTCCATTTAATCTAGGCAGGCTTTTAAAAACCAGAGTTTTGAAAGATGTTGTCTAGAAATCTGCTGTTTCACACAGTTTGTAGGAGAACTCAATCCTGAAAAGATTTATGTCTAAAATAACTTTTCAGTACTATAGGTCTTTGTGCCAATTACCTTTAATTTTTTAAAAATTTAATTTTGAAACATGTCATTTGTTTCTTGTCTATGTCTTTTAATTTTCTTTCATTCTTTCATTGACTTTAATATTCAGTATTTCAATTTCTTAATAATGTCTATATGAATCACCAGGAAAATGCTTTGCACAGTGAATAAATCTGTAAGTTAAATAAGAGTTCCCTCCCCCAGATTCTCTCTTCCACTTCCTGGAGTTTATTAATGTTGGGTTTTTCTATGTGGTTTATGTTTGTTCGTATATGTACAAAAGCACAACATTGAATAAAGAAGTGGAATATACACATTAAATTTAATAGATAAAGTGCCTATTAGGTAGGAAAAAAGTTCAGCTGTTACAACCTTATTTAGGAGTGTCTTTCATCTTACTTGAATACAAAACTAGATTGTTTTTCAGCCTCTTATGATTCTGAATAGTGGAAATAATGTCCTGTAATTATTACATTTTGTGAGAAATGAAGGGGTGGGTATTTTGATAATGTAATGTGTGCTAGCATGAGAGATAGGGCTGCAGCATGCAGAGATAATCTGTGGAAGCTGTTTATCAAATCTTGATGTGGAGTCTGAATTTCTTTGTTATCTTCAATTTTCTTTTTATGTTATCAGTATGAAAGTTTTGTTATCACTAAACCTTATCACCTGGGAGGACTGTTTGTAAAGAATTCAGTTTGATGTTGACAGGCATTAACACAGCAGAAGGAAGTAGGATTCTGCTAGCAGCCACTTAGCTTCATATTGCTTCTCAGATCTTTTAATCCCAGCAACAAATATTTCTTTTGCCTATTTTATCATTACACTGTTTTACAGAAATACTCGGAGAGTACTTGCAAACCATGGGAGAAATTTATCTCACCTAACATTATTTATATTCTAAGTTTGACATTAGGTCTATAGTCTAAACTAATCACAGAATCCCAGTGTTGTTAGTGGAGAGAAATGGCAGCTCCATAGGGTAATTCCTCTCAATTTATGAGAGTTCCACATCTATTTTAGAGTCACTCACCTATGAAGTGCCTTCCTATCTCTGCTGGTTATTATAAGCTAGCTGACTAATTTAGCCTAGGTTCACACATGGGACGAGATCAGATATATTCCACGTGGCAAAATTCAGATACATTTCAAAGTTTCTTTTTCAAGTTCTAGGAAAGCCAATATATGGAATAAATTTGTGGCACTTTTAGCCTCCAAAAGTTTAATGTTTCTCTTATTTAGACAGATATAATTTGTTGGTAATCTTGTCCTTTCCTTGCCACGTTCTCTTGGAATTTCTGTTTTCCAAAGGAAAGGAAAAATTATTTTTTGCTTTGCCTATTAAATATTTCTATTGGGAAACTGGCAATTTCCTACCATCTATCTTTCACTTCTGCAGGCCACTCTTCATACTCGAAGATCAATGTGAAAGAAGAGTCAGAACCATTTTTACTCTCTCTAAAGATATCCCAATATATAATTGCACTTATAATCATATTTATATTTTGATAAAAAAAATCAGAGCATCTTTTCCTTTGTAACTCCTGATTTTTCAGTAGTCGTGTAATCACTGAGTTTGGAGATATCCTTAGGTACCATTCTTCATCCCAAAATTGTTATGTAATTCATAGTAATGTCTTTAAAACAGTTTATTCTAGGGTCTTTACAGTTATGTTTCTGCAGAGTAGATATCTAAACTTCACTTTGTACAATGAAATGTAAATGTGAGAATTTATGTGTTTAAATTTTTTTATCATCCCCATTCCATATTATCACCGCCTTTGATCTTTTACATTTTCCTTATTAAAAAAGTTCTACACAAAAATGTAGCCATCTGCACTAATATTTTCCTCAGCTGGCTTTCATATTTTTTGTCTGAAGTCGCCTCAGTCAGAAAGTGTCCCTCAAGAAAAATGATGGACACCAAAATATGTCAGCCTTTATGTTCAGTCAGTATCCATTTCTTCTGACTTAGTACATACCTAGCACCAGTGTGGGAGTGTATAATAGTTTTATCCAAGAATAAATTAAATTATGGTTTTGATGATACTGAAGGAAGTAATAATTCTGCAAGGTATAAGTCTGCATAATCAACACAGTCCAGGCAATTTAGTTTGGGTTATGTCTGACCTTATTGCATTATGTTTCCAGGTTTAATAATTAGACCTTCTATCAGAGTTTGGCCATGTATTTATTTTAGTTTCTCTTATTTGTTCATTTTTAACTTGTTAACAGTAGAAGATGGAAAAATTGTATTAACAGAAGTATTTGTTCATGATTTCAGAGCCTGAGCAGATAGCAGTTTGCTTTAGTGGGTAATGTCATGAAATGGAGCACAGATTATAATTGCTTTTTGTGTATATTATTTAAATATATGGAACATTTAAATGGATTAGGTTCCTGTTTTCTGCAAATGTGCAATTTTGATTTAGTGCCTAGTTTTCCTTTACCTTTTGTGCAATTTGTGTCATTAGAATTGTGGAGATGGCTTCTTGACACCTATATTTTAAACAAAAATCAAAGTTCTAAGGGTATACTTGCTATTTCCATATGAAAGTTGTCCCTGAGTTAGACTTTTAAAATTGTTTCATTTTTGTCATGGAACAGATCTTGACCTATTGTTCTGTAGGACTCTATTACTGCTGCACATAATAGTCAAGGTAAAGATGAAGTGGAGCAATGGGAAAAAATGAATCCATTCCTTCAGACATTAACTTCTGAAGGCTGGAAAAATCTGTATTCAGAAGTTGTTCCTCTTTCAACAGACCTACTCCATCCATCATTGTTCAGTGTGAAGTGTATTTCCTACATCATGTGCATAACCAAAACATGAAAAGTTAAGAAGTACCATGCATTGAAATGTTGATTGTAGTGCATCCTTGTGTCGGTGCTGTCTGGCACATTGTGCTGCTTATCTGACTATCGAATCCTTAATTGCTATAAAGGATTTGCCAGCAGTCACAAAGCCTTGTCTTCCAATTTGACCACTTATTGTTTAAAAAGTTTATTTACTTGCTTTTTAAAAATAATATTTTTCAAAAACTCTAATGTGTCAGAGAAAAAATACAGACATGTCTTTTGTTTGTTGGAAGAATCCCCATATTTCATTTATCACTCATCAGCCTTTTCTTCATAGGCTTTTTTATCTCTTAAGACGTTGAGCTGGAACACATATACATATGCATATGCATATACATGTACACCCCACATTTGCTTTGGAATCTTTTCATTCAATCACAGTTTTCTACATTTAATCTGTAGTGTATTGGTGTTACTTTGATCTGATGAGATACAATTTCAGTTCACAACCACAACATTAACAGCAATTATAATAATAGCAATAGCTCATAGAGGTTATCCTTTACCACACAGCACTTGCTTCTGTTCCATAGGAAATGATGGAAAGGATATTTATCTTCTTCCTTATTTGTAAGAGAACACAGAGATAATGTGAGGGTTCCATAAGCTTTTTAGATGTTTTGGGGAAAATGAAAGCTACTAAGGTATGATGCAAATTAGCAAAGGAGATACTTGTCTCCAGTATCTTTAAGTCCAAAGTGAAAACCTTGGGTTGAAAGAACTTTTCTTTTCTTGTGCCTTATCTATATAGGCACAAGCAAAAAGACAATTACATTCATATCTATATGAAATCCCAATGGATATAAATATTTTTAATTGTATTATGGTTCTTTGTATCAGTCCTAGGTTCATGACATTTACTTGCTTCTTTGTGGTCTACTTATAATTAAAATTTGTATTCTTTTTGTTAATACTCCGTGTTGAAATTAGTCAAAGATGCATGATACTGTTCACAAAACACTGTAGTTCATCTTTTAAACATGAACTCCTAATGTAATTATTAGAAGATGTTTGATTAAAATTGGAAATTATTTTTGGGATGAAGCTTTCTGTGTTTCTGCTTTAAAATGTGAGTACTTTCAGGAAAATCCCATACAGCCAACTAAGCAAGTCTCACAGAGAGATATTCTTGCATGAATTTGGACACATGGACACCATCAGTAGAACTTTGCACTTATCTTGAGTAGATGATTAGATTAATAGAAGTTGGAAAATATGGAATAATTCCTTTTATGTCCATTTTTGTGCAAAAACTTTATATCCCTGAGCTTTGGACTATACAAATAATTTAAATATTGATAGTGATATAAAATCATTGAAATGTTATAGATCTGCTTACTTCAATTTTGTTGTGTGTTGGAAAAGAGAAATAGAGGCACTATAGTTTCTTAAAAAAAATGTGAGATCAAGCTTTGTTGATATGATTGTGATCAGATTGTGGGGTTTGATTGCAGACTGGAGTTGTTTCTCGACTCACAGAGGCTCTTAAGGAAAACTGACGCCTTGAATGAAAATAATTGTAGTAATGCAAAATCTAAATGCTCCTTCAACAAAGAGCATTTCGACAGGTCACAAAAGGTGAACTCTATGAAAACTGGCATTTTTTCTCTTTGTGCTAGTTCATCACCTAAAGTATGGTACATGTAAAAAGCATTCTGGAAACATCAGGAGTCAGTTTGAGTACTAAATAGTATTTGAAGTAAATCCAGATGGCATTTAAAATATTAAAAAAATTAATTTGGAAAGCTTTCAGTTTTGTTCGAGGCTACTTAAACAATTGTTTATGCTTGGGATGCACTTTATATTGGGCCAAAGTCGTCTTCTGGTCTTTTCTCAGGTGTTATCTTTCAGGTAATTGATCTATGTTCAGCTGTGTCTGGCTGGCACAAGGCACAGTATAGCTTTGGCCTAGAAGAAAAAAGGTGGGGGGAAGCCCCTAAATTCTTGAGTATCATGAATTATCATTTCAAAACTTCACAAGTGAGCTATGAAAGGCATTCAGAGTAATTTGGTGTAATTACTAGTCAAGATCAGATCTTAAATGCACAAAGATTTCTAAACCAAATAATTATTTGAAAGGACTGTAAATATAATTAGATAAACACTTTGTACAATTCAAAGTAGAAGATTCTCTGTATCTTTAGTTTGATAATTATAGACTGAAAAACTGACCAGGACGGAGACTTATGGATATTTGTAGATATACCTTAATATATAAATATTAAGTACTATTCTTAACATTAGCAAAAAATACTTACAGAAATAATTATAGTCAGTATTGCATGCAAGTGTGAATGTTTCTATGTATATGTTGTCTTAGAGATAAGTCTTAAATATTCACAAAAATTACAGCAAGGAGCTGAACTAATGCATATTCTGGTGAGGCTGTAAAAATGTAGCCCAAAAGAATATTGATTACTTTGTCTTTTAAGTAATTTGCTTTGAAACAGTTTTATTATGCACCAGATTTATCTTTTTAAAAAATTAAATTAACATATGCATTAATTTTAATATTATACAATTAAAATATTTTAAATGCATTAATTTTAAGCACTATATGTTGTTTGTCTTCTCTAAAACCTTGTTTCAGTGTTGTTATTAAAATGGAAGATGGTGTTGGTCAAAACAGTTGACTATGAACAAGACAATTTATAACAATATGATTTATTAATATTTTTCATATTGTTTTTATTGTTCATATTAAGTGGATATTTCTATTAAATTTACTTCAGCAAAAGTATTATATTCCATTGTTTGTATTTTGATACCAGCAAGGATATGGGAATTAGTTGCTCATCTCACTTTGTCATAAATGCAGGTGTCTGCAGACTAGACTGAAATTACACTTGAAAGTAATCATCCATGGAGCCATAAAGGCCTCGCCTAAAAAGAGCTATTGAGTCTGAAAATGTTGTAATTTACTTCTATTTTATTTGCAGATTGCCTTCTCACAGCACAATACTATCATGGATCTGGTGCAGTTCTTTGTCACCTTCTTCAGGTAAATTGCTTTTTTTATCTTCTGACTGAAATCCTGATGACTCTACCATGAAAGCAGTATCTTAACCAGCTTCTGAACCTTGAGAAATGCCTGCAAGGAGACCTTCAAACTCTGTTCCCTAATTTGCACCAGTGGAGGGTCCTGGCCAATTAAAAGCAGCTGCTGGAATCTTGCATTATATAATTGTGTATTTCATATTCAGTGGTACAGTCTTCACACCTCCTAAAGATTAGCTGGGTTTGTACCATATATTGCAGTGATTAAGAAAAGCCAGCTAAACTCAACTAATTCATGTGTGTGGTTTTTCTATAAACACTTTTATGGAATTATTTAAATGATGGCTCTGTTCAATAGCTTGTTATTTTTAAAAAAGCACAGCACGTCAGTACAAACACTTTCATGTGTTAGAGATTAATTGTGAAAGGCAGTAGCTGATGCCTGAGATTTGGTTCTGGCAGCAGTGCAGAGATTCAGCTGCAAATGAATAACTTTTCTAGGATGTGAACAAAACTCATCTGAAAGACTTCTGAAAAGTTCAGCTATCTTATAAAATGCCACAAACATGAATATACACGGATTAGTTACAGTGCTTTGAAATCTTGCTGTGGAGATATTTCCCAATAACCATGAAGTGCACACAAAATATGAACAGTGACAGACAGGTATGTTTATCAGAATTTCTGTGTTTCTAGAATGGCCATGACTTTATTTCACGAGTCCACAGTAGGGCTTCTCTGTTGACCTTAATCACTGTGCTCTGAGGAACTGTACCTAAAGAATCAGACTCTTAAATACTGTGAATGGTCCAAATTCTGTTTATTGTTGTTGCCAAAAAGGGCACAGAAATGAACAGAGCCTGAAGTTTTCTGTACCCAGGGCATTGGCTAATGGAGAAGAGTTTAGTAGATGATATAAAATATCTCATTTCTCCTCATTCACCACAAACAGAGCAAAAAAATGGTGATTGCCTAAAGGTCAGTCTAGTGATGTTTTGGGTGTTTGGGGTTTTTTTTATATTTCGGGTTTTTTTAATCTTTTTTTTCTCATGAGGAGACAGCAAGCTCTAAAATTGATTATGATTTTGCAAACGTTTAGATTACAAACCCATATAGAAGAAAGCAAAATCTGTTCAAGTATAACAGACCAGATCCTGTGACAAATAGCAGAGGTGAACTAAGAGCAGTTTGTTGGTGCTCTGTGCCCTGGTGTGCAGCCTTAGAAAAGCTGAGCTGCAGGCTCTTTGAGTACATGGCATTGTCCCTCCTGGTGTGATGGTCTGTCCCATGCACTTTGTTCTGGGTAAATACACAGGTAGGATGTCAGCAGTTTGTAGCCTGAAAGAATAATTTTAATAAGAGGTTTTTTTGTTTCTTGTTTTGTGTGGGCTTAGGTAGGTTTGTTTGTTTGTTTGTGGGGTTTTGTTTTGTTTACTGAATGGGAAAGAGGTGTATTGTGGTTGTGGCAAATCACGGTGGTAACAGTAATAACCCTGGCTACATTTAGTATTATTGATAAAGAAAATAATTGTGTTTAAAGACAATTTGAATGTGCTTGATAACAAAATGGATTTCAATGTACTTTGATAAACATGCCTTTACATTTCTCCTATCCAGTATTCTGTTTCTGAGGATGTGGCAAAATGCTTCTCACCCTGCCTGGCCAAAGCAGCAGACCCATTTGACAATAACAACTATTCAACAACCAGGCAAAAATATAGTTTAAAACTGTTCCTTTATAGGTTTTGTGTTCCAGACTGAAAGATGAAATGGACATTTTACTTCTTGAATCAGAAACATCTAAATAGGCATTTTTAGAACTGTCCTGATTATAGCGAGATGTTTTAAAAGTATTGCTCTGTAAGGACTTTATTTAAAACTATGAAGCACAAAATCTGTGATTAGCTCTGCAATTAATGCTTGATCTACTAAGATACTGATATTGTATATCCTAGAACAAAAAAGTTTTAGGATAAAGTAAAGATAAGTAGAAGTTATATTGAAAAAAGAAGCAGAATATTATTGAAATGTTAGTGCTTCAGACCACGATATGCATTGTTAAAAACTCTCACCCTATTTAATTTCATTCTTTTTCTACTGGAATGTTTTGTTGCGGCTACTGGTTCAGTGACGTTTTCTCTAAGAATAAAAATGCACTGTAAGAGTAGTAACAGATTCTAAACTGTCTTATAGAGAGCTGTGCTCAGTGCCTTGAAGATTTTTAGCCATCACACAAATTGAGCAGTTTGTGACTTTTTTCCTTTCCACCTTTGAAGAAGTATCATTGGAAAATTTCACAGGTGGCAAATGTGAATGATCTTCCTTGCACTAAAGAAATGCGGTATGCACAGTTAAAGAAAGTATTTTTCTGTATTACCTTGACCACTAAAACCCACAATATCCTAAAGTTTGGCACTTCTGTTTTTTGTTTCAAACTCTAAGGGATAAAGAAATAGTCAGTGTTTTCAAGTTTTATGTGAATATATAGATTTAGCTAAATAGGTGCCAGAACATTTTAGACATTTCATAAATATATATGAAGTAGCTTTAGTTTCTGAAAACACTATTTGCTTCTTCAGATCACATCTAACATCCCTGAAAATTGGTTGTTCAATAATTGTTAGTTTTTATTATCTATGATATGAGTAAATCCTAAATGGAAAGCTAAAAAACACTTGCTTTCTGTACCTGCTTTTAAATAAAATTATAACAGTTTAACAGAATTTATAACAGTACTCAAGCAATTCCCAGATAATTATTCGTATTAAGAATCTGAAGCATAAATTCAAGTAAGAAATGTGGGTAAATCTCATAATCAAAAACCAGGCAAGCACGAAATTGGTGCAGATGACAAAGGTTAGCTGTTAATATACTTGTGATAGGAAATGATAAGTAAGTGCTACTGCCAGAACTATGTTTTTAAAGCCTTTTTCAAATGCATGGTACCAACTACTAACTCAGCAGGTATGTTCTCTGAACTCCCAGAACTATTACTTCCTTGCCTCTGGTGGTTTGGGTGAAGCTGACTGACTTAATAGAATATTTTAGTCACTTTGGTCATATATCTCCATACTGTCCTAAATTACAGAATCTCCAGGTTTTAATAAGTAGAGCACTATTCAACAATATGGACTTTTTGAAAGTTTGAAATCCTTCTTTTGTGTGTGCTTTAAGAAATTCCATGAAAAATTATGGTCATTTAGGATCCAGGCTACATTCTGGTAAATCTTTCTGTGAGCAGTATTTAAGTGAGCGAAAACAATATTCAAAATATACCCAGTGCTTATTGCAGAAGGAGAGGATGGATCTTTGGTAAAGATGAGCATGAGCTACAAGAGGAATTGCAGCAGATGCTGAAGAGCCAGTTTATTAACTCCATATGTAGGACTGTGTGCTGGAATCTCTGAGCAGCCCCTTCAGTTGTGTTCCCTGCAGTGGGAAGGGGGTGGCTGCATTTCAGCAGATTGAGTCAGAGCTCCTGAGAGCTGCAGTGCTTGAATTCACCACCCTGGGGGTGAATTGGCAATGGGAGAACTCCTGTTCTTTACCAGCATCCTTTGGTCTGTATCCCTGCCTTCATGTTTTGTTTCTGTTAAAATGAAGAAAGTTAAATTATTGTTGGATTTTGGCATGCTTATCTTTGTGAGGTTGAATATTGATCTCCTTGAGAAAGACAAAAAAGTGTGTTGGGATCAGATCACGTCCACCATGGCTGGGAACTCGGAAAATCCAGAACTCTTATAAATCCAAATTAGAATATTTTATAGTAATATGAAAATCAAGTTATCATAGCAAAATGGATTTTGCTTTTGGGGCTAGAATAAAACTGATTTTTACTTGGTGATGCATTAGAAGTTTTCACCTCACTTAGAAGCACAGAGCTGTTGGAATTCCACTGGGAAAAGCACGTCTGTACTGTGGTGGGCAATTTGAGTTGGGTTTCCTTTCTTTAAATATTTGTTTTAAATTGTTGAATGTAGCTTTGTGTCTTCTGCTCTCTGAATCACACAGAAACTTGGTCATCACTGTGCAGTTATTTGGTGTGTTCATATTTCCAGAGAAGGTAGCCACTTGTTACTGGCCTGCAGGCAGAGTACTTTCCCTGATTGCTGGATCAGTTGCTCATTAAAACAAGGGATGAGTCACTTAATCCATCAGTGAACAGAACTGTTTTCCATTATTTTCTTCCTGTTTTTCGTTTTTCTGTTTGTCCTTGGAGTCATTTGGAAGTGTGTGTGAGTGCACTAGTGCTCATCATATCTTGATTTCAACAGACACTATTCCTCAAAACACAAAATAGTCACTCAGATATCTGAAGATGGCATGAGTGCCTGCTTGGTATAAAACAGGTGTGGGCTTTTTCCTTCCTTAAAGTCAGTGCCTTTAAATCTTGGAAGTCTCACTTCCTTTATTTATCAAATGCAGTGAAAGGTGTTCATTGTGCCTCCTGAAGCTCTGGCATTTTCTCCTTTCAGGGATGTGTCTGTCTACAGCTGCATGGAATTTTGTATCCTAAGAAGCATCACAGATAATTCATACAATGTTTATGTTTTGATTCCCTACATTTTGTATTGTATTTTCTTAACTCCAGTTAGTCAATTGTTTTCTTAGACTTCGACAGTTTCAGTGCTCACAGCAATTTTTCTTCTAGACTTCTTAATCCTGGTCACTTTTTTATGAAACTCCAGTTCACTGTACTTTAAACAAAAGAACTTGAACAGGTTTTCATCTGTGATAAATGGACTTGAAATTTTGCTTTTGTCATTTTAATTCCAAAGAGAAGGAATTCAGTCTTCTTTTGACATATACCAGTTGCAAAGTTAACTTCAGGAGTTTTCTCCCAGATGTAAAGAATACAGTGAAGCGGAGTGAAAGCTGATGAAGGAAAACAATAACAAAAAATAAAGGAAGTAAAAAATATTAGTGTTTTCCTTCAGGCTGTAGTGTCATTGTCCATTACAATGGGTGACAAGCAGCTTTGTGTCTGCAGGCATGGTTGGTGTGACGGGCTGGGCACTGAGTGACAGCCAAAAAATGAGCAATCTCCTCATGGCAGGGCAGAAATATTCCAGGTCCCTGTGCTCAGTTGTAATAAATCACAGAGAGAGAGAAAAGACAGGGCTAGACTGTGTGCTATGCTGTGAATTTGATACGTCCAAAAATATTAAAGCTGATTATTCCTTTTTAAAAGAGATGTCTTAATTCAAAGGAATTCATCTTCTGTATTGGAATATTAATGCAAATATTCCAGTAAAATTTCCTGGTACCAAATGAAGCATTTTGTGTGGGATGTTTTGTGTTTCTAGTTTATCTGTTGGAATTCAAGGTAGTGATGGTATGCTTTGCCAATAAGAAGCAAAATTGTGGAAATTCTACTGTGGACTCCAAAAGCCACACTAAGAATTACACAGTAAAAAGTAGCTATATAATCTATTTAAGTTTTTAAATCTGAATTTAATCTTCATATGTGGCCCAATCATGTTCTATATCATAGTTGGTTTTCTATGTTTTCAATAATTTTTTTTTGTTGATATTTTAGGAAAAAACATTCACCACTTAGAAAAATTCTATTTCTTTCCTAATATGTTTTCAGTCTTTATTAGTTGAAATTCTAATTTCAAGTTTAGGGGAATCAGGGGCCTTGTATTCTTTATGCAGTACAATTACTGAATTTTTAGTGTTCTTGAATGATACTTCTTTGGCCTGGAAATCTAAAAATCCTTGCTCTGTCCTCAGGAAAATTTAATTTTAATATGACTTTTAATAAGGAAAGTTATGATTTTTTTACACCTACTCCTTTGAGCGTATTTGCCTCTTTGGAAAAAGTATTGGAAATGCTACAGATTGAAGGGAAAAGTTTTATGGAATGTGTTAAATTACTTCATTATATTTCAGTCTATCTTGCTAAACAATGCTGACATGGTATGGTGGTTTTCTAAACATATTTCATATTTCTGTGATGTATTTTTAAAGAATAATACCTGCACTAGAGAGAGCAGTGAAAAGTAAGAATGAGCAAAAATATTGAAAAAATATTGAAAACATATTCTTGAAATAATGTGAATCTTTTGGTTTGGAAGACTGTTGAAATTTACCATTGGTGACAATTCTTCTTCCCTAAATTCACTAGCTGACAGTAATTAGAATAAATTAGTCTTTCTTCCCCCCCGCCCCACCCCCCCCAATTTAAAATCCCAAATTAGCATAAATCAGGAAGACCATTGCAAAAAAAGCAAAAGTGAAAGCAAAACTATTTTGTAATAGAAACGATATAATCAATTTGTAATTATTCTGGAACGCTACCACAGAAAATATTGAATTCTATATTTCATAATTTGTCCAAAATTTCAGTGGACATATATATATATAAATTTTATATGGTTGCTGTTGGTTTTTTTATATGTAACATCACTTATTGAGAGAAATATGGAGGATCTCACCCATGAAGGGCAAACCCATAAAACTATATGAAAGGTGAAAATCTTTTCCATGACTAAAAGAAACATAATCACGCTTAAAGGGTGTGATGTTCTATTTATTCTGTGGAGATTAATTTCATGTTACATGAGATTAAATCACTTTGATTTTAAATCTATTTTATTTGTTGCCTCAAAGATGTGAAAGGAAGAACTACAGAGGGTTAAAGTTCACATTTAGAGCTTTATTGTGTAATATATTTCAGCATCCCTTTACATGGTTCACTTTAGTCTGATATTGGATTGGCAGGTTAAATAGGAATGTTGGTCTCTCAGTAGCACCTTGGTGTACTCTGCATCCATTTTCCCTTTTTAGTTGAATATAAAGGCTGTTTGTATAATTGATCATTTATTCATGCTTTGCTATAGCAGCTTGTGGTATATTTAACATAAAACCACAGCTTTGTGGATATATGCATGAATTATGTATGTAGGAAAATAGAAATCTAAAAAATGTATGTGTGCTTTTTTTAATAGATACTTTTTAATAATTATTTTATTGAACAAAGTTATTTAACACCCTCCTCCATCCTCTATAACATTGTGGCACATGTACATAATGAAAAAAATGCCAATACTTTTTTTCATAATAAATTTTCTGCTAATTACAAATTCCCTGTTCAAACATTTCTTCCGTCTTTACTTTCAAGGAGATTTTTGATGTTTCATTGCACAGGAAAGACCAATAAATGCAGACTTTGCAGAGGCAGTTGTCAGAGATGATTTTAAACTGTTATGGGAGTTTATGCCTTGGGAGAGGAGGAATTAAGTTGGTTTTCTGTATTCAATATATATTAATAAATTATTTAGCACAAAAATAGTAGCTATTCTGACTAACAAATTAATACATATTATATTTATATTTCATTGCTACTGCTTACTTTAAAACATAATTAATATAAAATGCAGTTCCCACCATTGATATTTCAATATCCCCATTTCCTATTATGCATTCAGAGCTTAAATTGTAAAGCTTTATTAATACCATTATTGAAGTCTTAATTTATCATTTTACTTAATTTTGCTCTTCTGACTCAACAAAATTATTTTCATGATGTTTCTAATAGTTATTTTTAATATGCTGTTCTGGAGACTTACAGCATTCTTTTGGTAGTATCATGGTTTTAACCATGACAAAGTAAAGCAAATCTCATGGGATATTCTTTTCCATGCATTCTTACCAAATAGAGTGTTCAGCCTGGAAGGACAAAATTAGAAGGCAGATACATATTTCTTATTACCTCTTTATCTGTTTTGTATAAGTTTGGTAGTTGTGGACATGTGAGAAGAGAATTTTAAGGGCAGTTATGTGACTTTCATGAGACACTTTATGGAAGAGTTATTTATGGGGATATATGGATTTTCAGGACTGCATAAAAAAATAATGTTTTAATCAGTCATCTGGATAAGAAGAATTATCTGTGTAATTAGTTTCAAATGAACTTGAAACTTGTTGCTTAACTTGTGTAAATTCCATTTGAGACGCAAATAAATACAAATTTGCATTTAAATGATTTTTGGTAATACTTTGAGTTTTAAATACCATCGTAGATGCTTTACCTCATATTCAGGAATTTCTTTAACTTTGCAGTTTGGAAAGTTAGAATTGAGTGTCTGAACCCTCTGTGTGGCTTTTGGATTACAGGGTTCCCATTTTCCTTGGGTGCCTTTAATTCAGAAAGAAACTGGTTGGGAAAAGAATGGAATATAGATCTAGGTTGATGGAAAAAGCCCAGTCATATTTAAGGCTGTGCAGCAATGACATTTTGTAGCTGAAAAGGGAAAGATTGCAGCTCTTGGCTAATCATTTGCAGAAAATGGAGTGTGGGAGCCAGTGCATGGAGCTGCTGGTGCTGGTGGCATTGTCATGACAAGCAGGAATAGCAAAAGGACCTTCCTGAATCATCTGGATGGAGATGCTGGCTTTGGGGACAGTGCCTTTCACTGGCTGTGCCAGCCAGAGCTCTCCCAGAGCAGGAATTCAGCACTCCTGCCTGAAATGTCATGGCTCCACAGCCAGGATTTATTTCCCTGACCCCCCACACTGAGTTACCATGAACTGGAATTTGCATGTCCTACTTCCTTGCTAGCCAAGACTACTTTTCCCTGTCTTTACACATTTAAATTTGGAATTGAAACACTTCATTCTCAGAATCGTTCTGAATTGCTAATCACTGAAATTGTCCTACTTATAATGATGTTTATAAAACTTTGTGATTCATAGCAATTTAATTAATCATTAAAAAATTTTAAAAAATTATACTGCTGTCATACATATCAGACTTCTAATTTTATGTTTACAATGCTTTGTGCTTCAGATAATCCTGTTGAAATTTTTGGAGCTGCTTGTCATGTGTATACAGTTAACACAAGCGTGGCTGAACCCAGCACATCATAATCATAAACACAATGTTCTTGTCAAGTACAATGAGAGAAATCAATTGCTGTGACAATAATTGCTATTTGAAGTCATGGTGTTAGAAAAATAATTGTTCAATTATTTTTATTTTAGAATTGTGCTTGCTTTATAAAATATCAATTAAAATGGGCTCTATTTGCCAATAAAAAGATAGTAAATAATGTGTTGGGAAAGCAGTTCTTAGCAAAACAGTTAATGTGATCTGTTGAGAAACTTTTGCAGTACTACCTTGAAAATAATAACTTGGGTGTGAGACTTGTTATCTTTGCATATATCCACATTAAAAAGCTTTTTTGTCATCAGATTGTTTTACTGAATATGTTAAATTGTTTTTCATGTTAGTACTAGAAGGGAAACAATAGAGCATGGGGTCACTCTTTAGATTGCTAATTAGGGAACTGTACATTTTTGTGCCCTTGTCAAAGAAAGATCAACAGGCAGGAGGTTTGTGGGTACAGAGGGATATTTAATTGCTGTCTCAACACAGCAAGAGTCAAGTGGCTGAGCAATAATTGCCTTGATGGCCCAACTCCTATGTTCAAAAAAAGCCTTTAAAATATGTGCAAATATATATGTGGACAGTAAATGAGTCTGCTATGCCCCTAACAAACTTGGTGAAAGGAATTTTGGGAGCTTCTGTCTTTCTTGGTGACAGTGGGGACAAACAGATCATCTCTTGGGCAAGATGGTGCTGAGGACCTGACATCCTCACTGAATGCGTTTTTATTTTTGTCTTTGAGCTAGCTCTAGTTTAGTTCCATGGACTGACAGCCAGCTTTGTGTTGGGAGTGAACATTGCACATCTTCTAATTGAGCTCCAGGGTTGGTCCACAGGGGCACTCAGGGCTTGGCTCAAAAGCCCATTCCAGATCCACACTGAGCCAGCAATGCAGGAATTCCCCTTGGAACACAAGGATGGGTCTGTCACGTGCTGGAGCATGGGGACAGGATGATGGCACTTGGTGGAACAGTCCTGACACCCTGTGCTGGCCCAGCTGTGCTGCTCCCAGGGTGGGCACAGCCAGGGATGCTGCCCCACGCTCAGCTTGTCCTGTAAGAACAGTAAATGTGCTGGGTGCTCAACATCATTGGAATCTCACATCATTATTCATTTTAGTAGATTTAAAAGCATACTAGATGCAAGTTAAAGTTTTGAAAAAGTGTTTGCTTTCATCTATTTGTGGAAATTTATTTTGAATTATTGTGCAAATTACTGTCTTAAGTAAAATCGTAGAAACAATAGTTATTCTCTTTGTATGTTAAATAATCAGAGAATGAGAAAAGAAATAACAAAGGATGTCACATTTTATTTTGTTCTGTTTACCTTCCATTTACTGTATTGATTCTTAAAATATTTATGCTTAGCTCATGAAACCGTTCCTTTTGCATCCCTTTAAAAATAAGTAAATTATTTCACTTTTTAAAAAATATTACTTTGATACAATATGTAATTTATAAGCATTAATATGTAATGGGAAAAAAAAAGGAATTCCATAGTGTACTTATAATGTATTCATAGAGCTTAAGTCACAAATGGATCATTAATTCATCTAGTCTAAACAGGCTGATCATTGCATTTCACAGATTTCTCCCTCTGTTTATCCACGCAATTTCAGTTTCTTTAAGGTTATCTACAGATTTTATTTCAGTTTGCCCATACCAAGCAGCAACACATCCACTAATTCTCCTAACATTTTTTATTTTTCCTCTTAAAGAAACACTGAGAAAATAATTTCTGAGTTATGGAAAACAATTTCATTTCCTCAGCCAGGTCTGCACTAAATATGCCTAACTGTGACCTCTGGAAGTAAAAAATTTACTTTGTAGCTTGCAGAAATAGTTATGCAGGCAGTAATTATTCCTTGCAATTTCCCTTCTCTTTGTTCTATTAAATCACTATTTCTGTTTTCATACTACCCAAGGCCCTCCTGGAAGGAGCATCTGCATACCCAGACCTCCCTGCTAGGTCCTGGTGTTCTCTTGCAGCCTCTCCTTGGCCACTTTGCTCTGCTCTGTTGGACACAAACTGTGTCCAACTCTTCTTCCTCTGCAGTTCATGAGTTCTCCAATTGTTTATTGTCTCCAAAATCATGCTAGGACAATAACTTCCAATCAACCTATAATCCGGTCAGCTAGTAATGGATTATTCATTTTCAAGCATGCTTTTTTAGTGTTTCCTCCTGGTTTTTTTCCACGTGGTTTGAAAGGGAAAGTGCAAAGCTGTATCCTTATCTTCTGGAACTTTATTTTTCTGTTCTGGAGAGCACAAAATCTTGATAATGCTTGGGCTGCTGTGGTTTTAGGAGTGTCTTAGTATGGCAGTTGTCTTACTGGGAAGATGTATGTTGGTAAGTGCAGAAATTAATTCACTTTGTACTCTGGGTTAGCATTTCATAACCCATGTGCTTTGCAAAGGCATTTATCCACATATTGGTTTATTTGGATGTCACTCAGAGTATTAACTGGAGAGTCAGAGATGGTGGACATAATCTGTGATCATGTGGACTAACTGGAGGCAAGTTTCCACTTGATCTTTTCCAAAAGTGAAATGATTAATTTGTAAAGTCGCTGTCAGCAAAAGATTTTGTCCAGATTTTGAACACTTTTTGTGGTTTTTTCTCTGTATTCTCTCCATGTTTTCCAATCTCCTTTCAGAAAATGCCAATGGCAGAGCTTTAGGAACAAGTCTGATACTATCTGTTTTGGCAGTACCTTGTAGAGTGATAAATTTATCTCTCAAGTGCTGCTTACTATTGTGCACCTGAGTATTTAAGGTTGTTTTAACTCTCCTGGTTTCATCATCCCAACAGTAATTCATAATCAATTGTCATTCACATTGGTCTCTAAACTGTTTTGGGAATTGCTTCATTTCAGGGGGAAAATAAATCCTTTGCAATGTAAATGAGGCTTGACTTCCTTCTTCTCATAAATACAACTTGGCAGTGATTGTGTGTTAAAAAAAAAAAAAATCTACAAATTGACCACTGTACAATGTCTTTATCCTCTGTGCCATTAACCATTACTAACCACTTTTGTCTTTGTCCCATGCATGGACCTCTCAGCTATTGTATATTTGTCCCATCAAAACTGAGTGCATCTGAAACTATGGGAGCTTTGCAATCCATCTACGAGTTCCCTTTTCTGATGTTGGTCCCCTTCTGACCGTTTCTTTTTTATCTGCCTGCTGGCCAATTTTTAATTCATTTAATTTGCACTGCACTTACTTATTTTATATCTCTGTCACAAGGAGGAGATAAGAAGTATAATGGGAGACTGGAGAGCATCCACCTACACCCATGCTGCTGGTTTTTTACATTTTTTGCCTGTGATGTTAATGTCTTTATCATGGCTTCCTTCAACTCCCTAGTATTTCAAAGCCAAAGAGAGCTTATTTCTCCTACCAGTTCATTCCCCTGGCCAAGCTGACTGCTTTCCTTTATACCTTTTAAGTTCAGCTTAGATTTTTATAGACAAGGTGATGTTTGCTTCAAGGTACAGGTACAATATAGATTTATGCACTGACATCCCAATGCTTTCTGGTTTGTTCTTTATTCCTCTTCTAATCTCTTTCAACATACTATTTTCTGTTTTGACTGCTACTAAACATTCAGTTGATATGTTCAAAGAACTATCTGCAATGACTTCAAGATCATTTTCTTGAGTGGTAATTGCTAATTTAGAACATATCATTGTGTATTTGTAGCTAGTTGTGGTGGGGTTTTTTTTTGATTGTGCACACTGCCTTCAGTTCATTGTCACTGAATTTCATTCTCTTATTTTATTGCCAAGTCACTCTGTATTGTGAGATCCTTTGCAGTCAACTTTAATTTTTATTGCCCTACATAAACCAAGGATGTTATCTCACCACAGCCTGGAACTAGGTTAATTTCACAAAGTCTATTTTCTATATCTTGTATTCTTTAGCATGAATTTTGATTTTTTTCCCCTTCTAATTATATTTAACCTCCCCTACCAAAAAAAAAAAAAAAAAATTATACAAAAGTCACTTTATCAAATGCTGTAACTTCCAATGGTTTATAGTGTTTTATGGTTGTGTCTTTGAGACACTCATCTCTGGTTTTAGCTTTGCAAGTAATTGATGTTTTAACTGATGACAAGAAAATTCCGTGTGTGACCCACTCCACTGACGTACAGAGCACAAAATCAATTTGTCTGAAGTCTTTCAGCCAGAACTCTGAATATTTTCTATTCTACTAACTTAAGAGAACTGTTCAAGAAATTAATAAATGTAAAGGACAGAATTTTCTAAGGGTAGAGATTCTCTTCCTGGTCATAATAAAGCAGTCACAGAGTGCAAGGCTCTCTTAGTTTCTTGTGTCCAGCTCCCCTGCATGTATTAACCTTTTCTAAATTCCAGGAGCACTGAGTTAATAATTGCAAACAGAGTTGCTGTTGTTTCACTAATTTAGTGGGTTATGGAGGGACTGTAGAGGAGGAAAAGAGTGAAATGGCTTTCTCTTACTTCATGCCCAGCATCCCAGTCTATAGCAGCACATCAGTACCCGATGTTGTCCTAAAGCATCTGTTGCAGGTGCCAGCTGGAAACTGCAGGGTAGAGGAGGGGAAACATTTCTGGAAAATACTATTTATAAGTACTTCTTGACTTAAAAACCTTAAAAGATGTTGCTGCAAAACTGAATTTATTCTAGTGGTCAGTGGGTTGGGTTTTTTTCATCTGCTCTTCCCTAGACACGAAAAATAAGTTTACAGTCACTTGGGAGACATTGGTGTTATTTTGCACTTCTGCACAGTACTCGTCTGAACTATACTGCTTACAGAAATCTTGGTATTTTTTGTATTAAAGAATATATTTTGAAGCTTTTTGGCAGAAAAGAAAATGTGAATGCCTTATATAATTCAGTAGTTAGTGTTGTATTAATTGAAAGCACCACGTACAGCAGAAGCACCAATATATGTGAAAGTGCTTCACACAATTGGTAAATACACATAATTATGTAAAAAAACTGTCTGAAAATTTGAAAGATTTTCTGAGTGATTACAAGTGCCAGCTTTAGAAGCCTTTTCAGTATCCAGAAATACACTAAAAGAGTTTGAGAGTTCAGTGATCTTTCTACCAAAATACTTTATAGATTAAATGTTACAATACAATGATATTGAAGCAAGAGAGAAGGTATAAGCTCTGATTATGCACTGCAGGTGTTTAATTTTCTTTTTTTTTTCTTCCTCTGTTGTGTCTTTGGAACTGTAACATGGTGATGTCCTTGGAGATGTTTTCCCTGGGCAATTAACCATAGAAATACTCAATAAGATAACACAGGCCTATTGTCATGTGCAAACCCAGTTCCTCAAACTAATTATAATCCCTGTGTAGTTACCCTTCCCACATCCCAGGAAATTACTCAGAATTTACAAAGTGAAAGAAATATTAATTAGTGTAATTTCTTTTTTCTTTTTGCTATACTTCACCCTCTTTTTCCATCTACTAAACGTGGAACATGCAGTGCATATTTGTGGAGCCTGTTGTGAGTATGTGGATGGTTGTACTGGAGCTTATCCCATGCTAATGGAAACAGTGATAGCATTTCCAGGAGAAAACCAGAGCATGTGATGTTCATTTGCTTTTGATTTTCAATGTCGATGGTTGACTCTTTGTAATTCTGATCGTTTTCCCCAGTTTTTGGGTTTTATTTTTCCATGCTAAAATGCCTTTTTGTCACCTTTGATACCCTAAAAACATAAGCTTTTCACAAGTTACAATTATTATTTTTTCTTTTGTAATTGCAGTTGTTTCTTATCCTTACTGCTGGTAGCTGCTGTCGTTTGGAAAATCAAACAAACCTGTTGGGCTTCTCGACGGAGAGAGGTATCAGTAACTTTAACATTATTGTAGTAGCTTTATCTTTCAGAATAAGTTGAGAAATTTGATGAGCAATCACTCCTCTTTCTCTTGTATATGTAATTTAAATACCTATTTTATACTCTTCACTTTTTTTATACTGAAGAAGGAAACTATTTCTTTCTCCTGTCAAAAATTAAAGGAATTACAGCACTAAGCTCTAGAAAGGTAAATTTTTCTTATGGTGGCATATTTAGAATAGAATTGAATAGAGTATTTCAGGTGAAAGGATCCTACAAAGAATTATTCATCCTGACCACTTCAGGGCTGGCAAAAGGTTAAACCATATTATTAAGAGTATTCTCCAAATAAATAATCATTTCTTAGACACTGATGAGCTTGGAGCACTGACTCCTTGCTAGGAAGTCTGTTCCAGTGTTACCACCTTCTCTGTAAATAAATGTTTCCTAATATCCAACCTGAACATCCCCTCAAAGGAGCAAAATTCTCTCTCTGTTAGAATCAGTAGATTCATCATTAAACCTGTGGCACAATTAAAATCTTCAGTAAATATTAATACATAAAATCACCTTATTCTTTTGTGGTCTAAATTCTTGCAGCTATGTTGAAAAACCTGGCTCAAATCTTTGTTCTTACCTGCTTAACAATTCATTACGCTTAAATGAGTTAAACTTTATCTATGCTACTACATGTATAAGATTATATACTAATAGTTGTGGTATTTCATTTTGCTCTCATAAATGTGATTTAAAATTTGTAAACAGTGATGTTTTCCCTTCTTGAAGCTTCTAATCTTGATGATTTTTGGAAAGGGCACTTGCTTAATGTGCTATAATCTTGAGATTTTTTTTTAAAGACAAGCTTTGGTCTACTTAATTATTTTTTTCTTAATATACTGGCACTATGAATGTTTAAATAACTTTTTTACTGTAGATCTACAGTGAATTTATATATGCTTTAAAAGTGCCAGGTAACTAGCACTTATAATTTTCCTTTACTGAAATTATAATGTACTAATGCCAAGGTTTAGCTTCAAGTGGTGCTACAAAGGAAAATGTATGTTATTGGTACTTATTTCCTTTTGGTACTTTTTTTTGTTCATATGAACATTGTTAAGAATTTTCTGAGGGCAAATTCTCATCTATTTCTTATTACTTGAAAAATATAGATGAAAGTTACTTTAAACCACATTATTCAACTTAATATTGTTTCATTTAAGTTTGTCTCAATACTTGGATAGTTCTATGCAAAACTGTGTTGTGATGGAATGTAGTTGTTCATTGATTTAATTTCTCATGTTAATGAGGTTGGTTTATTGATGTTTTTTAGAACAAATATGAATGTACCCATTTCAAGGTCTAGAGGGTCTGGTCTGTACTGCTCTCCTAGCTTTTTGAAATATAATATTTTTATGGGGTCTTTAGGCATCATTTGATAAAGAAAACATTCTCATACAAAAAGTTTCTGAAGTTTTCCAAGA
Source organism: Sturnus vulgaris (assembly GCF_052056855.1). NCBI lineage: Eukaryota > Metazoa > Chordata > Aves > Passeriformes > Sturnidae > Sturnus > Sturnus vulgaris. The sequence continues at coordinate 31,044,210 of NC_142250.1, forward strand.
TTTATTTTCCTAATGTCATCAAAAGTACTTCTAAGAGCGTGTGAAAGCTAAAATAAACTGTTTGATAAATATAACATAAACATCAATCAGATTCTTCAGAAGAGCAAAAGAGAAACACACTTGGCAACTGGATTAGAACTCAGAGCTTCATGGTTGGTTCTGAATCTTGACTTTCCTTGAGTATAACTAGAGAAGCTTGGTTTTGTATCCTAAATAGAGTTTGATATCATTATGAATTGTAAATGCTGAAAAAATCTCCTTTACTTTCAATTTCCTCTTGACCACCTGCTGCAGTTCATGTCAAATAAAGGTTTTTGATAACATTCCATGCAATATTTTCCTTTAATCTAGCCAGAAAACTTCCTTTTATATGTAACATATTTTATAAGATTTTGCAATTAAGTGTTACAAATGAATTGTATGAATAACACACAGTGGCAATCTACTGTTGAAAAGATTTCTGAAGTATCTACTTTAGAGCCCATTTGGCAGATGAGTTTTTCATCTCTTCCATCATTCTTTAAAGATTGGAATGTTTGACTCTTTAGATGTTACCTTCAATATGGACCCAAACTATAGTAATAGAAATAAAACAAGAACACCAGCAAGTACAGAAAAGCGTGCTGTTAAAAGCTGTGAATCCTTTTATTATTCCTCTTTCCCCTGAAGGAGGAGGAACATTATTATCCAGTTCTTGTCATCTTTTAGAATTTTATCAGGCTCTTGAAGAAAGCCGGTAATGTTTGTAAGATTTGTAGATCCCTGTGTGTAGCTGAAAATTCAGAACCTTGTCCTGTTTTCCTTCTGACTTTAATGCTTGGCTAAATTGGAATGTTATTGATTCCAAACTGAACACAGCATGGCCTCAATCCAGTACAAAGCAGGAGCAAGTTGTTTGCATTGTGAAGAGGGAAATGTCTCAGTTTTCCTACTAATTTAGAAACTGTCCCTCGGTTTCTTTCCTAATTCATTGCTCATCCATCAAATACTTGCTTTCCACTGCTCAGAGCACTGCCCAAACCAGGCTGAGAAGTTTGAATTTAGGCTCTATCATATTTACTTGTAAGAAACTGTTACATTGTGTATCTATAAAAATGGATAAATGTATTCCAAAATGCTTTAACTGATGTTTATCTACACTGTATTTGACTTCCTTTGCCCATATCTCTAGAGCTTTCAATTTATTTAGTTGAAATAATTTTCCCTAAGTTAAGACCTTGAGCTTTGGTAATTTTTTGTGCTCATAACAAAATTTTGGTTCGTATTTTTTTTCTTACCTTCGTTGCTATCTCTTAAGACATATTTTGTCTCAGGTTTTTGAACTCTATACTTTAACTCCTGGATGAACTTCTCTTCTTCTCTCCTGCCTTCTGAAAGGGCAAGGGACAGCAGATAGACTGTCTTACCTTATACCATCAAAGTTATTCACCTTCTGCATTGAGGGAAAATGGAAAGTATCATTCTTTTATTTTATAGTTCCAAGAAGATCAATGAAACTTTGAGCAGGAGAACATGAACAGCCTCCTGCCTGGCATCTCTTGACACCTTCCCCTACCCATCCCCCCCATGGATTTGTGACATTTTAAAAAAGGTTTTTAAGAAGGGCTGAAGTAAGATAATGCAGTATTGTTCATCTCAGGGAGTTTGTTCCTTGAAAAGAATAATACAGAATATGATGAGATAATTTCCAAAGCATAATTCTTATAACAGCATCTTGATAAAAAAGACTTAAATTCTTGATAAAAAAAAAACCCCAAAGTTCCAAGAAAGCAGAAACAAAACAGAAAGAATTTGGAACATTCATGACAGAGCAAGATAACATTTACAGGTAAGTATGGAAATCTATGCAGGAGTAGAAAAATGGAAAGATATAATTGTTTATCAAATAAAGGAGTTCCTAAATATTGCAAGATTTAGGAAAAGCAAAACATTTTTTAGAAGACAGTATGTCTTCACAGTGTAGACAGTATGTCTACACTATGTTAAAAGATCAGATATGTATTCTAGGTTTTAAACTCTCATCATTCTTTTTACTCAAAGACTCACAAATCTTTGTACTAGAACCTTTCTCAGTAAAATTTTACATTTTAGTTCACTGGATGAAAAACCAAAAGCTGTCATTTTTTCCCCAAATTATTTGTTAGGCCTCTTGCATTTTATACCCTGAATTCACACGAGAGCCTGTCCATGAAACTCCAATCTGACTGTTTTCCTGCTTTGTACAAGAAAAGATATATCACCCAGATTTGCCAAATAAGAAATATTAAGAGAATATTATTTGTTATCTCTGCATGTTTCATATCTAAAGTATTCATTCAGTCTTCTGCTCAGAATAGGTACAAGACAATCTGTTCATAGATCATTTTACTGAAAACTTGATAAATTATTTGCCAGATTTGTAGCGGCTCAAAGGTTTTGTCTCATGAACTTCTTCTGGTTGAAAGGCATCACACTGCACATAGAATCTGCATCCAAATGATTTCTTTTTAATAGTGCATTTAACTCTTTGTTTTGCTCATAAAATTACACTGAGGTCACTAACAAACTCACACAGATGGGATTATAAACCACACAGCTTCTAGTTGAGTTATTTTAGCAAAGTATTTACCCTTCCTAAGGTAAGCTCAGATGCCTTTTGTACTCTTGGTCCCATCAGATGTTTTAAAGAATTGTTATCTTTAATCCAAAAGCCTGTAACCACTGATGCACATAAAATACCTTCTTTCCTCCACTCAGACACACAAAATCCATGTGCCAATGTGTCATGTGTTGTTATCTAGAACCATAGAAACATAAAATTGTTTGAGTTGGGAAGGACTTTAAAGCTCATCCAGTCCCACCCTCCTGCAATGAGCCACTTCAACCAGAACAGGCTGCTCAGAGCCTCATCCAGCTTGGACTTGGATGTTCCCAGGCATGGAGGTTTCACCACCCTGATCATAAAAATATTTTTCCCTCTATCTAGTCTGAAATACACATTTGTGTATATTGGATGAGTCAATTAGTTAAAATAGATTTGTAATTTTTTTAAGGTAAATTGCTTTTTTTATACATTATTTTAATTACACATTAGAAAGAGAGTGCATCTTTAAAGATGACTTAAATTCTTATTTCCTCATATAATACACTCTAAAGCTCTTGAGCAATGAGGAAGTAATGCATGATTGCATTTTTAGGTAAAAATGCTTGAAAGCATGGATTGTGTATGTAAAGTGCTCGCCTAACTTTAAAGGTTAATATCATTTTTATATAGCATCTCATTCTAGAGTCAGCTGTGCACCATTTGCCTCTCTGAAAGAATAGTATATACAAACATAAAAACATGGAATTGTAGAAAATGCTTGCTTTTACAGTGTGTGGGTGCCACTCAAGTTATTGCTTCTTTTTATTAAATATGCTTATGTTTGTTTAAAAAACCCTCCACCTTTCTGCCTTGATTTTGTTACCAAGGTAGTTTTATTCTCTTAAATATTCAAAAATTCTTCCAAATAGACAAATGAAACTGAAGTAGTCTACTTCTTAATAGCAGTAACAATTCATGTAATAGCTTTAGGCTCATTTCTATGGTAACACTAATAACAACAAGGAAGTTCAGTTATGTCGATAGCACTAATGAATGTAGAGAGTATGTGCATTTCAGCTCGAGCTTTTTTGCTTTCTATTCAGATGAAAATACTTTAAAGTATTTCTTTTAGAAAAGACAGCAATGGCTCTTGGTGTATATGATATTGCTTATGGAATAAAACACATTTATTTTAGCAATACTAAAACGCAGAGAATATGGTGTAGTCTTGAACAGCAGCTTTTGAAGGAGCTAAAGCAATACTGTGCATTTCAGGGAGCAAGGAACCAACAACAGCAGATGTAAGGAAACCAAGAAATATTAACATGCATCATTAAAGTACCCAATGTGTAAAAGTATTCATGTGTGTAGGTATCTACAGGATTACGTAGTTTATGTTTAAAAGTTGTTAAGTTCACAGATAATTTTTCTTTTTTGCTATCTTCTTGTCTGTTGCTTAGCAAATATCTTACACATCTGTATGTAGTTACTCATAGGCTGTGTGAGTAATCCTACTGAAGTCAAAGGAGCTATTCATAGGACCAGAATCTCAACTTGTTATATTGCTCAGGTTCTTCTGAAATCAATAGAGCTATGACTGCTTATTTCAACTGTGGCTCTAGTTTTACTGAGGAGAACTGGGGCATTTATTTTAGGCTGACGTTTTCTGCATTCTCTCCAACCTAAAATTTAGGTTCCTCTCTGAATGAACCTTTCAAGCCAATATGCCTGGTTAGCTGACACTAGATCTTGTCTCAAGACTCCCTCTGCAGTCAGTATAAAAGGCACTTCCAAATGACAATTT